>NC_090935.1:222569806-222880201 GCF_040938575.1 Ambystoma mexicanum
GTTTTTCGGTCACTTTGTTTCTTATACATGACCTATGTTCGGAAATACGTTGGCACACTTCCCGAGTTGTTTTTCCTACATACATCAGTGCACATGGGCGCTTGATTATGTAAATCACGTTTTTGGATAAACAATTAGTGTGATGTTTCAATTTCCAAACATTACTACCCAACCTGAACTCATACATTCTTTCTGTTAATGGACACACCACACAATTACCACATTTGCGGTATCCGCTGATGGGTGGTAAACCCCATTGGTTCAGAACTGCTTGATCCTTTATCACTTCCTTGTACGTATGGACCAATTTTTGTCTCAAGTTCTGACTTCTCTTAAAGGCAAACATCAGATTTTTTGATAGTATCCCCGGCTGTTTCACTAGATTCCAGTTTTGTTTGTTATCTTTTTAATGTCACAACTAACAGGATTAAAGGTTGTGACACATATCAATCTGTCATTTGATCTTTTTTCACGTGCTGTCAGACAGATGTCCCTATCAGTATTCAGGGCCCTTTTCATCTGGCCTTATACTAGTTTCTTGGGATAACCTCTGTCATGTAATCTGGCTCTAAATTGGTCAGCATGCTTAAAAAATTCTCCTCTCTCTGTACAATTACGTCTAATGCGTAAGAACTGCCCATTAGGCAAGTTCTGGTGCACCATGACGGATGAAAACTCTGGAAGTGCAACAATGAGTTTTTATCTGTAGGCTTCCTGTAGAGAGTTGTGATAAGTCTGCTTTCAGATTTAACTATTAGCAGACAGACGAAACTCACTTGTTGTGCACTGTGCTCCATGGTGAACCTGATATTTCTGTCACACATGTTCAACCATTCATGGAACATATTGAGCAAAGCCAATCCTCCTCTCCACACCAAAAACACATCATCTATATACCTCCGCCATACCACAAGGTGATGGCGGAGTATATGATGATGTGTCAAAGCGTTATTCATGCCAGATATGTATTTTGCCTCAAAATCTGCCATGTACAGATTTGCAACATTGCGGGCAAATGTTGCCCCCATGCTGACTCCCTTCTCTTGCTTATATAGCTGGTTTTCATACAGAAATAAGTTTTCTGTCATTGCGAGGCAAATCCATTCAAGCACAAAGCCTGTCAGCGGTTGATGGGGTAAAGTGCGTCTATCCAAAACATCCCCCAAAACACTGAGACAATTCATCTGCTGTATGGAGGTGTATAGGGGCTCAACATCCATCGTCATCAGTATATCTCCTTGGGGATCCGTAGGTCTTGCAAAATTCAGATCATGTCTGTTGCGTCCCGTACATATGAGGGAGTTATCAGTACAAACGGTTTCAGAAATCCTTCTGAGTACACAGATAACGGTTCTAAAAGAGAGTCAATAGCAGACACAGCCTGATTATTCAATGATTGATCAGATGCACTTGATGAACCTGATGTATTGGAGAAGGAAACATACCTGTTGTTATTTCTGCGGTAGTTCCCTCCCCCTATGGGTGGATCTGTGAAGAATCCTGTCCTTAAGTATGGATATGTTTTTTCTTCACTATAATTCGCAATATCCTTTTGTAGTTTGTTTATTTTCCGATCCAGATTCATTTGTTTAAATTTTTTTATTTCTTCCTCTAGATCCTCAAGCTGTTTTATTGCATCTTTAATTGTTTTATTGTCAAGGAACATCTTTTCAAGAGCCTCCAACTCTGCACCTTGTTTTTTCATTTCCTCTTCTGCAGTCTCTATGATGAGGATTATCCAATCCCGAGAACACTTGTCCGTGATACCTAAGTGCAGGAATACAATGAGCCATGTGCCCACGATGTGATCTAGCCGAAAGGCAGAGTGAGACTATCTTAATGGCATAATGTTAGAGTTATGTTTAAGAGCGTAACAGTAGGGTGTAAAACACTATGCAAATAATAATAGGAGTAATTCTCTGACAACATGTTGCCATTTAATTATAGGGTAATGTATCCCTATGATGAAGAAGTACTAACAACACAGGAGAAACCACAGAATTAATACTACCCCATGGGATTGTTCGCCCAGTGTGGAGCAAGATTCAGTGAGTTTCCCCCGGTTAAATAGAAATAACAATAAAAATAGAAATAAGACTGATGCCGAGGTGCAATAGGTGGACACATTGCAGATGACTCATAGATACCTGTTCCTATGCTGTTTTAGGAGGAATGGGCAAGAAGGAGATATACCTGTTGTGTGCCAGGACAAATCGAGTTAATACAAATTACAAGCAATAACAGAACGTGACCTATATCGAGTTCCAGGTATGTGTGGATAATGTCATATGACAACATGAATATGTTGCAAAAAAGTGTCAAGATAGGAGTGAATATTGTGGTGAACCAATGTGTTTACTTTTGTTAGGCCCGAGGTGAAGATATGACTGTCTGGACCTAGTGAAGGATTTATTCCAGTTCACCTTCTCTTGCACCTCCTTGTCACATATACTGGAGAGCAGGCATGGGCAAGATGGGTTAGAGCCTGCCAGACTACACACGCCTTGCAGGCATCCATCACTCCTTTTCCACTCTGTCACAATCAGGTACAAATCACAATTGGCCCTGGCCCCCTTGGGGGAATCTGATTGGTTCAGCCCCACTTCCTGTACAACCAAGATGGCCCCTGGCAGTCTTTCAGTGAAACTAGTAGCACGCTCTAGCCTCTGGGCGTGGTTGGCTATATAAGCCACACCCAAAGGCAGACCCGTGTTTCGTGTTTCATCTGTAGCTTCAAGCAACACGCTCACCGCGATCCTCGAACTTCACCTACCTTGGCTTCCACTCCGGAATCTCCGCACGCACGTTCCTGAACTCTGCACCTAAGAGAAAAGGAAATACAAAAAAGACAATACCTATAAGTGCTCGCGCTTAGACCCGACCCCTGGCTCGTTCTTGCAAGCGCGCACGCAAGCTTCAGCCCCACTTACCCGATCTTCTTGGGAACTCCCGACCAGCATTCTGAGTTCTCGCGAACTTCCTCTCTCAGCGAACTCTTCAGAAGAAACCTGTGGAGAGAGAATAAGGATTAGCTTGCATCAGCAACTTCTTTCTAGCACGCAGAACTTGCTGTGACCTAAGAATACGCAGCGACCGCATGGAGTAACCAGAAAACGTACCTTCAGATACTCACCCATTCACGAGCTGAGAAACAGCTCCAAATCCAGTCAAGCAACTGGAAATCCGAACTTACCTGCAATAGTACCAGATCCAGTGAAGCAACTGGAAATCCAAACTTACCTGCAACAGCACCAGATCCAGTGAAGCAACTGGAAATCCGAGCTTACCTGCAACATCTCCGCTGGGTGAAGAAACACAGTGAGTGGCAGAACAGAAACTTACCAGACCCTGGGTCAAGCGAAGCAACTGATCCCTGGGTTCCAGAGACATAGCGCCCATGCCTAGTTCAGGATGGAGAGTTCGCCTAATTAATCCCTAAGGAGAGCCAAACCCCTAACATTCCACCATCACAGCACACTACAAGGGGAACGACAAAGAGGGCTCTGGGTCCAAATCCTGGTAGGCTAAGCATCTTACCTGTCTATTTGGCAGGTGCCTGCAGTCCAACGCTACTAGTCCCGAGAAAGCAGAGAAGGGGTCCAGAAGGCTTCATCGCTCCTACAGATACCCAGGTGAGTGTGACAGAACACGAAGCCATTCTGAAACACTCTGCCTGAGCAATGGAGACTTCTGAGGTTAACCAGTTAGCACTGTTGTTAGGGGAGTTGCGGGCTGAAGTACATGCGGCCCGCTCAGAGACCAACTCATTGAGGCAGGAGCTAGTGGTAAATAGAGACAAGACAGAGGAATTGGCAAGGCAGTTACTGCAGACTCAGGCAGGTTTGTCCCCTCTTCCGGGTGGGGTTCCCCAAGGGCTGAGCCCGGAACCTTCATGAATCAGTTTTGCTTACACTTTTTGTGTAAGCCCAGACTCTTCCCTACAGACCAGTCAAGGGTAGCTTTTGTGCTCTCGTATTTAGGGGGTAATGCGGCAGTTTGTTCGGTCCCGTTGGTCAGTAGAGACAACCCCTTACTACGATACTATTCTGGTGTCCAACGCGAGTTGGAGAAGCTCTTTGCCCGCCGCACACAGGGTCAAGCACTTGATGAGGAACTACTGTTCCTTCGGCAGGGTAACCAGGAACTTATAACTTATGTAGCCACTTTCAACCACCTGATTGCTGAATCGAACTGGCCAGATGAAAAACGCATCACGTTGATTTCCCAGGGTTTACGAGGTGAATTAAAAGATGTCCTTGCCCAAGTAGTTAATTCTCCGGGCGACTGTGCAGAGTATATAGATTTAGCTATGCAACTAGACCTTTGCCTACAGAACCGCAAAGCCGACCGGGCCCGTACGGAAGGTCGGACAATTTATGTGCGACCTAAGGAGAACTCAACCCGGCAACACGCGGAATTGCATTCAGAACCCGTGCAATTGGGGGTGCTCCGCGGCCCTCTTGCTAAGGCAGAACACGAACGAAGAAGCCAGGAACAACTGTGTTTGTATTGCGGCCAATCAGGTCACTTTCTTCGAAATTGTCCTGCAAAGCCTCCACGAAAGACGGTAGGAGCCATGGACAGTACCAAAGGAGAAGATCAGACGGGAAATGTTGATGCCTGGCAGAATTAGAGGTTGGTTTGTCGAGCACAAGAATGATTCACTTGAACTCCCATTTTGCAATTACGATGGTCTTAGTCTACCAGCAACAACCAAACAAGATGCATGCACTTGAGGCGTTTGTGGACAGCGGTGCTGTCGGGAATTACATGGACTTAGAGACCGTGGGCAGGATAGGGTTGCCAATCTGCATGAAGAGGAACGTTGAGAATGTAACCGCAGTGGATGGAACCCAATTGCTTTCAGGTCCAGTAACCCAATGCAACGCCAATATCACATTAATCTGTCAAGACGGCCATAGGGAAAGCATCTCATTTGATCTCATCACTGCTCCTCAGTTCCAGGTGATACTTGACATACCCTGGCTGGAACTACACAATCCACTTATAGATTGGCGCGCATGAACACTAACCTTCCCCAGGGAATGCAGCCACTGTTACTGTCAGGACCGTGAATCGGAATATCCATTACCAGCATCCCTGAGGGTGATATCAGGTTTGGGTATGATAGGAACATTACCTACAGAGTATCAAGAATTCCAGGATGTTTTTGCCATAGAGCAAGCCAACACCTTGCCTCCTCACACGGTTTATGATTGCCAAATTGACCTGATACCTGGAGCGCAGATACCCTGTAGTCGGATTTATGCATTGACCGAAAAAGAGCACGCTCATTTAAAGACTTATTTAGACCAATATCTTGCAAATGTTTCATCAGACCCTCTAAATCCCCTGCAGCCTCACCGCTTTTCTTTATACCCAAGAAAGAAGGCGACCTACAAACATGCATTGACTACCAGGCCTTGAACCAAGTAACGATAAAGAATAGATACCCATTACCACTGATTCCAGTACTACTCGACCAGGTGCGACGAGCTAAAATCTTCACGAAATTGGATCTCTGTGGCACCTACCATTTAGTACGCATCAAAGAGGGCGATGAATGGAAGACCACTTTCTGCACCAGGTACGGTCTATACCAGATGATGCCCTTTGGGCTTTGCGATGCTACAGCAGCATTTCAACACTTCATGAACGGTGTACTCAGGGAACTGCTGGACATCTGTGCAGTCGTATACATCAACGACATCCTTATATATTCAGCTAATATGCAAGAACATGTGTCACATGTACGAGCAATGCTTCAGAAACTAAGGGAAAACCACGTATATGCCAAACTCGAGAAGTGATAGTTTGATATCACCAAAGTGGAGTTTCTGGGTTTTGTATTATCACTGTGTGGAATTAAGATAGACAACAGAAAAGTGGAGGCAATCATTACGTGGCCGTTACCGACATCAGTAAAGGGAGTGCAAAGCTTTCTCGGTTTTGCAAATTTTTATTGGCGGTTTATACCTGGGTTTTCACATCTAGTACATCCAATCACTTCTTTGTTACGCCAAAACTGAAAATTTGAGTGTACACCAGCAGCAGAAGAGGCGTTTCGAGCCTTGAAAGACAAGTTCATCTCTGCACTGGTGCTACAACACTCACAACCAGATCTTCCATACATCATGGAAACAGATGCCTCCAGCGTTGCCATGGGGGCTGTGCTATCTCAGTAAAGTCCAGAGACGGGGTGTTTATACCCCGTGTTCTTTTGGTCCAGGAAATTTACTCCAGCAAAACTCAATTACGTAGTTACTGACAAAGAACTGCTCGCGATTAAGGATGCCTTGTCATAATGGAGACACTACCTGCTCGGTGCCAAACACACTATTACCATTATAACGGATCACCGAAATCTATAGTATTTACGCTCTGCAAAAGCGCAGTCATCCTGGTAACTCTGGTGGGCCCTGTTCCTGTCAGAATATGACTTTGTGATTACATACTGGCCCGGAATCAAGAATGGCAAGGCTGACGCCCTCTCTCGCATTTGTAAAAGCGTAGACACTTACATCACCCCTGACCCAGTAGATATCATTCATTCCAGGCCACATGATTCTGGGGCTTTGTGGGAGATCTTCCACGTCACTGGATGCACTCCAACAAACAGTTAAAAATAGCCTATCGTAGGACGAAAAGCAGGCCTGGGGCAAAAAAGAATGCTATACTATGCACAACGGTCTGCCTTACCACCAAGATCGTCTATACCTCCCAAGTCGTGCTCTCCAACAGGAAATTATAGCCAGTTACCATAACTCTCCTTTGGAAGCCCATCCGGGAATAGCTAAAACCCTTGAGAAAGTCAAGAAACATTACTGGTGGCCGACGTGGGGAGAAGATGTTGTTGAATTTGTGAATTCTTGTGGGGTCTGTGCTCAATACAAAACATCCAGACAGAAACCAGCTGGTCTATTACAACTCATGGCGCTACCACCTGCACCTTTGCATACCATCTCGATGGACTTCATCACGAATCTATCTCCAAGTTCTGGGTACAATACCATACTAGTGGTTGTTGATATCTTCTCTAAAATGGCCCATTTTATAGCATTAAAAGGGATTCCTTCAGCATCAATATTAGCGCAGGTCTTCCTAGAGCGCATCGTAAGAATACATGGATTCTCCTCTGTGATCATTTCCAACAGGGGAAGTCAATTCATGTCTTACTACTGGAAGAAATGTTGCGCCCTAGCAGGGACCGAAATCCGATTGTCAACCAGCCCTCATTTCCAAACCGATGGCCAGACACAACGCACTAACCAGACCCTCGAACAGTATCTTCGCTGTCTATTACATAAGACCGATCAAGCTTGGACGCTATGGCTACCCCCATACGGCATACCGGGTCTGGGTTCCCTGAATGGGGAAATACCGGGCCATTCCAACCTTGGAGGACCCGCTATTTCCCCATTCAGGGAACCCATCCCCATTCCCATTTGAGCCCCCATAGGGTTCAATGGGAATGGGGAGGGAGCTAACAGTGGGCCCGTTCATGACGGGCCCGTTGTTAGCTCCCTGGTCTGCTAGCGGGACCCGCTAAGGGCACCTGGTCTTACCAGGTGCCCTTTGCGGGTCCCGCGAGCAGACTCGTAATAGGGCAGTAAGGGGTTAACGGTGCTGGCACCATTACCAGCGCCGTTAACCCCTCACCGCCCAGCTTGTAATGACCCCCAATACCTATAAGTACTCGTGCTTTGACCTAACTCCTGGCTCGTTCTTGCAAGCGCGCACCCAAGCAGCATTCCGAGTGCTCGCGAACTTCCTCTTTCAGCGAACTCTTCAGAAGAAACATGTGGAGAGAGAATAAGGATTAGCTTGCATCGGCAACTTCTTTCTAGCAGCAGAACTCGCTGTGACCTAAGAATACGCAGCGACTGCTCAGAGTAACCAGAAAACTTACCTCCAGATACTCACCCATTCACAAGCTGAGAAACAGCACCAAATACAGTGAAGCAACTGGAAATCCGAACTTACCTGCAACAGTACCAGATCCAGGCAAGCAACTTGAAATCCGAACTTACCTGCAACATCTCCGCTGGGTGAAGAAACACAGTGAGTGGCAGAACAGAGAATTAACAGACCCTGGGTCAAGTGGAGCAACTGATCCGTGGGTTCCAGGGATACAGCACCCCTGCCTAGCTCAGGATGGAGGGTTCGCCTAATTAATCCCTAAGGTGAGCCAAACTCCTAACTTTCCACCATCACAGCACACTACAAGGGGAGGGAGAAAGAGGGCTCTGGGTCCAAATCCTGGTAGGCTAAGCATCTTATCTCTCTATTTGGCAGGTGCCTGCAGTCCAACTCTACTAGTCCCAAGAAAGCAGGGAAGCGGTCCAGTAGGCTTCATCAATCCCGCAGAGACCTAGGTGAGTGTGACACTCCTATAATACACGTGGAGGTGAGTTGAGGTGGGGGCAATTATGTATAGAGTTGCTTTACACAATGGTAGTGTTCTTAAAAAGAAATATGGATGACAAGATGAAGTTATAGGTTTTATAGTAGTGTTTTTGTGTAGGTGGAGTGGCACATATCAGCCTATACAAGGCAAAGACATAACAAGATCTTTGTTCAACGTCCTGAAGAATGTCCAGAATTTTAGGGCTGTACTTGTAATGCCCGATAAAAGACCGAGACATATGTCGACAATTACAAACTGCTCAAAATGAGAATAAACAGTGAACAACACTTGTATTCATGATAGGGTTGAAAAATTCATAGCGAATATTGTAACAGTGATAAAAATGTGTGATATTATTGGAAAATTGAAAAGAGTTTTTGCCAATGTGGATAATTTTGGGAATAAATGATTGACTGAGATAAGTGTGCGTGTGAGTTGTACTTTGAATGTGAGTGGATGATTAATGTCAATGGTTATTTGGAAGTGGTTAATGAATTATGAGAATTGTTTTAAACATATAGAGATTTTTGTACTGTGTTGAATACAAATTATTTTTAGAATAAATTAAAAGAGATTTTCTTGTCATCCTGTACGCTCTGGTCCAAACCTACATATAGTCTGCTTGATATTTACCTGAGGAACCAGAGAGTGAATAACAGGTAATCCCCTTAAATTTGTGTATGGGGATCCTGATGAACCAGCAGTTGACCCTGGTGGCGATCTATGCTCCCAACGATAAGCAAGACCGGTTTCTATTAGAGCTACTTCCAAAAATTGTAGAATGGGGAAAGGGACAGATCCTAATACAGGGGGATTTCAAATGCGTAATGGACGCCCCAATGGATAAAACTCTCCCAGCAACATCCAGCGATAACGCGAATAGACAAGCCCTAGCCCAATTACTTAGAGACCTACAGCTAATAGAAACCTGCCGGTTTTTCCTCCCTCACGAAAAAGCCTACACCTTTTATTTAGCTGTACATAGAGGGTTCTCCCGGATTGATATGATCCTAGTTTCGGACGCGGCTAAAATAGGGATACAGTGTATATCAGACCATGCGCCAGTCTCCATGACCATGGAGAGGCCAAGCTCGCAGCCACAAATCCGTAAACCATGGCACCTAAACAAACTACTACTAAAAGATCTAGCAATCAGAACAGACATAGAACAGGTGCTAAGGAACTACTTCACAGAAAACACTTGAATTGGTTAATGAATTATGAGAATTGTTTTAAACATATAGAGATTTTAGTACTGTGTTGAATAAAAATTATTATTAGAATGAATTAAAAGAGATTTTCTTGTCATCCTGTAACCTCTGGTTCAAAACCACATATAGTCATCAGGATCCCCCCCAGGATCAAGTACCTCCCCTCCGGATCTTTTTTGACAAACTGCTTCTCAACAAGGACCCCTTTAGCAATAAGGATTCCCACCCCTCTCTTTTTCGTCCCACTCGAGGCCAAGAATTGTGTTGGGAAGGCTCTGTGTTTTAGTCTATGTTCATCTTCTGGGAGCAGGTGGGTTTCCTGCACCGACACCACTGAGGCTTGCAGTTCCATGAGCCTCCTTATGATCGATCTTCTTTTAATTGGGGAATTTAGCCCTTGAACGTTTAGCGTAACAAATGTTAGGTCAGCCATACCTGATGTTGTGTTGCAAACCCTTTACCTGTCCCCATTTACACAGAGGCCCTTAGATACTGCATCTATGTTGTTCTTGTTCTCAACAGCGAATTGTGTTTTATTTAGGTTCCATTTCCCTCCCCAACTTCCAACTTCCAACTTCCCCATAACCGTTAACATTAACATCTACCATGATTTATCACAGTAGCTCTCCGTGATTAAACTTTCACAGGAACATGGGGATCCGTGTCCTCCCACATCCCTCCCCTCCCTCTTCCCCCACCCCAAAAATATCTTTTGCCTTATTCGCTTCAGCCCCTAGTGATGTGTCTCTTGAGGAGCACTGATCTAATCACCTCCTAATCCTCCGCTACTGTAAGTCCATTGTTCAGCTACCCCTATGCATGAATAATGTTAACAAAGCAGGTTTGTAGATATCACTTTACCCACTCATGTGGGCTTGTCATATCGGGTCTTTCTCCTTAGTCTCTTTATTGCGACTCCTTGGAAGAGGCTGTGCCGGTTTCCATTGATCCTTTTCCCGGTCGCCGCTTTCTCTAGAGTGATCTGAAGGATTCCTTGCTGCATCATCGCACACGCCTCCGTCCTCCTCTCTCATAAATTTCTCCATATCTTCTTCCTTCGTGACTGTGTACCGCTGCCCTTTCCATTTGAACCTAAATGCGTTCTGGAAGATCCATCGATATCGAAATTTCTTATTCCTCAGCCAATCTATAGCCACCCTCAAGTGCTTGCTCTTTTGTAAAGTGGCTTGCGCCAGATCTTGATAGTGCTGAATAGGCACTGATTGGAAACGGATGGGTTCTGTCCTGCGAGTAGCCCGCATGATGTCTTCTTTTAATTGGTAGAAGTGTACTGTGGTTAGTACATCTGGAAGCAGATTTTTGTTGCTTTGGTAGGTGGAGTAAACCCTATGCGTTCTGTCTAAGATTATGTCCCTTTTTTCTTCCGGACCCATTATCTGTTGAAATAGTTCTATTACTGTTTGCTGAAGCTCCGAGTCTGGAATTGATTTAGGAATGCCCTGGATCCGTATGTTATTGCACCTCAACCTATTTTCTGCATCTTCCTGTTTGCGTTGGACCAGGTCAATCTGTTGTTCCAACTCCTGAACTCTTCTGGTCAGTGCATTCTGTTCGTGTCCCTGCTCCGCTATTGCCGTTTCTGCTTCAGACATACATTTCTGCATGGTCGCAATTCCTTTATTGAGGTCTGCTATTGATCTGGCCAAATCCGAGGTGCTATCTTTGATGTCCTTTTTTAGCTCCTGTAGCATCGCCACCAAGTCTAATTTGCGCAACGGAAGATCCTCCTGTGTCAGCGTGTTTCCTGAGGGAGGGGAATATACCTGAGCAGCTATTTGCTACTGGCTGTGTTTATGGGTATCCGCAGCTTGCATGAGGGCTTTGATGTCCCCGGACGATGGTCCTTTCTGCTTCTGACCCTGTATGGCCATGCTGTTTACTTCAATTGACATAGGGGGATTCCAAATCTTGCTTGTATTTTGAACCCGGCCCATAATTTCATCACCAGCTCCAACTAGTAAAGTCCTCCTGGACTTGCTGCTCCTTTAAGGTCCCGGGGGCCCACCGCTGGTGTTTGGATGTGGGGGGTGTCTCTTCCCTGCTTAATACTTTGTGCCTCAAAAGTTTATGAGGTGTGCTCTCCTCCAATTCAGACGCTCCCGAAATCACCAGTACTTTGGCTGAATCTTGGAATGCTACTCGTAGCGCTCTGCTGCTCCTGCTGCGTTCAGGGTTCCCGGTTCATTGACTCATTAGCGAAGACCCCGTAGGCTGTCATGTCTTCCTATCCTCCATCAAGCTGGTAGTATCCCGGCAGCCCCCTCACCATCCAACTGTGCCCTGCTACAGTGAGACCAGCTGTTTTAGGCTCCCATTCAGCACTTATGTTGATACTTCATTCCTAGGGTCCTTTTTTGTTTGACAAAACCAGGCTCTCATCCCCAGTGTGCCATGGCATTCACTGTGGTGACGCTGTGTTGGCCACTTATCTACATTTGGCCATTCCCGTTCTGCTGGAGTCTGCTGCTATGTGTGCCGCCGCGAGCCCCCATGCGCATGCCGTGTCCCTCTCCCTTCTATCTTTGCATATGCCTGTGCATGCCTCCTTCGTTGTCCTTCCCCCCAGGTCTCCTTACTTCTGACAGGCGAGCGGAACACCGCTTTCTCTCTCCGATGGTGCTCCACTCCGCCGCCTTCTGCCTTTCTTCACCTCTCCAAGGGTGGGGTGGAGGCAAACCTGCCGTCCGTTGCTCGCATGTGCACCAGCCCCTCCCCAGCCACAGCTGCTTACTTTCGCCTGTGCCCGCGCTGGCAGCGTCTGTCTCCTCCTCACCCCTGCGGCAGTCGTCTCAGGCTGCTCCCGAACTACGCTGTCCGCTCCCGGGCTCCTCCAGCAGCCCTTCAGATCTGAATTGCTGCTGCCGTAACTGTGAAGGTAAGGGGGGAGGGGGAAGGGTCACAGACCATCACCAGCTATCTAACGAACCAGGATGCCTACGTGCCATTCATTCGAGCAATTGGAATTGCTATCAGCCGCTCATTAGTATTCCAACGGGGTGCCACTTGGGACGCGCTCACCAGCCGCCGATCCGTCCTCCATAACTCAGGCACTCCTCTCCGAACTCTCCCGTCGTTCGTTGAGTCGCGGCTGCCACCTTGGCGGGAGGTCCAGTCTGCACCACAAACCGCTTCAAACTTCATTAATAATGCGCCTCATCACCCCATCTTTTCTCTGGCAATGCTGCAGACGCTCATGTATGCATGGGTCCTTTTCTCTAGTAATTTAGGTGTTTTTGAAAGGGGATTTGGGCCTCGAGGTGGAAAGTGAACACAGAGCTTACCAAGGAGCCATCCGTCCGAGTCCTCAGCTGGCCACGCCCCTTGATGAATCATTTTCTTTTGATCGTGCCAAATACAACCAAAATTGCTTGGGGAAATTGATCTCCATTCTGACAATGTAAGTTTGCTGTTTTGTGCCAGAACATTCTTTAATACTGCAAATCCCCCCTTCGGTGCAGGTTCAATGCATTTTTGATGAAGGGAATGAATTGATGTCAGGCTCAGCTCCATCCTAACTGCCTGGATTGGCATGCTTTTAGGTAGCCGGAGTACTATTTCCCAGAAAACTCCCTTAATTCTTGCCCAGTTCTCTGCAGGAAATGAGAATGAAGTTTCTGCACCGTAGCTTAGGATCGGTAGGACCTTCATACGATAAAAAGAGATCTGTGGAATTATTGAGAAGCCACAGAATATTTTGAGGAGGATTCGGCCCTGGCTTTCCAGATTGTTCGCCTTAATTCTCAGAGCCTCAACTCTAGGGGCATCCGTTTTGCTTCTGTTCAAGCAAGCCCCCAGGTAGGTGAATGATCTTACCTCTGGAAGTTTTTCGTCAATTAGGTACCATCCATTGTCGTTTCTGTGGTTTCCTCTTTTAACTTCTCCAAAGGTCATAATCCTCGATTTCGTTGGATTTATGCGAAGGCCATTATTATTTACATATTTTTGTAATGCGTCTAGTTGTCATTGCAGACCTATTGGCGTCTGGTCTACCAATACCACGTCCTGGCTAGTGTTGGTGGACAACAGCGTGTATTCACAAAAGCTTTGTTTATGTCCGATATGAACAGATTGAACAGTTCAGGTGCCAATGGGCATCGCTGTTTTAGGCCTTTGTTAGTTGGTATAGAGTTTGACAAAAGGCCTGATCAATCTAGCCTCACTTTTATATAGGTTCCAGTATAAAGACCTTTTATTGTTTCCAGGACAGCGTCGGGGCAGCCCCACTTTTCCAACTTTAAACGCCATTTACATCTTCAACTCTTTCTTCCTCTCCACTCGAGCCTTCAGGATTTTTATTATGAAGAAGTTTAGTGACATCCCAATTCCTTTGACAAATTCTGCTTTCCATTCATCTCTCCGTCCTGGTGTGATGCTTCACTTTGTTAGATCTTTTAGGATCAGTGAGGCGAATACTTTGCCCGCGACATCCAGCAGCGATATCGGACGATAGTTAGATGTGTGTGTCCTAACCCCCCTTTTGTAAATTAGTATTATCACTGCTGTTTTCCATGCTGCCTGCACCTTATGTGATTTCGTAATGTATTCGAAGAGATCATGCAAAACGTTTGTCCGTTCAGTTGGATCTTGTTTTAGTATAGCGTTAGTCATCCTGTCTAGCCCAGGAGCTCTCGAATTGCTAGATTTTACGATAGTATCTTGAATAGATGGTATATCAAAGCCTAGACGGTCCGCTGCAATGTTGTTTTTGGCTTGTCCAGGTGGTTCTTTTTCTTCAGAGTCGCCGAATTTGTGTAATTCCCAAATTGTTCCTGGTATAGGATTAATGAGTAAAGCATCTTGTGGAGAGTCCAGCCCGTTAATTAATTCCCAAATTTCTGCTGTATTTTTTTAGGTGATTTTTGCAAGCATGGATTCAGCATCTTGTTGTAATAGCCTTTTCTTATGTAGTCGTGTCCAATTCCGATATTGCTGTTTAATTTTATGAATTAGTAGACTCGACTGTCTTGATGGAATTTTGTTTAGCCTATGAATCATAGAGTGGAGGATTTTCTTTTTCTTATAGACTTCTTGGTCATTGACGTGTCGGTGAGAAATAATTGGTCTTTTTCTTCCACCCTTTTTTTAGTTAAAAATCTTGGAGCAACCTGCAGTAATCAATTGCAATATCTCCCTTTTGGCAATTCAGATGGAATACTTCCCTTTTTAGTTTTTCTGTCAGGCCAGCAATTTTTTCTGGAGAAATCCTCAGTCTGTTCCTACCTGTTGTCACACCTATGGCCACTGTGTGAGTTTCTCCTTGAGTACCATTTTAGGGGGACACAGGTCAAACTGAACAGATTGTGATAACTTGCGTGCATTTCTTCTACTACCAATGACCGAACCATCGTGATCATATTGCGTGATGTAAATATATAGTCAAGGATTTGACTAGTTTTTGTTCCTTTTCTGGTTTTCCTTCCCTGGATATTCCCCCGTGTATTACCGTTAAGGGTATCTATATTTCTAGAACTGAGGTTGTTTCTCCACATTTGACCCCTTCTTTCAGCTTGGGTCATAGTTGGTCAATTTCTCCTCCGTTGTTATCAAAACATATGCAATTTAAATCTCCACATATAATGAACCAGGGATCTTGCAATTTTTCCCTTTGGTTGTCAATTAGATCTGCCACTTGGTCAGGAAGATTGCCATTTTGTTTAATGGCTGGATTACAGTAGATGTTCATAATGATCAATATTTTATCAACCTTTGTCCTCTCTTCCAAGATCTTTCCAGCCACTAATTGGATGAAGGGGTTAATATGACAGATCTCCAAAATTGTGTATTGTAGTTGTTTTTTTAAGGCAATCATAAAACCTGACATTGGTCTGCCTCTGTTTCCTTTCACAGCTGGGTTCAGGTGAAGTGTATATCCATCCAAGACTGGCGTGACTCGGAGCCATGTCTCTTGGAGACATATTAAGTCAAACTTTTCAAATATAAAGTTTCCTTTAATAAATAAGTGAGAAGATCCTCTGGTGTTCCAGCTGGCCAATGTAAAGTCGTTGTCCTGTGGGTTTCCATGGCATTATGGATTAGTAATTTTGTCTGCCTATAGACCCGACAGCCACCTCCACTTCTCCTTGTCTGCATCCTTTTTTGCCGGCAGTATACCTCCCTCCTGTGTTGTGAGTTTCTTGTGTTCTCCAGCCTTTCTTGTATGAATCGGCTTGTTTATCATCTGCTACTTCTAGTCTCAAAACCCTAAATTCATCTGATGTCCGTCTCCTACCTTTTCCTTTCTCGGACCTAGATAGTTCATATTCAATTAGGTCAAAACCGATAGGTCTCAAGCGATAGGCCTCTTCCATTAATAGTTGTTTTATTAGGGGTGATAAAGTGTATAACATCACCGAGCCGTTCTTATTTCTTCAGGGAACTTGATGATGACCAGGTTGTCCGATGTTAGGAGTCTTAAGTTGGGGACATGATGGAATAGCCAAATCACAATGATTCTATTCAAGATTAAGCCATCTTTTAGGGGGATCATCCTTTCCAGTATCAAGGCTTCACTTTGGTTTAATTTAGGTGCTCGTTTAGACTTTATTTGATCAGTTCTCTCACGATATCTGTTTGACCCTTCATCTTTACCACCCTTTTCAATCGCCCCCCTATTGGTTGTTTGTATATTCTCAGGGAAGGGGTCTCATAGTTATCATCATAGTCTGTTATAGTTCTGCTTCCTGCTTTTCCCGATTCTCATGTGTGTTACGCCTCTCTGGTTGATCTATGTCAGTTGACCTCCTGGCGTTAGAGGAAGAGTCCAGGATCCCCAGTGTCTGGTTCGTGTTAGTGTTTTCCTGTACAATGTCTTGTCCATCTTTATCTTGCCAGCTAACACACAGGGTCCTTGAACCGCCCATTTTCAATACAATTATTTTAGTAGCTCTTTTTTCTTGATTTCTTGAGGTTTGTAGCTTGAGGGCCCACAGGCATTTTCTTCCATTGGATGGCCCCTTTTTCTGTTACGCTCACCTGGTCTCTGCGGGGACGTTGGGGCATGGTTGCAGCCCTCCCTGGAACTGGCTCCCCTTGGTCAGGCTTCTTCCCCAGCTCTTGTGTTGTGGACTGCGCTGGTTGTTGGCACTGCCCCTGCGAGAATATGAGAGGCCGTGAAAATGCTGTGATATGACTGGGGTCCCCCTCAAACCCTTCTTCCCAGAATGTGGTGAGCATGCACCGACCCATATAGTCTCACCTGTTTAATTACGATGGTGAGCTCTCTGTCCTGCTTCTCACTGCAGGGGTGCTTTAGCTAGAGCGAGTTTCTTCACTGGCCCGTTGCGTGGCAGCCCAGACGGGCTGTGGATGAACCACTCCAAAGGTAAGTATTCTTTCAATAATGATTATTGTCCGTATTCTTTTGTAATGTCTTTCCTTGATTATTGTCCGTATCTTTTTGTAATGTCTTTCCTTTTTCCCAATAGGTGATAAGAGGCCCAGCGGTAGTTGCGTTGCAAGACACGTGCCCCAATGGAAGAAAAGGGAGTTCACGATGTCCCAATAGGTGGTAAGTTTGGTTTTAAGGTCAAGCGCGAGGATTGGTCTAAGCCTGACCTTAGCGTAATGTCTTAATTGCTTTTCTAACCTTGTTTTGTCTTTTTCCCTTGGAGGGATTTCCTGGCGATGTTGGATTTTAATGCGTTATACGAAGATCTGCCGGCGGGTGAAGGATGCCTGGATCCGCGATGATGCTGGCTGAAAGTGGAATACCGAATAAGTGTTGTGGCTGGCAGCCGGAATCAGGCATGGATGCGCTCCGACTGCGGTTGCTGCTGGAATCAGATACGGATGCGCTCCGACTGCGGTTACTGCTGGAATCAGGTAAGGATGCGCTCCGACTGCGGTAGCTGCTGGAATCAGGATGCGCTCCAACTGGGGTTGCTGCTGGAATCAGCTAAGGATGCGCTTCAGGTGGCGGTGAGAGCTACGCTGCTATAGGCAGACTAACGCGAAGTGCTTGCATGCGGGCGGAGCAGGCTTAAATAGCCACGTCCCGGCCACGCCCATTTGTTCTGACTCGTGGCCCCACCCTGCCACTCCTAGAGGATGCTGCACGTGCAGCCCAATTCACTCCTATGGCCACGCCTGACCTGGGGACACGTGGGGGCCCTGCAGGGGAAAAAACAGCACGTGCACCAGAATAAAAGTGTGCAGAGCACACTTACTCATGAGCCTGGTGCCTGGTATGTAGTGGAGCTTGTGGTTCTTGCCCAGTGGCCATGACATTTTCTGGATAATCGTTCTCACTATCTGTGAGGTCTATCTCATTTTCTGAAGTCCCATTACTGTGGCTTGTCCTTTCTTGATTTCATAGAGTTTGTAATGTTTGAAAGCCCTCAGGTTTTTTCTTCCATTGAAGGTCCCTCTTTTCTGATTGATCGCTTTCAATATCTGTAATGTCTATCTCATTTTCTGAATCCACGTTCCCATCACTAATCATGTCATCCTCCATGTCGTATTCTGACATTGTTAACATGTCATTCACATTTGGGTCCTCCTCCTCTTCCTCCAGTCTTCTAGTCTCGATCACTTGCCATCTGTTGTGTTTCGGTTATCTTAACTTTATCATGCAGTTTTGATTTGCTAGCACCAGAAATTTCCTTTGGGGGGGTTCACTTTGGGGATGGTTAAGTTCCTGATAAAAGCTTGGCTTCCATTTGATCTCTTCTTTACCATGGTCACTTGGTTTTTAGATTTCTATGGAGGGTTTGATTCCTCATTCCAAACTTTTGTGCCCTTTAGTTCCTTTTTCCCCTTTTCAGTCCCGCTTGGTTTAATCCATGTTTTTGATGTGTTTGCTGCTTAATGAAGATTTCACAAATGTTCTGGGGTGGGAGACTTAGCGCCACCCTCTGCTCTAACTTTGTCATTCTCTTCCTATTCGGATCCCTGTCGTCTTCCTCGGGATGATGTGTTTACTTCATCCTCTTCCATGATGTTTATGATGTCATTTGTACTCTCCCGCCTTTCTGTTATTTTCTTTGATGTTTCTTTCTGGTGGCCCGGAGTGAGAGGACACATGGCGAGCGGTAGCCCGCCGAGTCGTCGGTGTGCGGCCTAGCATTCGGGAGGAGAATGAGGAGCGGCTCTCTGTCGATCGACCTAGCAGACCGGGAAGCGTAGCACTTGTGGAAGGAGGTGAGGATCTGGTATATCTCCAGTCCGTATTCCGGGGCCTGTTGCCTGTGCTGGAGGAGCCCGAATACGGTGGGGTAAGCAGTAGACGGAGGACGCTCCCCCACTGTCCTGGAAGGCCGGTACTCCGTGGAGACGTTGTTGGTCATTTCGCAGGTCCCGTGTGACTTTAGGGGGCCGGGCGCCCCAATGGGGAGGGGGAGCGCGGGTGGGGGCCGCTCTGGTTTTATGTCTGCGGTTGGCCCCCCTCCTCCCTGGTTGTCAGTGTTGGAGGGGCCTCCTGCAGTGTTCCCGACCCGTGGAACTGTGTGGTGCCTGTGGTCCCTGATGGGTGGAGTGGGTCCTGGACAGACTCCCTGGGGATAATAACCCCTGATGCCTATGTTGGGCTTTGGGACCCCCTCTTCCTGTGGATCAATTTTTTCATTTTTGCCTGCTCTTCTGCTCCTTTACCTTGCTGGAGTGCCTCTATCCGGGGGCCTGTGAATAGATCTTGTTGGTTGGACATTTCCCTTGCCAGGCTCCTGATTTTTCATCTCGGTACTCATTGGAACTTTGGCGCCCTCCTTGGACAGCACCCCGGACTCTGTTAACGGGAGGAAGTGGCCTGTATTGTCCTATTGTCCCCTAACCACCCTCCTTCATGTGGTTTAACTGTGTTTTCGTACATCCTGTGGCAAGCTGGTAGGGGGCCGCTTTACAGGCAGTGGATCACGGTGTGACTTACCTGGGGTGTGAATTTTTACCCTAGAGCTGAAGGAGAGAGAGAAGAGGCGGGCTCCTCCTCACCCCCACTTGGGGTTCTTGGCCCTCCATTTTTTGGCTGAGCCTGTTCTTGGGTGAACGGAGTGCAGGCATTGCAGAGGTTTCGGCGGTCACCTCAGCAGCTTGACGGAGATCTCACCATGCAGGACGCTAACCAAACTGAGGCAGCAGAAACCCAGGCTATGAGTCGCAGCATGGCTGCCTTGCTTGAGGAGATTCAAGGTTTTAGGGCGGATATAGGTAAAAGGCTGGACTCCCTTGATAAGAAGGTGGACGATGTGGAGGACCGCGTCCAGGCCCTTGAAGTTAATCAATCCTCGGCCGACCTCTTTTAAACTCAGTTTGATATGAGGCTGGCAGAGTTGGAGAGGAGAGAGGAAAGGATCTTGCTCAAACTGGACGATTTGGAAAATCGGGAGCAACGCTCCAATCTGAGATTCCTTGGTATTCCGGAGCAAGAAGGGGAGACCTCTTCTGTCCTGGTCAAGTTTCACTATTTTGTGGAGAAAACCAAGATCCTGGAGTTGGCTCGTAAGAGGGGTCCGATTGACTGGAACGGCGCTAAGACTTCCATTTACCAGGACCTTTCGGCATTTACTCTCGTGCGCCAGAGACTCTGTGGGCCCCTGACGAAATGGCTGCAGGCCAAGGGAGTGCGCTACAGGTGGGGTAATCCGTTCTCGCTCTCTTTTGAACTCAATGGAGATAAGTACTCACTTATATCAGAAGCTGACATTCGGAAAGTGATGAGTGAGCTGCTGAGTGACCCTCCCATGCAGCATGTTAAAGTGGGTGAAGGGTCTGACGAAGGTTGTCAAAAAGAATCCTCAGAGTTTTTGGGGCGGCGGCGTGTCCGAGGACATAGGAAGTACAGAAAGATAATGCCGCCCTCTCCGGTGCAGCCAACGGCTTAAATGGGAAGCAGAGTTCACCCATGGTCTGACCATGACCTAGTTCGAGTTAACTTGGGTGTCCCCCGGGTGGCCCAGAGCAAATTATGGTGGATATGTAACGACACCCTGCTAATGGATAGGGAACTGCGGCAGTCCCTTTTAGCCTCTATCACTGAATTTTTTCTTTTAAATGACACTGGGGAAGTGGAAATTAGAGGTGTGTGGGACGCGTTTAAGGCCATAGTCAGAGGTGTTCTAATGGAGATGGGAGCTAGGAGAAAGAAGGACAGGTCTAGAGAGGAGCTCAAGTTGAGGGAGCAGATTTTTGCTATCCAACCGGGGGGTAAGTTGAAATCGCAGATGGGCCCAGATAAGCACGAGAAACTACAAAATCTTAGGGCGAAGTTGTCCGCCCTCCTTGTTGGTCAGACAGAGAAAGAGCTTGCGTTTCTGAAGCAGTGCTATATGGAGAAAGGGGAGAAGGCGGACAGGATTCTGGCCTGGAGGCTGAGGGAACTTTGTAAAAGTAGGAGAGTTAATTTTATTGCTGGTTAGGCGGTTGAAAAACTGCTAGGTGACAACCAAATAGCGGAACAGTTTAAACAATATTATAAAAAACTTTATACCTCTGAATACACTGGGGATGGATCTGAAGTGGACCGGTTCTTTGATTCTCTCCCAATCCCTTGTCTCGCTCGAGAGAGTTCAGCCTCTTTGGAGCTTCCCATCTCACCCCAGCAAGTGACTGATGCTATTTCTTCTTTGAAGAGTGGTACAGCTCCAGAGGATGATGGGTTCACTGTCCGATTCTTCAAAACATTCCGATCCACGTTGGCTCCTTTTTTAACTAAGGTGTATAATAGCGCATTGGACACTGGTTGCCTCCCCCCTTCCATGATGTCAGCTCTCATTGTGGTTATCCCAAAGGAAGGGAAGGACCCTTCGCTCTGTCAGTCCTATAGACCCATTTCCCTTCTTAATATTGATGTTAAAATATTAGCTAAACTCCTAGCGAATAGGCTTTCTAAATTCCTCCCCTCTTTGGTCCACGGAGATCAAGTAGGCTTTGTCCCCGGACGTCAGGGCTCAGACAATATTAGGAAAACGTTGGGCCTTATGTATGAGGTGTCCAAGCGGGAGTCAGAGGCTTACCTCCTCTCGCTGGACTCTGAAAAGACCTTTGACCGCATGGAGTGGCTATATATGGGGAAAGTGCTCCGCAAGATGGGTTTCGGTGGCAGATTTTGTGGTTGGGTTTCAGCCCTGTATAATGGTCCCTCCGCGCGGGTACTAGTTAATGGTTGTACTTCTCTGGGCTTTTCGCTTTCTAGAGGAACTCGCCAGGGATGCCCTCTTTCCCCCCTTTTGTATGCTCTGGCTATGGAGCCTTTTGCCATCGCGATTCGAAACGACGGAAGGGTTACGGGGGTACGGTGTGGGGATTGCAAATTTAAACTGTCTCTCTTCGCTGACAATATCTTGGTGTATCTGTCTGGGATTTACGACTCCCTCCCACGGTTGTTAGATTTAATTTGTGGTTTGGGGGCGTTCTCCGGGCTTAAAATTAATGTATCCAAATCCTGCATTATGCCTATGGGTAGGCTGGACCAAGAGATTAGTGGCAGAACAGAGGTGTTCGGGATGAGGGTAGAGAGTGTTAGTACTAGGTATCTGGGTACCAATATACCTAGGGACCTGGGTAAGATTTACAAGTTAAATTTCCTTCCCCTACAGGCCAGGATTTTTGATGATTTGGTTAAATGGGCTCCTCTCACACTTTCCTGGTTCGGGCGTATGGTCTCTGTGAAAATAAATATATACTTCCCCGGCTTCTTTGTCTCTTTTCGTCTCTTCCCTGTATCATTCCGGACTCTTTCTTCAAATCTCTTCGATTTCGTCTTCTTCGTTTCGTGTGGGGTGGCAAGAGAGCCAGAGTGCAATTCGATACCTTGTCCCTTCCAAAGGCGCTCAGAGGGTTTGGCCTACCAGACTTTAAACTGTACTAAAAAGCAGCTCAGCTGCGGGTGATGCTAGAGCATCTAAGGGATGACCTTAGGACGTACTGGACATACATTGAGGATGTACAGGTCCATCCATATAAGGTCAGGGACTTACTCTGGGCTCCTCCACGTTCCTTACCAGCGGTTGCTAAATCCCATCCAATCCTTTCGGTTCTTTGGGCACTATGGAAGCCGAAAAGGGACAACAAGCTACTCTCTTCATGGCCCTCTCCCTTGTCTTCCTTGTGGGGTCCCCCGCTCAATTTGGGGACCATAGGTTTTTGTGAGATGCAGTTGTGGTCGGACCAGGGGATGGAGAGGGAGGCACAGTTGTTTAACCAGGGTGGTTTTATTGAATTCGCCCAATTATCGGAAGTGTTGCCAGAGAAACCGATTTCTATCTTTGACTAACTGCGATTAAGGGCATTCTTTCCCAGGCAGATTGGCTGGCTCCCCTCTCCCGTCCTCTGACTCCCATTGAAAAAATGTTGTGGAGGCCAAGCACAGGAAGGGGTCTCTCTCCAAAATTTACAGCGTGCTGGTTTCAACTAATTTAAACGTGCATGGGAGGAGAAGAGGGGTGTGGCCCTTGATGATCACGCATGGGAGTCTGTTCTTAGGGCAACTTTCGGGGGGAAGCTGTATACCGCAGCCATGGAGCATCATTTTAAGATTCTCTATTCTTGGCAACGACCCCCCGTCACTTTGTCCAAAATGTTTCATAGTGTGACCCCTATGTGTCCCAGGGCTTGTGCTAGCAGAGGAACATGGTTCCACATGTGGTGGGACTGCCCGGTTATTCAGGTCTACTGGGCGGAGTTGCTTAGCTGGATTAAGGGCATCTTGGGAACGTGCCCTCCCCTTCACCCCATGGAGATCCTGTTGGGTACTCCCAAGCCTGAGTGTGAGGAGTTGACTTTCTCTAGGGTGGCAGGAGCGATGTTGAGAGCTGGGAGAATGGCCCTAGCCCAGAAATGGAAAAGTCCTCAGGCCCCAATGAAAGCAGAATGGTTTAATAAACTCCTGGCAATTTTTACTTATGAGAAACTTGCGGCTATAGCCAATGATAGCATGTCTTCTATCTTACAGGAATGGACGATTGTGCTGTTAAATGTGGACTGTGAAGCATTGAAGCTCTAAAATTCTCAGGCTCTGAATGGGGCTCGAAGATGGGAGTGGGTGGCTAGTATTTAAATGTGTCACCTGAATTTTAGTGTTTTTCTGGGACCTTGCTGCTAGAGATGGGTTGTAGAATATTCTTACCTGGTTTAATGCCTTTGCTCTAACTCTTGTGCACGTTTTGTTTCTTTTTTACTTGTTGAATCCTGTGTAGCTCTTTGTTTGGGGGGGGAGTACTGGGAGGGTTGGGCGGGGGGAGGGGAGAAAGGGGTATTAAGTGTTTTATCTGTTGGGAATGTTCTTCGATTTCCATCAGATGTTTACTGATGTGAATGTTGATATTTGAAAAGCTTAATAAATACAAAGTGGAAAAAAAAACGGGAGCCATATTTTCAGATAAATGGCAAGTTAGCAGAGGCACGAGACAGGGCTGCCCATGGTCCCCGATGCTGTACATCCTTGTACTAGAACCATTTGCGATCTGTTTGAGACAGCAGTATGAAGAAATAGGGGTCTACACTAAGGGGGGACCGCACTTGATATCATTGTACGTGAATATTATGCTGCTATACCTGCGGTACCTAGAGGAAAACTTGCAATGCATCTTGGAGGTGATGGAGCGCTACGCGACTCTTTCGGGCATAGCAGTGAACCCCAAAAAATCACGCATGTTCCTCTTGGGGAGCTACAAAGGAGTCCCACAGAAGAACGTACCTATTTCCCAGATAGCTTGGCAGACCGAAACATTCAGATACCTGGGGATTAATATATATCGCACGATTGTAGACGAGCACAGATGTACCACGGAAGGGCAGTGGAAGGAATCAAGAACAGTATGGGGTTCTGGGCAAAGCTTCCCCTAGCCATGGTAGGGAGGACGGCCTTGCTAAAGATGGTGGTCCTACCCAGGCTACTACACTTCTTTGCAAATATCCCATACATGGTGCCCAAACGCTTTTTTATTAAACGCCAGAGTTTATGCAGAGGTTTCCTGTGGCACAACTCCAGAAACAGAGTGGCCCTATGGAAATTACAGAATACATATGACAGAAGGGGCATAAACCTGCCAACCTTTGAGATATACCACTTGGCAGGGCAGCTACAATATGTCGCTAGGTGGCTGTCGGAAGACACCAGAATCTAGATAGCTGAGGGGTGAATGCGACCCTTATTTCCTAAAAGAACTGATATGGCTACCCAAAACAGAGCTGCATGGGTGATCGAGATTGCTAGAACTGGGCTGTAAGCCATGGCGTGATGCATGTCGAGCTGTGGGAAACCCGACCCCATGCTCCCCGCAGGTGCCACTCGTGGCGCTATGCGGGGTGGATGATCAATTTAGGAAGGTGTTCCGCAAACACTGGGATACACACAGGGCAATATATCACATATACTAGAATAATTCAATGGGTGAAGGGAACGTGGTCTGAAATAGCATTAGAAAGAACAACCTGACACTGCCATAGAAACGATGTACGATATCTCGGAGGGCGGGCACGAAATATCCCTGATTTATGAACTGGTGATGTCTAGAGTGGGTAAAGAGCTGCGCCAATTGAGACAGGAATGGGAGGAGGAAGCAGGAGAACCTATGCAAGATGGGCATTGGGAAAGAGCTCAGAGATATCATAAAAAGGTGTCTAGGAACGCGAGGCTGCAGCAGATTCAGTTATATGTCACCCATAGGGCATACATGACCCCTGGAAAGATCGCCAGATTTGGAGGTACAGAAGTACAAAGATGCCCTAAGTGCGGGGAGGTGGATGCTGGGATGATCCATATGTCCTGGGCATGCCCGGAGGTGGGGACATCCTGGGAGGAAGTTAAACTACGACTAGCTGGAAAGGGAATTAAGCTAGATGTGGAATCCGTATGGGCATGCATGATGGTGGGATTCGCCAGACCACGCAACCTGAAACAAGTTTGCAAACTCAAGGACCTGGCCTACATTCTGGCCAAAAGAAGAATAGCTATGGGCTGGAAAGCATCTCACAGACCCAGATTAGAGATGTGGTGGAACGATGTCCTGAAATGCCAATTCTAGTGAATATGACACATCTGAGAACTGCGAAGGGGATTAACCCCAAGAGAAAGGAAAACAGAGGAACTGAAGTGGAAGCTCGAGTTAAAGTGGGGGAAGGAGGAAGACAGTAATAAATAACATGCTAATGTATGCTAAGAAACTTGTATGGAAAATGTTGGGTGTGACAAGTTATGGTTTGTTTGTTGTAAAAATCAATAATATATATATATTTTTTAAAAACTCATTAATGAATGTTTTGCAGCTATTCCAAGCGATGTATAGTAGTATCAGTGGTCACGGATGTTGTATGGTTAGAGTTACAGTTATGGTGATAGGTTTGGCCAAAACTGCAGCTATGGTTGAGGATTAATATACTACAGAACAGGATTTCTTCTGATTCGTTGCCCTACTTTATTTCCATGCATGCTAAACACAACATTAATAGTTGGTAACAACAAAGCAAGAGCAGGGTTGCTCCTATTAGGATATTTATCATCCCTGCGGAATACACTGTTGCTTGGCATTATAAAGCGGGCAACTGTTAGTGAAAGTGCAGGTACACCACAAAGCATTTCTAAATGGGATAACATTGGCACCTTATTCTGCACACCTTTAAATGAATAGGCCAGGGCTACTTGTTAGGGTTCTTCTGTTAGATTGAATTTTTCATGGAATAGATAGGGCAAAGGGCAGAAATTTAGAATATATTAAACCTACACACAAGACAGCCAGTTCCAGAATGTAGGTGTATTGGATAGGTAAAGAGGTGGGCCATGCTGGCTTCCTAGTCCTCATCTCAACCTCCCTGTGAATGGTGGAGAAAGAGTTTCGCCGTGACTCGAGGCTGGTGCTGGACTATCATGTTACTGTAACCTTAAGGATTTTAAAAAGCCGGCCTGTGGCACGGAGCGCCAGTGCGGAGTTCGGCGGCGAGTTCAGTTGTTCGTCAGTCAGCCGGTCGGAAGGTGGTGGATGGAACCCCGATGGAAAAGGGATGCACTCTAAGAAGTGCCAAGCTCTGGGTGCAGGAAGAGTATATGCCCATTATACAACAACTTGGATCAAGTACTGCATCAAGGTCAAAGCCGCACTCTGTAAGCAAGCGTAATCCGGCAGATCCGTCTTGTCTGACGCTAAGCATTGACCACATTGATGGACCTGTACAGCCTATTATTAAAAAGACATTATTTTCTGAGAACATATGTTTGACACCTGTGTTTATTTCTAAAACTGTGTCCCCTTCATTGAATCTTGGTGGTTTTCATCTGGATGTAACAGTGGCTCCTAGTATGGGTTTGGCCTCAGAGGATCTGTCACTGGCCTCGGCTACGACTGTATCCGAGGCCATGCAAAGACAACATCTGGAGGGGAGATCATAGGTTATGTCTACGCCAAATTTGAACTCATCACCATCACCATTGTCAATGCCACCAACACCAGTAATTCACCATGCTGAGCCAGACGTAATACATGAGTTACTTCTCAACTAAAACTTCCAGGATTGGAGTTAATGTGAGTAAAGAATGTCTGGCTAATGAGTTTGAGCTAATCTGTCTGATGTGGTGCCGGTAACTACTCTGGAGGTAGACGTTCAGTCTTGGACTTCTGAACTTAAGAACTGACTTTAGAACTTTAAGAGATCCAGCATTTGTTTTGGATCAACTTTTATTCAACAGAAGCAAGTGGTTTCCCAAGTGCATAACACTGAGTGTCCAATTGAGTGAGATTTGTTCATAGTCCCTCCACAGCAGATTTCCTTACCATTATGTGAGCTGACATGTCCACAGACTCTAGATGATGTGAGGCCAGGCTGTGCCACTTTCAAATCCACCAGAGTTAGAGCTCCCTCCAGCGATACCTATTACGAAGCCCCCAGGAGTATACCCAAAATTGCCATCAATCTAAAGGCCACCCTGAGGGTGAGTGAGGCGGTTTGGGTTGGCAGTGCCAGTAACATGGGGAACATTGTATTGGCGTCAGAGGCGCTATCTTTTTTTTGTCAGTTAAAGTTTATTGAATTATAACATATAACATATGTGCTTCATGCCATACATTTAAGGTCATTACAAAGGAGGACATTTTCTGGGGCCTATGATAAATGTCAGGGTTATCATTGTTATTTACGAACGCGATCAACGGTGCCCAGTCTGCCAGATACTGTGACATTTCCCCTTTCATTGCTCTGCCTATTTTGGCCATGGTGGCTACATACTATATTTTAGTGCACCATTCCTTTATACCCGGTATGACTTGTGATTTCCAGTGTTGTGCAATTATTAAGCGTGCCGTTATCAGAAAAAAGGTAACCAGTCTGGAGCTTCTGGCATTCAACTTGTAATGCCCTTGGGTATCTTCTTTCCATAGGAGTAAAACCAGGTGATCATTTTCCAGTTCAAACCCTCATATTTCACTAATTTGGGTGATCACTGCCTGACAAAATGTTTGGACTTGCGGACATTCCCACCACATACGAAAAAAGGATCTGGAGGGTGCACTCTACCTCCAACATGTAGGAGGAAGGGTCGGAAGATTCTATGCACTTTTTCTGGCGTAAGGTACCAGCGGAACAGCAGCTTGAAGCTGTTTTCTCAAAGGTGTACAGCTTGGGAGGTCTTCTTGGCTTTTGTTCAGATGTTGCACCATGTGAGATCGTCGATAGGTCTCCCTTTATCCTCCTCCCATCTGGTCATATAGGTGTGCAGGGACTTAAACCTGGATCCATTTAATACCTTATATAGTGCTGCTATCTTGGCTCTGAGGGGGTCTCCTGTAAACACGTCTTCAAACAGAGTAGTTTCACACTTCCCCTAAGCAGCTATTTGTGGTTGAGTCATCCAGTGACGAAGTTGTAAGTACTCAAACCTATCCCTTTCTTCTACAATGTAGGCCTGTTTGCACTCTTCAAACGTGAGGGGATGATCATCTTTGTAGACCTGGTCCAGTGTGTATAAACTCCCTTCTTTCCAACGGATGAAACAACCCTTGTCCATCCCCGGGGGGAACTCTCTATTGTCCCATAGCCTTGACTGAGGCAAGGGAAATGTCATCACTGTGTATCTACGTGCAGTTTTATCCCAATATTCGAATGTGGCTTTAGCATTTGGGAGCCCTTGTACACTTCTCTTAGGAGTCTTTGGGGAAACCCAGCCCGTTTATGCAGGGGGGTTCCCATAATACTTTGTTCAATGTTCACCCAATGCAACATGTCTTGTGCCTGAGATGCTTTTTGGCTCTCCAATACCATGGCTAGTTGTGCTGCATGTAAGTAGCTTTCTATATCTGCCACTGCCAGACACCCTATCCCTTTGGACTCCATCAGTGTATGCCTGGCTACTCTTGGCCTCTTTTGGGACCATATGAACCTAAATAGCTGCGATTACAGGTCTTTCAGGGCCATTCCTGGAGCCCAAATTAGTAACGCATGGAACACATATAGCAAATGTGGTAACAGTGTCATTTTGATGGCCATTATCCTTACCAGCCAAGAGATTTCGGATTCTCCCCCCACCCCCCATCGTGGTAGACCTTGTTTGAATACCCCTAGGTATTTTAAGATCCATGGGACCCATGAAAAAGGAAAGGTGCCCTTCAAGTGTGTAAACCACTTCTGGTGGTTCTAAGATGTTAAGTATTGTTGATTTTGTTAGTTAATTTTAAAACCCGAAACCTCAAAGAATCGTTCCAACAATGAGACAACATTGAATACATTCGGGCATCAAAATTGAGGATTGCGATCGGCCGAATGGATGAGCATAGGGTGGGATATTTATTTGGTTTTGCAAGCAGTCGAGGTCTATTCCCCCATTGAAGGTGTAATCAAACCAGTCTTGGCAAAGAAATTAAACTGGTCTGTCATGTGGGGGGAGAGGATGGCTGAGAATGTTTTATTGAAGTCAGCCTTACAGCCGTCTGGACCTGGTGCTTTATTGCTCTGGAGGGATCGAATGGCAAATCCTACTTCCTCCTTTGTAATAGGCCTATCAAGGGATTGTCTCTGTTCTGCTGTAAATTTGGGGAAGGAGGTATTCTTGAATGAATGCCTCTTGTAGTGGGCTATCGGGTAGGTCTAGTGCAAACACACCAGAATACTATTGTGTCAGGATGTGTGTTTTCTCAGATTAATTTGTGTGCAAATGCCCCCAACCCATCTTGTAGAGCCCCTACAGTAGTGCTATTCCGCTGTGCCTGAAGTTTATAGGCTAACATCTGGGTTGCTTTATTGGAAGTGCTAAAGTAAAAGTGTTGTGTTCGTAGTAGTTTGTGTGAAATATAACCTGCCCATAGTGCCTTCAGCTCTGTCCTAGCCACTTGGAGATGCCTATATGTTTTCCTAGCCATGTCTCTCTTGTATTGGGATTCCCATTTAGCCACCCTCTCCTCTGCTCCGTCTCTCTGGATGGACAATAGTTTTTTCTAGGACGCAGCTCTGCTAATCAGTTCCCGCCTTAAAGTGGGGATGAGAGCCTCCCATACCCCGGAGATGGAAAATTCCCTAGTGAGATTCTACTGGAAATATTGTGTAATCTTTTCCCCAATTTCAGAGCATACAGTCGGGTCTGTTAATAGCGAATAATGTAATCTCCATCCCATGGACTTTCGTCCTCTCAGACCATAACCTTCCAAGTGTATTGCAACGGGGGAGTGGTCTGAAACCAGCGCTACCTTTATAGTGGCTGATGAGACCCTCTGCAGTAAGGATTGAGCTATTAGAAAATAATAAATTACAGAATAAGTGCGATATACATGTGAGAAAAGCGTATAGTTCTGATGCTGGGGGGTGGGTGAAGGCTCCGCCACACATCAACCAAGCTCAGATCGACTATGGCTTATTTAAGCGGGACTGCCATGGCCATCTCCGTGGTAGTCTCAGAGCCAGACCCATCCCAGCTGCCATCTAGCACCAGATTAAATTTCCAGCCAATTATCACTTCCCCTTGTCAAAACTGTGCGAGCCGTGGAAACAATTGAGCATAAAACTGATCCTACTGTTGATTGGGGCCATACACTGACACCACTGTGAGAATTGCCCCTGCTATCTGTAAAATGACCCCTACGTATCTTCCATTGCTATCTCTAACCACCCTCATTTTCTCAGAGTGTAAAGATTTAACTATCAGGATGGCTACTCCTGCTTTCTTGGTGGAGGAGGCTAAATATTGATGTGGAAACCATCATGACCTCATTCTCTTCTCATATTGCTGCAAGAGGTGAGTTTCCTGGAGAAACGCTATATCTGCTTTAAGGTCTATTAATTTGGTGGTGTTTTTATCGAAACAAATTTTATATCAGCCATCCTGGTAGTCTAGGTAGGTTCATAGCTCAGCCCCTGGCCCATCCTGACTTCTCTCCCTTAGATAGAAACCATCTAAGCGTACGGATCCCCAAAGCCTCACGCCTTCTGGGCGATATCTCGTAATATTCCCCTTCACAATTGTATCACACCTCACGTAACTGCATTGGATATATGACAAAACAAAAAAGAAAAGGAAAAATCAAAATCAGAACAACCCGGTGCGGGGTGAACATCAAGCAATCAGCTTGAAAAAAGAGCATGTTCTCCTAATGCCCCTATATGTATGAATAACTGCTATTTAACAAGCCTTCAGCAGTATCCATGATCATTGTTTCTAGCACCCAACTACTTAACACTGTAGTCCCACAGTGTTCAACAGTGAAGTTTGCCATGTGGCTTCTGTGTGAGACTGAATTGATTTAAACCTCCCTCCTCATCGTTCAGTCTGGGGGCTCAGCGTTTTTGCTCCTTTCGCTTTTATCCATAGAGGGCCCCCTGTATTCTCGGCACCTACTCTTCCTTGACTTCGATCATGACCATTGGGCTGCCGAAGTCTCGGGGCCAGTATCATCCGGCAAGTGTATTTCAGCTTCAGGGATCTTCAAGGTTTCCACCGCTGCTCGAAGGGATGTAAATTGGTATTGTGTCCCATCCACTTGAAAAATTATTGGGTACGGATAGCCCCACTTGTAGCAGATCCCCTTTTCTGTGAGCTAACTGGTCAGTGGTCTCCTCCGCCTGTGCCGTTGTATTGTTCACTGGGAGAAGTTCTGGAATAGATGTATGGTTGGTCCCTGAACGAGTAGATCCCCCATCGCGTTCGCCTTTTGGAAGATGAGGTCCTTTGTCTTGAAGAAGTGGACGTTCACCAGGACATCTGGAAGAAGGTTTTGTCTCATCTGGAAATTGGAGAATATCCTGTGTTTGCGGACCAATGTAAGATCTGCTGCTCCATCCCCCAATTTTTTAAATTTTTTTTTTATTTAAAGCATTTAGCGTAAAAAAAAATACAAACTTTTGCTTATATACAAATTTTTCCCTCATCCACATACACAAGCCAAACCCATTATTTTCCTTCTTTCTTAGTTCTGCATCAGAGTGGATACAGGTTTGGCTATGTGTTAAGAAACAATTTTGTCCATTGTGTTTTTAGACCATTTCAAGTCGCTTTAACATCGATTCAAGGAAGATTCCTAAAGCTTTGGTAATTTTCCTATTTGGATTGTCATATAAAGCTGACCACCATAAGTCGGAATCTAGATCACATGCTGGAGACAATGTTGGTTGTAATATGCATCCCCTTTCAGTTCTAAGTTCAGGGCAAAACATGATTAGGTGTCGAGTCGATTCATCTTCTTGTTTGCATAGTCTACAAAGTTTTTGTTTTGCCAGGCCATATCTGACCAGATTTGTCCTTGTTCTTAGAATGTTCAAACGGAATCGCAAGATTAGATCTCTATGATTCTGATTGGCGCTTTTTTCTAGATATCCTGGCAATATCTGTGGGCATCTAGTTATCTTTTCAGACAAGGTATGATGACTCGAAATCGCTCTCGCACGTTCTGTTTCTGCCCAAGCAATAGATAGCAGAAACTAATTTTACCCTCTTCGGATGTTGACACAGGGCTCTCATTGATACGTTCATATTTTGCAGTAATTCCTTGCATTTCAGTTTCCATTCTTCCATTGGCCAAAAGGAAATTCTTCCTCCTTCCTTCTTTAGTATTTGATATTGTTTTGGCCAATCTTCCAGCAAGATTTTTCTATAGGTGGCCAGTGTTTTCCAGACTATTCGAGCTTGCATAGAGTACAATCCCAGCTTGTGCCGTATAATATTTATTGGGACACATATAGGAATTCTCAGCAATTTACGCCAGAATCTGGCTTCAAGTTTGTCCTACGTTTCCCATGGGATCCTCAGGGCCGTTTCTCCTGCGTATGTTACGGTAGGTATAACTTTAGCATTGTAAAATTCTACAATCGGGCGAATGGAGAATTTGCAGAACTTTCTTTTCAATATTAATGCCTGTGATGTTAATTGATCCATTTTTCGCTGTAAATGATCCATCCAAGGTTGCTCACTCCAATTCGCGCTCACGATTGCTTCCAAGTATTTTGTGTCTTTCACTATTTTTATTGCTTCATTCTCTATGTGCCATTTGAAAGCTTTCTTGGTATTGGGACCTGGTTTTGCGATTATCATTATGACTGATTTTTCTGGATTCATTTTTTGTTTGATTTCTTTCAAATGAGTGTTTAATGCTTCCAATTTCCTCTGTAGCCCGATTTGGGTTTTGTCCATCACTATAAGGTCATCTGCATATAGTAGGTAACCTATTTTTGTTTCTCCTATTTTAGGAGAGCAAGCTCTTAATGGTTCCAAACAATCTTTTACATCCAAGATATAAATGTTGTAGAGTATGGAAGCTAGTGGGCATCCTTGTTTTAGCCCACACTTTGTCACGATTGCCTTTGTTAGATTTCCCTTTCGCTCCAATCTCACACGCATCGATGTATTTCTGTGGACAGTTTTAATAGCTTCTATCAGATCAATCGGATAGCCTTTTTCTGTCATTTTAGCCCAGAGAATTTTTCGATCCACTCTGTCGAATGCTGCCGCCATGTCTATAGAGGCGATAAAGAGTTTTTGATTTTCTTGGATGGTCTTTGCTTTTAATAGATTTAGAATTAGGAGGTTCAGACTACAGTCTACATTTTCTACGAAACCTGCTTGTCTATGATTGAAATTACCAGAGATTTGAATCCATTCCTTTAATCTTTTTAGAAGTATACCAGCAAAGAGTTTACCTATGGCGTCCAAAAGTGATATTGGACGATAATTCTCTGGACATGCTCTGTCTCTTTTTTTATGTATCAGAATAGTAATAGATGTCGTCCAAGATTCTGGAATCTGCCTTATTTTTACTATTCGAGTAAAGAGTACAAAGCACATGTTTGCCCATACCTTGCTTGCTTTAATATTTCATTTGTCAGGCCATCCGGCCCTGGGGTTCTGGATCTACTCGCTTTCGTGATCAATGCTAGAATTTCGCTTTTCGTAAATTTGATGTCCCAGCCATTTTCCTTGTCGGTTACTCGAGGGAATAACTCATTTGCAAGCTCACAGTTGTATTTTGCTTCAAAATATTGTTCCCATTTGCTTTCATGTATAGGATTAAGTTGTTCATCACCTTGTTGATTTCCTTTTTGATTTAGCAAAGACTATAAGTATTTTGAGTTTTTATTTCGTGTTGCCATAAGCATCTGTTCAGAGTCTTTTTGAAATAGTATCGCCCTATGGAATTTGATCCAATTTCGATTCCCTTTTTTGAGTGCCTTACTTTTTATTGCCATATCATCACAAGCAATATTCTGTTTTTTCAGGGCTCTTAAGTCTCGTGCTAACTGTCGTTTTTTCCCCGCTATTTCAGCGTTAAAATGGTGCACCCTGTTTTTTGTGTTCCTTCTTTTAGTTTCAGTGGCCACTCTGAAAATTGTAAGACAAGTTTCATACTCAACATCTTTTCCTGCTGTAGATTCCCATTTATTTATTGATTTAGTTAACAGAGGAATCACTTTGGTTGTTATTCTCAGTCTGTTTCGACCATCATTTGTGTAAACTTCAGTTGGCCAAATGTTCCTTTGTTCCTTGTCATTTTTATTAGCGATGTCTGTCTCTAAGCATGTGAGTATTAGAATTTTATGACCACTACTTTGTTGGTAGAATGTTTAGAGACATTATTGTGCCAAAGGTTTCTCGATCTACAAAGAAATAGTCCAGAGTTGTAATTGAATTGTACGATGCCCATGTGGGGTTTCCTTCTAAATCTCCTTCTACATTACCATTCACTTGTAAAAGGTCACGGTTCTCCATTTCCATTTGCTATTTTCTCACTCTCGATTGTTTTTGTCGATTGTGATTCGTCATCTTTACCTGGTTATTCTTATTTTTATCACAGGAGATATTAAGATCACCACACAAAATTAATGCCGGATTATCGTATTCTGATCTCAGTTGATCCAGATAGTTGGTGAGTGTTTCCAGTAAGGTTTGTCCATCTTTGGCCTTAACATTCCAATACAGGTTAAAGATGATTAGAGTATTTTTTTCCCTCTTTCGTTTGGATTGCCATTTCCTTCTACTTCTTCTTGCAGAATTATTATTTGTATCTGAGAGGATGGTTGAATCGTATGTGTTACATTTCCACCATACGTATTCTTTATAATGGTTAAGAGGCCTGCAGAAGGTCTACCTTTTTTTCCTTTGAGAGCTTTATTCAGGTAACAGGTCGCACCATGTAAATCTGTTTTTTCTTGCAGCTAACACTCTTGAATGCAAATAATGTCTGCGGTCATAATTTCGTTATTTATTTTTTCAACCAAATGATGAAAACCTCTTGTATTCCAGGAAGCGAATTTTGTTTTTCTTCGGAAATCCTGGCCATTGATCTAGTTTTTTGTTTCTTTTGATTTTGTATCCAGTGTTTCTGCTAACCATCCCCATGAGCTTTCTGTATCCATTTTTGTTTGAATGGCATGCTCAGTATTCGGTTCGGAAGCTAGATTCAATTTCTCATTTCCTTTGATTTTCATCCGAAGAGCATTTGGGCCCCGCAGTATTGTCGGAAAGAACTGTATAGGTCTATAGTCCACTTCATCTTCACTTTGATCCCCGCAGGCATGTTTTAGCTCTTTGGAACTTATTTTCTTTGATATATTTTTTTTGGGTCTTTTTCACTCTGTTGTTGATTTTCTATTTTGACATCAAAACCCAGTACTCGGAGGTCATCTGCTGCTAGCCATATAGAGTTCATGACGGCCTTTGATTTTAAGTGTATGCATATTCTGTCCGTATGTTCTTCGTTCAGGAATTCTACAATTTTTATGTCTTTCGGTTCGATAACTCTCAATTGAGGGACATTATGCAAGAGTTTCATTAAATATGATCTATTTAAGAGCAGACCGTCCTTTGCTCTTAAAACTCTCTCCATTCTTAGTTTGTATAAATGGTTTTGGATATTAGAGGGCTCTGATTTTTTCTTATCGCTCCTTCTACCCTTGGTGTCGTCGCATTCATAGGAGCTTTTCTATCCTGAGCTCTTATTTACGTTTGTGCTCTTTCTTACCCAACCTTTGCTAGATTGTTCAATCATAGCATTAAGCAGATGTTGTTGCTTTTTTTCCAAATCATTTTTCTTCTCAATTTGCATTCTTTTTTATGCAGAGTTTGAAAGGTCAGAGCCGAAGCTTCTAGACTTTCCAGTGATTTGTTTTCCTTGTTTCCAGGATCTTCACAGTGCTCCATTGACTCTTGTGAGCTTTCATTATCATATACTGATAAGAGTAGTAGAGATTCTTGGCCATTTGACTCATTTAAGGAGCTTTCTAAAGTACTCTCTAGTTCCACATCTTTGATATGTTTTCGATACTGTTTTTTTGTTTGTAGTAGCTCATCCTTTTTTTTCCGTTATATGCACTTGTTGAATAGGATTTGTTGTCCCTTGTCCTATAGGCTTTAGATTTCTGATAAACTGCCGTGTTCCTTCAAATGTCAATAGTTTTTGGTTTGGCAAGTTTTTAGGCTTTTTGTCTCATTTTTCCACGACTTCTTTCTGTCTTTTTTGTTGTTTTTCTGAGTCGTCCTTTGATTTATCAACCTTGTCTGGTCGTTTTGATTCTTTTATATTTTCAATGGAGAATAATGGATAAGTACCATTATGCTGATTTTGGCCGTCATTATGTTGTGTAGCCTGTACCATTAGCCCGTTGTTCAAGGCATCTTCCAAGTTTCTTTCATTTCTTCGATTGCCTATTGGCAGATTTCGACTGTCCATTTGATCTGTCACACAAGTGCTTGCTGTTTCAGTTTTTCTACTCCGAAAGTCCGTCACAATTACCCTTCTTTGTTCCTCGCATGGCCTTGAGTTTGTGTCCAGTTTTTCTGTTAGAGTTCTTTTGTTCTCAGATTGGACGTAGTCTTTTTGGCTCTCTGATTTAAGTAGCTTGATGGTGTCACTGAAACAGTGCAAGAAAGCTCTCTTACCTTGCCGAGCCTCTTCAATTAGGTCACTTAGGGTCTTGATTATGGCATTTTCTGACTCTTTTTCTCGTGTCTTTCTTTCTTTTTCGACCTCTAACTGTTTTTTCACCTTAGTTAATTCAGTTTGGATTCGTGCCAATACATGGCCCTGATCCTTACAGTTTTTGTGTAGTGCCTCATAAAGCTTTAAATATGGAGCAAGAGCTATCGTCATCATTGACCCTACAGCAGCTTGCATGTTTGCACAAATGTCTATTAATGGACAAGCATTTTGAGACGGAACTTGTTCTCTTCCAAAATCGTTTTTTTTTTATTCCACGCTGTTTGGGCTTGGCACGATGTGTTCTTCGTCATCCGGCCGTGTGGCCGAAGTCATGCTGCTACTTATTTCTTGAGGTACATCTTCATTAGATATTCGTGGTGGAAGAAAGACATCGTCTTGCAGTTCTGAAGTGATTTTTTTGTTCACTTCCTCTTCAGCAATCATAGCACTTTTGTTTTCATTTTTTTTCATTTTTTCCAGGACCATAAAAGCAGTAGATTTATTTACTTCCGCCTCTCCATATTGTCTTTTTGTTCAAACGGTCTGTGGAGTTGAGGTGCTTATTGGTTCATTTATAGATATTTGTTGGGCTTCATCCAATTTTTCAGATTGTTTCTGTTGGTCAGAAGCTGCATTTTTTGCGGGAACATTTTTGATTCCTTCGGTCTCTGTAATCATTTCGCCAGTAAGTATTTCGCTGGAGCCGCTTTTGTCTATTTCTGGCTGTTCGTCCTGAGACATTGTTTGCTCACATCGGCCAGACACTAGAAGAAGGTCATGGTCTGACATTTCCATTTCAATTTGCTGCTGTTTGGAGTCCATAATCCTAGATACCATGTTATGATATTTCTGAGAGGAGAGTAAGGGCCTCATTACACGGAAGGCGGTAAGGGTTAACGGTCACCGGTAATGGTACCGCTGACGGTTAACCCTTACCGCCTTATTACGAGGTCCCTTTGCGGGTTGGTACTTTAACGCCTGCTTTTTCCAGGCGTTAAAAACCAACCCGCAAAGGGACCTCGGTGCTAATTACGGCACCGCAAATTTGCGGTACCGTAATTAGCACCTTCCCCATTCCCATTATGCCCTATGGGGCAAAAATGGGAATGGGGAAGGGCAATGGTGGAAGGGGGAATTACCGCCCCGCCAACCTTGGAATAGGGCGGTAATTCCCCTTTCCACCAAGGCGGTGCCAGTATTTTACCGGCATGAACCATGGCACTAATAGCGCCATGGTTCACCGCCTACCGTGTAATGAGGCCCTAAGTCTTTCTTTTTGAAGTGCCATCTTATGGTTATTATTCCTGAGAGGGACGAGGCACGCAGTTTAAGTTTTCGAATCGGAACTTGTTTCAGAGGGCCACCTGCCCCATTGATTAGGTTTGTTTTTGCATTTGTTTTTTATTTTGTCATGAGATTAGATGATTTTTGTGTGTTACATTGTGCAAGACTCTTTTCCAGAACACACATTGTTTCTTTGTTGGGGGAGGACAATAGGTTTGATTTGTCCTTCTCACACAATTTCCGTGCATTTTGTTTTACTGCTGTACTTTTTATTTTTGTAGCTTGGGGGCTTTCCATGCCGTCCAAACATACTGCTGCTTCAATACTCTCATATAGAATACTTGGTATAAATGTTTTTGGTACTTTGACTTTATTATTGATTTTGTTATTCATTTTTGCAAAAGAGGCTTCTTCCTGTGGAAGACAGAAGCCTTTGTTCCTTGCTAGCTCCCTCGCAGACACCACCCCTATCTCGGGCAGCAAGTCTCCAGTTCGCGCTCGCTCCTCTATACTTCGCTCGGCTCCGCGAGCTTTGCCTGACTCTGCTGTCATGACTTCATCGCCATGTGCATGCGCGTCTCCACTAGCCCCGTCGCATACCACAAACTGCGACCCGACCTGACTGATAGAGGGGCTGCGCAACGGTGAGAAGTGAAATTTATCCAGGGCAGGTGAGGAGTTTACCAGGGGGTGGAAAAGGGAAGGGTGGGTGAGGGGGGGATCGGGGAGGCAGCGGTTTTGTTTGTGTGGAACATACCGTCAGTGGGGGGTACGGACGCAGCAAGGAGCAGAGAGCATGGTTTACCTAGCTCTTGCGTGCCACTCATTACCTCACTTTTGTCCCCCACTGAACCCCCGGCACTGGGCAATTTCGAGCGACTACGGGTATTAGGTACCTGAATGCTTACCGTGTCGCTGAAGTTCACGGTCGATGTAGAGTCCATGTTGAGCCTCTAGCTTCACACTGCGCTGAACACTCCACACAAAAGATCCTAGAAATATGAATCGTAAATTGTATACGGCCCGGCAGTCAATTACCTTTATGATGCACTCCTCCAGCGCCAAACAGCTGCACAACAGCCTGTGGGCTTGTCTCCAACGGGCATAACGCCGCAAGGGTGGTAGCCTCTGTCCTTTCAAGGAGCCCGGAATCACGTGATGGAATCACGTGCAGCTGTTACCATGCCTCCTCCAGGAAGCGCGTTAGTACGGCGGTGCAGGCAAGATCATGGATCAGCTCGCAATGCCAGCTCAATAGGTAGGTAGGAGCAGCTTCTGCTCAGCTTCTGCTCAGATGAAGAGTACTTTTTACAATGAGTAGCACACACTGGGCGGGCGGCAGCCTCTGTCCTTTCAAGGAACCCGGAATCATGTGATGGGATCACGTGCAGCTGTTACCACGCCTCCTCCAGGAAGCGCATTAGTACGGCGGTGCAGGCAAGAGCCTGGATCAGCTCGCAATGTCGGCTCAATAGGTAGGTAGGAGCAGCTTCTGCTCAGGTGAAGAGTACTTTTTTTTTTCCAAATATATTTTTATTGGTTTTATACATACATTGCATTGGATGTTTGCAAGTACATAAAGAGCGCTGAGCGCTGCGCGCCGCGCGCTTGAGTTCAGTTGTGCAAGTGTTAAATCAACAAGGACAATGTCCTTCATAACAGAACAACAATCATAACAACAACAGGTCAGGGGAGAGATACTGGGGTGAAGCAAGCGATTAGTTTAGCCCTGGTGGGCCGAGATGGAGTAAACGTGGATGAAAAGAGGACTTTGTGTGAGCTTTTAGGCCCTTGATCGTTTTCAGCTCGCAGTGCGTTAGATTGTTTAGGCCTTAGAGCCACATTCCTGGGTTCGCTGACAGGCCAGACCCTAGGCCACTTTGTACCTCTGCACGACCTTGGCCCCTTTTGTGTTTAGTCGGTTTTGTCCATCCATCGTAGGGAAGGGGGTTGTCGTGCTAGACCTGGAAATTGTTGGGTAAAGTCTAGAAAGGGAGCCCACGTTTGGGAGAATTTATCTCTGTTTCCGAGTCGTAGGGCAGTAATTTTTTCGGCTGCAATTATGTCCCAACATTTTGTCCACCACATTTGTACTGCCGGGCCCTCTGGGTTTTTCCACAGCCTGGCTATGGAGATTTTTGCCGCCGTGAGCAGGTGGGAGCATAGCTCTGCTCTATGCCCGGAGAGGGGGAATTGGTCTGCCCCGCTTGATCCAAGTAGGACGATGCCTGGGTCCCAAGGGATGGTGAGGCCTGTGATTTTGTTGATGTGGTCCAGCACTGTTTTCCAGAACTCCGTGGCCTTGGGACATGTCCAGAGTAGATGAAAGAGTGTGCCTTTGTCTGGGCACCCTCTCCAGCAGGCCGGGGGAATTGCGGGATTGCATTTATTTAGTATCTCTGGGGTCCGATACCATCTGAAGCATACCTTAAATGCACCTTCCTTGTTGGTAACGCATTTCGAACTCCTGTTCGCTCTAGCCCAGATGTGGTTCCACTCCTCCACCTCGATAGGTCTCCCTATGTCGTTTTCCCACTTTAGCATATATGGGTCTTTGCGTGATGGGTCGGTTCTGTCCAAGAGCTTATAGAGGGTGGAGATTCCGCCCTTTGGCGGGGGACCGGTGAGGGTGAGTTCCAGGGCGGTAAGGGCTCTGCTTCCATGGCGTTTCACCTCCCTGTTCGAGAGCCAGTGGCGGAGCTGAGTGTATCTAAATCTCTCGCTCTCTGGCACATCAAATTTTTCCTTGCAGGCCTCGAAGTCTAGGGGGTTTCCCTCCTCATAAAAATCTTGCAGTCTCTCCAGCCCTCCATTCTTCCATCTCCCAAAGTTCTTGGGGTTACAGCCCGGGGTGAAATCTGAGTTACCCCAGACTGGGGTGAGGGGGCCCGTCGTGCTGCAGAGATTCCAGAGTCGCGCTGCTGCCTTCCAGCTTCTTACAGTATTTACAGTCGCCGTTAGAGGACCCTGTCCCCGATTGCACTGGGTTCCTTTAGGTGTGGCAGCGAGGTTATTGGGCTTGAGCTCCAGGCCTCCTCCAGCTCCAGCCAGCGGGGCTTGGAGGTGGCAGGGAGCCAGGCGAACGCTGACGAGAGCTGAGCAGCCAGCACATATCTTGCCACATCGGGCGCTCCCAGGCCCCCCGTCTCACGGCCCCGGAGCATGATCCTTCGCAGAATGCGTGGCTGTTTCCCCTCCCAGATATAGCTCATGACATGTTTTTGTAGCTTCTGGATCTCCTGTTTCGGAATCATGGTGGGTATGGCAGCGCACTGATAAAGGAGTCTGGGGATGAGGTTCATTTTCAGGGCCGTGATTCTTCCGAACCATGAGATCTCCTGCTTTTGCCATCGTCTGATATCAGCTCTGAGTTCTCTCAGGAATGCCGGGAAGTTGGCTTTGTATAGTCTGCTGGGAGCGGTGGGGAGCTGGACCCCCAGGTATGGGAGGTTCCTCTTGGCCCAGGGGATCTGGTATTTTTCCTCCAGGTCTGCTACTAGCTGGCTAGGTAGGTTGATGCTCAATGCTGTAGATTTGGTAAGGTTGATCTTAAAGCCTGAGGCGTCCCCGAATTCTAGCAGTTCTTTCCATAAGGCCTTCATGGATTCCTCTGGTTTGACTAAGGTGAGAAGGACGTCGTCGGCGTAAAGGGCGATTTTATATGTTTGGGCCTTGATTGACAGCCCTTGGATCTTTACATTGCAGCGAACTCTGGTCGCAAATGGCTCCATGGAGAGGGCGAATACCAGGGGGGAGAGGGGGCAGCCCTGTCTAGTGCCCCTTGAGATTTTGATCGTGTCGGATCTGACTCCGTTCATTCTGAGGCTGGTGGAGGGGTGTTGGTAATTAGCTAGTGTCCATTTTATAAAGTTTGGGCCGAAGCCGAAATGAACGAGTGAATTTCGGATGTAGCCCCAGTCAACCATATCGAAAGCTTTATGTGCGTCCAAGGATAATACCATCGCTGCCTGCCCCCTCCTATTGGCTGATTCAATGACATTGATGGTTCTTCTTATATTATCGTGGGTGCAACGGCCGGGTATAAATCCCGTCTGGTCCGGGTGGATGATAGACGGGAGCAGTGGGGCCAGTCTGTTCGCTAAGGTTTTAGTGAAGATTTTTGCGTCATAATTCAGGAGGGTGATTGGTCTATATGAGGTGCACTGGCTCCGGTCCTTTCCAGGCTTCGGCAGTAGCACAGTGATTGATTCTTCCATGGAAGGAGTGGTCGTGCCTGAGGATAGAAATGAGTTAAATAGGGTAGCCAGGTGGGGGGCTAGGATGTATGCAAATTTTTCATAGAATTGGGCAGTGAGCCCGTCTGGGCCGGGGGTTGAGTTTTTCAGTTTGGTTATGGTTTTACTGACTTCTTCTGCCGAAAAGGGGTATTCCAGGGCCTCAAATTGCGGACCTGGGAGGGGAGGTTGTACTTCAGCTAGGTATTTGGCTTGTGCTACTTCGGAGGTGGGAGCACCTGACATAATCGATCTATGATGAGAAGCCATGATTCCCATTTTCTCTTTGATGGAGTAGCGAAGAGTCCCTTGTTCATCAGCGAGGCTGTGGATGAGGTTTCTTGTTTGTAGCTTTTTTAATTTGTGAGCCAGGAGCCGGTTTGCTTTGTTGCTGTGCACATAATAAAACTGTTTTGTGTAAGTTAGCGCTCTGACAGCTTTGTCGGCCAGGTGCATTTCTAGGGAACGTTTCGCCCTTTGGCGGATGCGGCTAGCTTTCCTGTTCGGGCCTCGTTTAAGGGTGTTTTCCGCTTCTGCCACCTCTGCTTCGAGTGCGTCTTGTTGTACTTTGTCCAGACGTCTGAGTCGGGCTGTGCAGTCGTTCACCGTGCCCCTGATGACAGGTTTCATGGCGTCCCAGATCATAGCCAGCGATGAGTCTTTGGTGGTGTTTTCCCTGAAATAATTCTTAAGGGCTTCCGCAATTTCAGTTCTGGTTGCGATGTCTGAGAGGATGTGCTCTTGGAGTTTCCATTGCCTCTGGGGTGGCTCCGGGAGGCAGGATACCCTTAGGTTCAATGTGACTGGAGAATGATCTGAGAGGGCTCTGAGCCCGATTTGGATGGCTTCGACGCAGGGAATGAGGTTACTTGAGATTAGAAGGAGATCGATCCGTGAGTATCCCAGGTGCACGTGGGAGAAGAAAGTGTAGTCCCTCTTTCCCATGTTGGCCAATCTCCATACATCTATGGTGTCGGTTTCCCTTAAGAATTCTGCCATGGCCAGGGCTTTGCTGAAATCATCATTCGATGGGGGGAGCGATTTGTCAAGATTTGGGTCGGGAGTCAAATTGAAGTCACCCCCTATGAATAATTGACCCTCTCTGAAGGCAGACAGAGTTGGTAGGAGATTCCGCAGGAATTTGCTTTGCCCGGTGTTTGGGCAATATATGGCGACGATGGTGATGGGTAGTTCTACCAAGAGGCCTTTTAGCAGGAGATAACGGCCCTCGGGGTCCCGTTTGGTGGTGATATTGGTCAAAGGTAAGTCCCGATTTAGCAGGATGGCCACCCCCCTCTTTTTGAGATCCGCTGAAGCGAAGAAGCTTCTGTTGTATCGGTGGAAGGCAATGCGACGTTCGTCGCTCCTGAGGAGATGTGTCTCCTGTAGGCAAATAATATCAGGTGCCAGTTGAGCAAGCCTGTGCTCCACAGACTTTCTTTTCCGGGGGGAGTTCAGACCCTGGACATTCCAGGTCAGCATTGAGAGTTCCTTATCCGGCTGAGACATTATTAGGTAGGATTGATAGCGGATTTATGTGGCATCTTTTGGATTGTGGAGCTGGGGCCTCCTCAGCGCTGAGTGGACCCTCCGCCACTGCCTTGGAGCCGCCGTGCAGGGAGGAGGGCACTCCGATTACTTGTATTTTGACCTTCGTTTCCACGTCACCTCCCGCGTGAGCCCAAGCTCTGAATCTCATTTTCCCCCCGACCAAGGAGAACCAACAACATGAACTAAAACATAACTTAAAACAGTTAACATGTAAAGGTATCCAGACCAGCCTTCTACCAACAGGGCTGTCGGCTGGGTCACGGACGCCATTTGTGTCGGAGACCACGGGGTCTCATGCTGTAGTGGTGAAGATCTTGCAAATCGAGAGAACACTCCGCCGGCAGCTCTGGCCCACCCGGCTGTGAGGACAAAGGGTAGGTCGGCGGCGACCCGAGTAGGCCAGATAAATGTGAGTATTTAGGGTAGCCCTCTGGCCCCCAAGAAGGCGGGCCAGTGTGTGTTGACAGGCTCTGGAGAGGACCAGCATGGAGCTGGGGAGATCGGCCTCTCAGTTGGTATTGGTTTTATTCCCCCTAACAGGAGGGCCGCGCATCCTGCGTCGGCCAACCACCCGGGACCAGGAGCAAGAAGCCCCCCCCTCGGCCCCCTCGGGGGAGCGGGCCGGGCCCACTGGGACCTCCCCCTCCAGGTCCGGATTCATAAACACTGCAGCCTCCCGTGGTGATGGAATTTGCTGAGTCTTTCCCTCCCAAGTGAAGGAGAGGCCTGAAGGGAAGCTCCAGCGGTAGGGGATCTTGCGCTCTCGTAGCCAGTCGGCCATAGGTTTGAGAGCTCTTCGTTTGGCTAGGGTGGAAGCAGCTAAGTCTTGGAACAGGGCGATCTCCGAGTCCCGGAAGTGGATCTGGCCCATGGCCCTGGCTTCCTGCATGATCTCCTCTTTGAGTTTATAGAAATGAATCCTGACCAGGACATCGGCCGCCCCATTGGACCTCTGCCTGGGCCTAGCCCTGTGTACTCTGTCCAGCTCCAGGGGAGAGTTGTCTGGGAGGGTGATAATGTGGCGGAGAAGGTCGGAGACGTAGGATGGGAGCTCCTTCTCTGAGACTGCAGCTGGGATTCCCCGGATTCTAATGTTATTCCGCCTCGAGCGGTTTTCAGCGTCCTCTTGTCTGGCCTCAAGCGCCTCGCACCTGCACTCCAGGGCCCTGATCCTGTCCGCCCCCTCTCCGATCTCAAAGTTCTGCTCACATAATGTAGACTCAATCTCCTCGGTTCTGGCCTCCATCTCCCCCACTCTCTTGTCTAACCGGGTCATTTGGGTCTTGACCTCTTCAGTGCCCTTCTGGAATTCCCTGGTGAGGGCCGATAGAAGCTCATGGAGGTCTGCTTTCGTGACCGCCTGTGATACTTGTTCATTGGGGAGGCCGTTCCCCATCCCCGCGTCCATGCGCTCACCCCTCTTGCTTTTTTCCCCCGCAGGAGGCATTGTTAATAGAGTAGAAATATCAGTCTGTTTGGCGGCTTTGCCCGATTTGGACATGGCAACCCGGGGACGCCCCTGCAGCTATGACGGGGGCGGAGGGGCCACCAGCCAGGCCCGGGGGGCAGCAGAGCATCCAGTTAGGGCGAGATGCGGCAGGCGCCGCCTTACCTTGTAGCAGTGCTTTAGGGAGGCTACCTCCCCTCTCTGGAGGTGTGCCCGAAGCGTGTGGCGAAAGGAAGTCCAGGGGCTCAGGAGAGTGAAGAAGAAGCTGATGGGAGCCCCGGCGCGGGCTCAACCTGCAGGGTAGGAAGCGTGGGGAGACCCCGGGGTCGTTAGTTGCCAGGTTTACCTTACTTCCGGAGATGAGCCCCCCCTGGGAGGTATGCTGGGTGATGGGACCTCCGTGGCCCCGAGCTGAATGGGCCCCGTCCACACTGAAGCGGGCAGATCCAGGCGGCTATGTAGCTGAAGTTGAGGCGTTGTGGCCGAAGTTGAGGTGGAAAGGGTGGGAGCTGTTGAGGAATAGGCTCCTTCCGATGGCAGTGAGGCAAGGGGGGGGCCCGGTGAGCAGCGAGCTCGTAGCAGCCCCTGGGCGTCTGTTCAATTGCGGCCTCTGTCCAGGCCGGAGGCCCCCCCGGGTCGCTCCGCAGGGATGCTGGTCTGGAGGCCGGGTCCCCAGACGGCCCGCCGCGGCTGGATGTCCTCCGGATCGGCTCAATTTGCTGGTCTGCCCCCACAGGAGACAGGAGGCAGACGGGGGCCGCCGAAGTAATTATCCGGGAGGGAGGAGGGAGGAAACCAGGAGGCCCCCCGGGCACCCAGCCCCCGTTCAGACACCGCGGCCCAGATCGATCGGCTGGTGTGCGGGGCTGGCGTGGAACGGCAGACCGCCGATCTCCGATCCCCGGAGCAGGAGAGGCGGGGGAGGGGCCCCCAGAGCCGGATTCACCCACGGGCGCAGCCGGGCCCCAGAAGGGAGCCGGCGAGCCTCCGGGGCGATGTGATGGCCGAGTCGCTGGATTCCGCCGGCCCAATCCCGCACCCGGGGTGCTCCGATCCCAACCCCTAGGCTCCGGGCTTAGTGCCGGGCTGGGGAGGCGGCCGCCATCTTGCTACGTCCCTGGCACCCTATTGGTGTGTCGCAGGCGGCAGATCTCTGCAATCCGCGTCGGTAGGGCTCCGTCATGCCGCCCAAGTGTTCCGCAGCATCTCAGCTGTCGATCGCTGAAGAGTGGGTCGAGAAGATCTAGTGTTCACCGGGCATTTTCCGTGGCGACGTGACACCAGCCGGGAGCTCTCACAGAGCACGTCCGACTGCCATGGCTCCAAGCCAAGCCCCCCGTGAAGAGTACTTTTTACAATGAGTAAAATATTTCTTAGAACAAAGCTCAGACATATTTTTCCAGGTCCTGGTCTTGGACGTCTCTCGGGACGCCTCTGATACGCACATTATTCTGGCAGGAATGATTTTCGGCATCCTCCTGCTGAACATCGGTAGGATTCCAATGCCGCCACTCTCAGTTCAAGCTGGACATGTGAAAGGTCCTCTAGTTTCGATTCATTCTGCTGGACTGTGCGAGACGGTTCCTGGAAGGAACTCTTTAAGTCTTTTGCCGTCGTTGCCATCTCCTTTTGCAGAGACTGAAATAAGTGTAGAATGTCACCTTTAGCGGCCGGTTGGGTTTCATCTTCTAATGCAGGTGGCAGCTCATGGTGGTTTTGGATGTTGAAGCATATCTCTGATGGAAGCCCCCAATTTTTATTTGGCTTTTCCCGACTTCATCCTGGTCACAGATGAGTGCCTTCAGCAAGGTGCCCAGGGAGCACTGCTTGAGTGAGGTAAAGTGGCAGCGTTTTATAGCGCACGTTCTATCGTTCCTGTGGATCTTTCAACACTAGGAGTGCTTCAGGTATCTCTGTGCGCGCCTCAGGTTCCCTAAAGAAAAAGAAAGGGGGAATCAAAAAAGGAGAAAGCCATGGTGCTTCATCTGTTTGTGATGCAGTCCTTTTTTTTTTTTTTTTAAGTGGTCAAGCGTAACACACACATTGTTACACTCGTGTAGCTGAAACTTTGTCTCTTCAGATGTTTTGGACCACAACTTCCATCTGCCCGAACGAACATTGACAATGGCGCAGATTCACCAGAGTTGTAGTTCAAAACATCATAAGAGGCACAGGTTGCAGACCCCCATAAAAAAAGTCAAAACTGGGCTTTCCAATGCTTGTTTTAGCTGATTATATAATGATGTAAATGGCTAAAGATACAGAAATGCTGAGGTGGCAATGCGTATTACGCGCAGCGGCAGGGGCGTTGCTAGGGGGGGCTAAGGGGGCTAAAGCCCCTGATCTTTTGGTTGTAGCCCCGGATAGAATCTCAGGAACTAAAGCCAAAAGATTAGCTAGCCCCCAGTCCCAACAGTTTCGACATCAGCGTAGCCCCGGGTCTTTTCCAGACCTAGCAACTCCCCTGCGCAGCGGTATGGCGCAATGCGATTGTCACTTGGTCGTAGAGCAGCACATTGACATGCATTGGGATGGGTTGATTCCCTACTAGGCTTCTCTAGGTTTCATCTTCAGGATGCCGAGAGTGAAGTGGTGAGGGCATTCGTCTCCAGAGGCAGGGTGCTAGTGAAGCTGTGCGAATAATGTGTGCCGTTGCGAGCGCTTATTTCCATTAGCTTTTTTAAATGTATTTTTGTGCTTTTGTGTTGCCTTCTTCGGGCAATTATAATACAAAAACCCAAAATACATACATAGACTAGAAATGCTAGTCACACCTTACAGTCCTGCACGTTTGTCTATGTCCGCTTGGAGTAATAGGTACTGTTTTGGCTTGGTTGCCAAAAGCGTTCTGTGTATCATCTTGATAGCTGGAGGTAGCCTCTTTATGCGTCGAAATGCCCGTGGCCATCTTGAAACAATCCCTCCACCTATCAAACAGCACAGGCTTGTAAATGCTTGACAGCCAACCTTGTTTCTGGCTTTTGGGTTAAGTCATATTCGCATGGCATCTCCTTGTGATAACTTTATCTAAATGCGTGCTATTTTGTGGGCTGCCTTGTATTAATTTCTTACCTTTCGTACAATACCTTTGAATTTTTGATATTGGTGGTCGTTTTGGTGGAGATATTAACCTCCTGCACAATGCTGGGCACCCCCTCAACTTGCACCTTACACCTGTTCACAAGGAACCCAGTTGCTGCCAGGTATGAACTGGGAAGCGAGGGTCAAAACTATGGCAGATTGAGCACTTAAAAAATGACTTTTGACAAAATTATAATATTAAAAAGTGTAGTGCATGTCTGCTTCAGTGTCTACTGTTAGAGGATTAAGATTTAAGATAGCAAAATCAAAAATAAATAAATAAAAAGAATCACAACAGCATTGCAGCTCAAGTGGGTTTGAAACAGGGCAATTGGGATGAAATTGTTGCTCCTCGCTCAACTTTTCCCCTCGTCCCCCCTTGCTTCACGGTGAGCTGTATACCGCATTGCCTATGAGGCCAGCCTGTGGTTACTCCATGAGACTGGTTTTGCATCGGGGCAAAGGGTGTATTGTGTGTTGGCTGATATTGCAGCTGCTGTTGACAGGTAGTGTAGATGGAGATGCTTTGAGTTAGAGCCTAGAAGCCCTGTAGTCAGAGTACCCGCCCAATGGACATTGGTACAGAGGAGACAGCACAGAGCGTGAATTAACCAGTTAGTAGTTACTTACTCCTCTATTATTATTATTATTATTATTATTATGATGGTATTTATTGAGCGTGGACCTAGCTTCGAGAAGCAACAGAGCGCTTGACAGAGGTGTACAACACTATGGATACACCACGGAGCACTTTACAGAGGTATACAACAGTACAGATGCATAATAGAGCGCTTTCAGAGGTAACAACAGAACAGATATACACCAGGGGAAAGGCTAGAGAGGGGCAGAGAGTGTCCGATTCCATGTTTCCTGAGTAGAGCTTTCGAGTCACTGAAAATAGATGCCCCCCTGCTCTTGGAAGTCTCTTCCCAATAGTCTTGAAGCCTCTGCGAGTGTGGCTACATGATGCTGATTCCCTTAATATCTGTCAGAAAGTCTACAGAAAAACGACACCAGTATCTAATGTTTACTAGCCTGAATGTTCCTCTGTGGTACAGAGTCATTGCTGATAAGGCTTAGTGTATTCTCCATGCATAGGATTTGGTGCATTGCTTGTTGGAAATGCACAATATCTTCTCTCTGACCATGAGGCAGTTATACTAGTACATCTCTTTGTCACATGTCCTTTGCTGCTCTTTGGGTCCCAGTTCTAGGAGCTATATCTATTTTCGTATGTTCCAGGTCTTCTGCCACCACAATGTGAGCTGGCCGTCCCGTGGCATAGTCCAGGAGGTTGTCACCTTCTACAACTTCAGCAAAAGCCACAATGTGCAGGTGATTTCTCCATGACCTATGTTGACCTTTTCCCAGAGCTGCCAGCACTTAGAAGCCGCAGGTCTCCAGGAAAATGAATAATATGTCCCAATTGCAGCTGAGCACTTCTGTGGATGATTCCAGATGTACTGCCCTTCTTCCTCAATTGTCAACATGTTTTTTCTTGCTCAATGATGATTTTTAGCATAGATGAAATCCAGAAAAAAACATATTTAGCTCACAATTCAATTATGCAAATGATTGTGATACATGAAATATAAGAACAGGTTTGTAATAACCATAAGATTGAATGTTAATAAGTTAATATGTAGTAACAAACGTTGTCCTGAGAAATATTCAAGAACATGAATGAATATAAGACATAGAGGGGAAACAGACAAGAAGAACAAATAGATAATAGGAAAGGGTGAGGTGAGGGGTGCATAATATAAATATCAACTATAATGTTTCACTATTACCAATATACGGCCTAAGCGCTTACCATTTATTAATGAATTTAGGACGTTTTCCACTGGAGTAAGCATGTATTTTCATTTCTATGAAAGGAACCTATGGAATTCCACCACATCTAATAAGATACATTATCAGCATTTTTCCAATTGGACGCAATAAGATGGAAACCAATATAAATAAATACAAACAATTGGCTAGTTTTTAACTTCATCAAGTTGATGCCAATGGGCAAAATGTTCTGTCTAATATTATTCAAGCACAAGCCTGGTATAGTCATTTTAAGAGCCTGCATAGCAATGCTAGTATTGATTAGATCTGTGATGGGGTGAAGCGTTGGAAAAGGGTTTAGGTAATACGATGGGTTTAGTTTAGTTTATTTATTTGTATGGTGCTCCAAGCCCGTAGGCATCTGGGCGCAATTTCTTACCTACAATGTTACAGATGCTACAATGACATTAATACAGTTTACACAGATTGCAAGTAGTACATTTGAGTGCGCAGGAAGAGCAGAATATTTACAGAATTTACAAGATTACAAGAATGCATTTCTTTACAAAGATTGCAGGGAGATTTCAAGAGATTGTTTCTTTGCACAGATTGAAGGGAATACACTTGAGTAGGTGGGGAGAACGGAAATTACAGAATTGCACAATTATAGGAATACAATTATACTATAAAATTAATATTTGTCTGAGGTAGAATTCTTTACAGAATTTACAGTCAAGGCGTGAGGCAGAAGGTATCTAGGATTCTTGGGCAAGGAGCCAAGTTTTGGCGCACCTTCTGAATGGGTTATCGGCATGTTCAGTTCTTAGAGGTAAAGGTATAGTGTTCCATAATTTGGCTGCGAGGACGGGGAAACTACTCCCTCCCGCCTTTTGTAGCTTAAAACAGGGAACTTTGAGGCAATGTGCTTGTGCCGCTCTTAGAGGGCGGTCTGAGATATTGTGTGCTAAATTCTTGGTCAGGTATCTAGATGCTAGATTGGAAAGACATTTGTGGGTCAGAGAGAGGGTTTTGAAGGCAATTCTTTGTTTGGGCGATGGCCAGTTCAGGTTTCGTCTTACCTCAGATATATGTTGAGATCTGTCCTAATGGCATTATTTTGTAGAACTTGCATCTTACCCAAGTTTTGTTGACTGGTTCAAAGATAGAGTGGGTTACAGTAGTCTAGCTTGGAGAGTACTAGCGCTCTAGCTATGGAAATGCAGTTGGGTGTAGAAAGATACGGTCTGCAGGTCGTGATTAACTTGCCTGTGTATGCTGTAGAGGAGGCGGATGCGTTAACCTGTCTTGATAGGTTTAGAGATGAGTCGATGTAGATGCCAAGAGTTTTCACATCTTTGGAAACCTTGATGGAGTTACCATCAATATTAAATGCGTCAAATGGTTTGTCTAGTTTGTTGAGTTTGAGCTTAGAGCCCAAGAGGAGAAGGTCTGTCTTCTCGTCATTGAGAAAGAGTCTGTGTTTACCCATCCATGCTTGAATGATGCTGTATATGTCATTAAGAACATTGGCATCAGTGACCTAGTCTCCGGTGACAGGCATGAGTATCTGGGTGTCATCTGCGTAATTAGTGTAGGTGACACCGAGATGGCCCACGTAATAGAATGAGGGCTTTGTAAATACATGGTAGCTTTATTGGAGAAGAGTGCTGCAGAAGTTAGGTGTGAGCAGAGAATTCGATGGTTTACTAAGTTGAACCCCGCCAACAAGTCTAGTAGGAGGAGGAGGGCAAAATTGCCTTTTATCTTTTAACTCTTCAATTTGAGTTTTTAAGTCAATTATACCTTAATTTCACTGAAGTAGAAGTGAGGGGGACACTGTGTTCACAATTGCTTGGCAAAGCGCTTGGTATTGACACCATTCCTGTGGATCTGTTTCTGTTTGAACCCTTAATCTTGATCCCATTGTTTTACAGTTCTTCATTACTATAAACCAAAAAGGTATTGTCCCTAACAATGTCATGATGCCTACCCCCGGGGATCCAGAACAAGTCCAGCAGCGCCGGAAGCAGACATCAAGTTATTCCAAGCAAGCACAACAACCCCTGCCATTTGGGTGCAGTCCAGGCGTCTATGGTGCCAGGCTCATATGGAGAGTCAGTCCTGGCGCCACAGGTGCCAGGCTCATAGATTAAAACTTACCTGATGCAAACCATGCTGCAAACTCACCTGATGCAGACCATGCTGCAGAGCTCCAAGCTAAAAGAGACTTGGAAGGGACTACTTTACCTAGGGACTATTATTTATACGGGTGGGGTCGGGGAGGGATACTTACCTAGGACTACTTTGGAGGCTATTTAAACCACGCCCGAAGAGCAGCACATGCTTCGCGTTATTCTGCATCCAGCAGCGTAACGCTCACCGTGCCTGCAAGTCTGCATCCAGTCTTCTGCCACGCCTGCCTCGAGTCTGGAGCTCCTAGAAAAAGGGAGAAAGAAGGAGAAAAGGTTAGAACAAGAGAAATACCTTTGATCCTTACCTGAATTCCCGATTCACTGCGCCTTCGAGCTGGAAGAAAGGAGTTATTTTATGCGCGTCGCCTCGCCGGCTGCAGCGCTGCGCTGAACTCACCGGCCTTCGCAGCATCTTCACTATCCACTGCATCCTTCTGCATGTTCCCGCCGCACTCTGGCACCTAAGGGGAACACAAGAACAGCAAGGTGAGCCAAGGGAATAAACAGAGGCAATATTAGTTACCCCCCCATAGACTTACCTGATTTTACCACCGGGGGTACTATTCCTCTTCACGGATCGGCACAGCCTCCACCGCATCTTCGCTGTACCCCGGCCTCTAAGGGGAAACAAAAGGACAGCAAGGTGAAACAAAGGGACAAACAAGGGGAATCCTCCTCACCACAATAGACTTACCTAATTTTACCACCGGAGGCATTATTCTCCGAGGCTTCATAATTTCTCTCAGCACCTGAATAAGGGAGAAAGCAATAGGTTACATACTGACATTATTTTATCAAACTATTAAATCCTTACCTGAATGTTACCGGTTGCCACGAGGAACTCTTTGCTAGGGTCAAGCTGCAACCTGCAAGGAATTGGACAAGAGTGAAAGTCAGACATTTGAACTCTTACGAACTATATACCTACGGCGTCTTGCCGGAAATCTAAGAGTCACTATTGTTCTGGAACTCACCTATTCCTTCGAACCAGTGAAGCAACTGGTTATCTGCGCGCCCCTGCGCTCAATGCAGGATGGAGAGCTCATCTTTCCAAACCATCAGGTGAAACTATAAGAGGGGACATTAAAGGTGATCAGTGGGGAGAACAGCGGGGGTGGGGGTTAACGCTCAACTCCACGGGTGGTTAATTCCCTTTCTCCATTTGCAGAAGAATACTCCTACGGGCCAAGCAAACGAAGCTAGGTAGGCCAGTCCAGTCTGAAACCAATGCTCTTAGGAGAGAACTGATTTTGTGAAAGGAGCGAACTGATGACCTTGCTAGGCAATTACTGCAAAGCCAAGCTGGACAAACACCCCTACCAGGACTCGGGGGAAATCCAGCTCCTGTGTCATCGAGTAACCCTGTGTAAATAAACCTACCAGGAACTATTCCATTAGCTCCGCCTGAACGCTTTGCCGGGGACCCCAAAAGGTTCGCCGTGTTTATGAACCAATGCCGCTTGCACTTTTTATGCAGACCTGGAGCCTTCCCAAACGATCAAGCCAAGGTAGCCTTTGTATTGTCATATCTCAGCGGCAGTGCAGCTGATTGGTCAGTTCCACTAGTTACTCAGGATGACCCAATTCTTCGGGATTTTCAGGGCTTTCAAATGAGCATGGAAAGACTATTTGTCCGGCACTCCCAAGGACAGGCCTTGGATAACAAACTTTTGTCACTGCGACAGGGTAACCAGGACCTCCTATCCTGCATCGCGACCTTTAATAGGTTGATAGTGGAAACTGGATGGCCCGAGGTAAAACGAATCACGTTATTTCATCGAGGGCTTCGAGGAGAACTCAAGGATGTCTTGGCTCAAGTTGTGAACCCACCTCAAGACTGCGCTGAATATATAGACTTAGTGGTCCAGTGTCATGATCTCTGCTTCCAAAAGGTCAGGGTTTTCCCAACTCCCTTGGAAGCAGATCCATAACCCAGGTTCCGAGTGCCAACCAGTCCCAATTGGGACCTTTTGGACTCAGTCCTGGCGCCAGTGGCACCAGGCTCATAAATATGCCCAGTCCCAGCGCTGGAAGCGCCGGGCTCATAATGCTTGGGTGGACTTACCTGCAGCAGACCATGCTGCTTACTTGCCTGCCAGTTGAGTCTCTGATCCTCTTCTGTTTGGAACTACTTTTCCTGTTGGGTGGGGCAGGAGCCACTCCCTAGATTCAGAACACTGGAACTCTTCTGGAAAGCAGGAACTCTTTTCTTACATAAGCGTGGCTGTGGAAGGAGACACCTAAGCACTACAGGAGGCTATTTAAACCACACCCGATGGATGAATCTTGCTTTGCGTTATTCTGCATTCTCAGCAGCAGAACGCTCATCGTGTCTTCTGCATCTGATCCTGGGTCTAAGGAAAAAGGCTTACCATTCTGAATCCAGTCTTCAGCAACACCTATAAAGACAAGAAAGAACAGGTTAGCATTACGGTCTTCAGTGACAGCTCTTCACTTACCTGGTCCATCGGCTGTCACCAACGCCTCGCGCTGCATTCCGGCATCTGAAAGACAAAGGCTTACCTACTCTTCGTGCACTCCGGAGGTCTTCACACTGCATTCCGGCATCTGAAAGACAAAAGCTTACCAACTCTTCGCACGCTCCGGAGGCCTTCGGCGCTGCATCCCGCATCTGAAAGTCAAAACAAGGTGCGTTTAAAGACATTGGGGAACTTTAATACTCACGTGCCATTACTCCTTTCCACATCTAACCCAGTGGGTATTCCGGCACCCTGCAGCCGCCCCGAACTTGTACCTGCAAAATAAAAAGACAGTTAGAGCGCATCGTGAAGCAGGCAACAAGCGCTTACTTACCGGCTTCCAGGCGCTTCTATTCATCACACGGGCTCCATCTTCAACTCACTTCAGCCCACCATCCGCCATCGCCGGAACCCTGCAAAACAAGAGACATCATTACTAAAGACTTTAAAGACATTAGAATTACTCGAAACTTACCGTTCGTGCAGTAAACGACGGACAGCAGTCCTCTGAAGTCAAGAGGCCTGCTCCCCTTATCCAGTGAAGAAACTGGTTACAGCACCCTGCCTCGAGGCAGATGGAGAGCATGGCGTTCACTTACCTAAGGTGAGAGCGTTAACCTTTGGGGTTCTACAGGAGAAGAGAAAGGGAAGAAGAGAGAGACATTCAATAACCCAGTTCATTAATCCCACATTTTCTATCTGCAGACATCTTACCCTTCGAGCCAGACATACAGTGCACAGAGGTCCAGCCCAAAGAGCCAGCCGTGTGTTACACATCACCTTTGAAGATACGGTATACGCCCAGTCAAGACCGGCGCCTCTACGGGAATCAGGTGAGCGTTACAGAACGCAAAGCCTACCACAAAACTCCCGTCCAGGCGCTATGGAAACCTCGGATACCGACCAGCTAGCCCAGTTACTTGGGGAACTAAGGGCAGAAGTGCATGCAGCCCGTCAAGAAACGAACGCTCTAAGAAGGGAACTGATTATTTCCAAGGAGCGAACAGATGATCTCGCTAGACAATTGCTACAGTCACAAGCCGGACAGACCCCGTTACCCGCATCTGGGGGAAATCTTCCTTCTACATCCTCTATGAATCCAGTGCAGATCAACCTACCTGGGAATGTACCTCTGGCTCCGCCCGAACGATTTTCTGGTGACCCAAAGAGGTTTGCAGTATTTATCAATCAGTGCCGGTTGCATTTCTTATGCCGGCCAGCAGCCTTTCCAACTGATCAAGCTAAAGTAGCTTTCGTGCTTTCGTACCTTAGTGGCAATGCGGCAGACTGGTCGATCCCTCTAGTAAATCAAGATGATCCGGTCCTCCATGATTTTCAAGCTTTTCAGCTCAGTATGGAAAAACTGTTCGCAAGACATTCACAGGGGCAGGCCTTGGACAATGAGCTTCTTTCGTTGCGACAAGGTAATCAAGACCTTTTGGCTTATATTGCGTCTTTCAACAGACTGATAGTGGAAACTCACTGGCCTGAGGACAAAAGGATTACGCTGTTTTATAGAGGTCTACGCGGAGAGCTCAAAGATGTGTTAGCCCAAGTAGTGAATCCCCCACAAGATTGTTCGGACTATAGAGACTTAGTCGTTCAAATAGATCACAGACTGCAGAACAGGAAGGCCGATCGTTCCAAGTTTGATGCTCGAGTATTTTCCAAACCACCAACTCCTTCCAAAGGAGTAGACTCCGGGGAACCCATGCAAAAAGGGGGTCTGAAAGGTCCTCTAACACAAAAGGAGCGGGAAAGGAGAAAACAGTTGCAATTATGCCTCTATTGCGGAAACTCAGGGCACTTTCTTCGAGACTGTCCGGTGAAACCTGCCAAGAAGGCAGTAGGAGCTGCAGTTACCAAAGTTACAAACTCTGAGCAGGGAAACGACCTCGCCCGACAAGAATAGAGGTCCTCTTGCCGAGCATGAAAACCAGTTCCGTGACCTCGCATTTTGTGATACCTATGGTCCTCATCAGCCCTGATAATCCGGATCGATTACATGCAATTGAAGCTTACGTCGACAGCGGTGCCATCGGCAATTATGTGGATCATGAAATGGTTTTGAGGATGAATCTAACTCTTTGTCCCAAGGCTGTAAAGGACGTCATTACTACGGTGGATGGTACGGAGATAGCCTCCGGGCCAGTAACGCATACCACTCAAGAAGTGACGCTAGTAAGTCAAGATGGACACCATGAGAAGATCGTGTTCGATGTGATCAAGGCCCCTCAGTTTCAGATTATTCTAGGAATACCTTGGTTAGAGAAACACAATCCTCTGATCGATTGGCGAGCAAGAACGGTCCAGTTTCCAGAATGTGTCTCTACTTGTCACCCTCCACCTGGTGTTGCACTGGCAGCAATTTCTTCAGAGACTCCCCAGTTACCTCCCGAATACCTAGAATACCAAGATGTTTTCCGGAAGGATCAGGCTAACTCTCTACCTCCTCATAGGTCTTATGACTGCCAGATCGACCTGATACCTGGATCTACTCCTCCTTGTAGTAGAATTTGTGCCCTCACCGAGCCTGAGAACCTTCACCTTCGACAATACCTGGATCAATACCTGGCAAATGGGTTTATTCGTCCTTCCAAGTCCCCTGCTTCTTCAGCTTTGTTCTTCGTTCCAAAAAAGGAAGGAGACCTTAGAACTTGTATAGATTATCGCTCCCTGAACCAGATCACCGTTAAGAATAGATATCCGTTACCTTTGATCCCTGAACTCCTGGACCAAGTCAGAAAAGCATGCATATATACAAAGCTGGATCTTAGAGGAGCTTACCACTTGGTACGAGTAAAAGAGGGCGATGAATGGAAGACGGCCTTCCGCACCAAGTATGGGCTATTTGAATATCAGGTCATGCCCTTCGGACTTTGTAATGCCCCGGCCGCCTTTCAATATTTTATGAACGATGTCCTCAGAGAGCTCATAGATGTGTGTGTTGTTGTTTACATTGACGACATCCTCGTTTATTCTTCATCGGAATCTGAACATCGGAAACACGTGAAAATGGTCCTCGAAAGATTGCGTCAACACAAACTTTTCGCTAAGTTGGAAAAATGTGTTTTCAACGTGACTGAAGTTGAATTCTTGGGATTCATATTATCACCTGGCGGAGTGCGTATGGATTCAAAGAAGGTCGATGCAGTTCTCAAATGGCCATCACCATCCTCCGTAAAAGGTGTGCAAAGCATGTTAGGCTTCGCTAACTTTTACCGCAGGTTTATCCCTGAATTCTCTCGAATAGTCCAGCCCATCACTGCCTTGTTAAAGAAAAACAAACGTTTTGAATGGTCTACCGAGGCGGAACAAGCTTTCCAGGATTTGAAGACTAAATTTATCTCTGCACCAATCTTAAAAAACCCTCGCCCCGAACTCCCCTACATCGTGGAAACTGATGCTTCAAGCCTTGCCATGGGGGCAGTTCTATCACAAAAGGACCCGGTAACCAATCAGTTGCATCCCGTGGCATTTTGGTCCCGCAAATTCTCGCCTCCTGAAATCAATTACACGATTACTGACAAGGAACTTCTGGCTATCAAGTCTGCCTTTAAGGCTTGGCGACATTATCTGCTGGGGGCCCGACACACCGTTACTGTGATTACGGATCACCGAAACCTGCAATATTTGAAAACCGCAAAAGCCCAATCCTCTAGACAACTCCGTTGGGCATTATTGTTTGCTGAGTTTGACTTCATAATTACCTATCGACCTGGTACAAAAAACGGTAAAGCTGATGCCCTTTCTCGGATGGGAGTGGAAGAACACTTGATCAACCCTAAACCTGTACCAATCATTCCCGAACAAAGAATTCTGGGTGTAATCGCCACAGAATCCATAGAGGAAGTTAAGGATAAAGCCAGGCAACTTGTAACTCCAGCAGACATACAGAATTGGCATCTGCAGGGAAAGGACTTTGCAGTAAAGGACAACTTATTGTATTTCCAAGAACGATTATACCTACCCAGCACAGATTTACAGAAAAAAGTAATCTCTTGTTATCACGATTCTTTAATGGAAGGACATCCCGGTATGGCCAAGACCTCAGAAAAGATCAAGCACTACTTCTGGTGGCCGTCTTGGAAAAAAGATATCAGAGACTTTATAATGTCCTGTGGAGTATGCGCCCAAAACAAGAGTCAAAAGGAAAGACCAGCAGGCCTCTACGCCCTATTGACATCCCACCTCGCCCTTGGCATACGCTTTCTATGGACTACATCACCGATCTACCTCCATGCTCCGGATACAATACGATTCTAGTAATCCTGGACTTATTCTCCAAGATGGCGCATTTCATTCCGCTCAAAGGCTTGCCAACAGCAGCAACTCTGGCCCGAGAATTTCTCGAAAACATCGTCCGACTGCACGGTTTTCCTTCGGTTCTAATTTCGGATCGAGGTAGTCAATTTATTTCTCATTTTTGGCGAAGTTGCTGTCGGTCGGCTCAAATTGATGTGAGACTATCGACCAGTCACCACCCTCAGACCGATGGACAAACCGAGAGGACCAATCAAACTCTGGAACAGTATTTACGCTGCATGCTGCAACAAACTGAAAAAACTTGGAAAGACATCCTTTGGATAGCCAAATATGCCTGCAATAACTCTGTCCATTCGGGAACTGGGAAAACCCCGTTTTTTCTTTTGTACGGCAGTCACCCTCGAACCTCGGAGTTGGATCCCCTCCAAGATCTTGAAACACCAGCAGTAGACTACCTGCATTCTACAATCACCCAAGCCTTTAAGGAAGCTGTTTCTCACCTTCAAAGGGCTAAAGAACAATACAAGAAAGGAGCAGATCAACATCGGAAGGAAGCCCCTCAATATCAAGTAGGGGATCAAGTCTGGTTATCCACCAAATATCTACCTCTAAAAGGGCCACGCACCTTCAACCCAAGATACCTTGGTCCCTATTCCATCACTACCATAGTAAACCCAGTAGCGGTCAAGTTGGACTTGCCCCCGCACATGAAGATACATCCGGTCTTCCACGTCTCTCTATTAAAACCCGTGCAACCTCAAACCCGACTAACCAAATCTCCAAAACCTATCCTAGTTGATGGAGAACTCGAGTTTGAAGTTAAAAGCATTCTGGACTCCAAGATCTCCAAATCTAAACTATTCTACCTAATTGACTGGAAAGGCTACGGCCCCCAAGAGAGATCCTGGGAACCTGCTGAATATGTCCACGCCCCTCGCCTAATCAAAAGATTTCACCGAACATTTCCTGACAAGCCAAAACCCCTGGAGAAGCCCGGTTTGGGAGGGGCCTTGAGGGGGGGTACTGTCATGATCTCTGCTTCCAAAAGGTCAGGGTTTTCCCAACTCCCTTGGAAGCAGATCCATAACCCAGGTTCCGAGTGCCAACCAGTCCCAATTGGGACCTTTTGGACTCAGTCCTGGCGCCAGTGGTACCAGGCTCATAAATATGCCCAGTCCCAGCGCTGGAAGCGCCGGGCTCATAATGTTTGGGTGGACTTACCTGCAGCAGACCATGCTGCTTACTTGCCTGCTTGTTGAGTCTCTGATCCTTTTCTGTTTGGAACTACTTTTCCTGTTGGGTGGGGCAGGAGCCACTCCCTAGATTCAGAACACTGGAACTCTTCTGGAAAGCAGGAACTCTTTTCTTACATAGGCGTGGCTGTGGAAGGAGACACCTAAGCACTACAGGAGGCTATTTAAACCACACCCGATGGATGAATCTTGTTTTGCGTTATTCTGCATTCTCAGCAGCAGAACGCTCATCGTGTCTTCTGCATCTGATCCTGTGTCTAAGGAAAAAGGCTTAACATTCTGAATCCAGTCTTCAGCAACACCTATAAAGACAAGAAAGAACAGGTTAGCATTACGGTCTTCAGTGACAGCTCTTCACTTACCTGGTCCATCGGCTGTCACCAACGCCTCGCGCTGCATTCCGGCATCTGAAAGACAAAGGCTTACCTACTCTTCGTGCGCTCCGGAGGTCTTCACACTGCATTCCGGCATCTGAAAGACAAAAGCTTACCAACTCTTCGCACGCTCCGGAGGCCTTCGGCGCTGCATCCCGCATCTGAAAGTCAAAACAAGGTGCGTTTAAAGACATTGGGGAACTTTAATACTCATGTGCCATTACTCCTTTCCACATTTAACCCAGTGGGTATTCCGGCACCCTGCAGCCGCCCCGAACTTGTACCTGCAAAATAAAAAGACAGTTAGAGCGCATCGTGAAGCAGGCAACAAGCGCTTACTTACGTGCTTCCAGGCGCTTCTATTCATCACACGGGCTCCATCTTCAACTCACTTCAGCCCGCCATCTGCCATCTCCGGAACCCTGCAAAACAAGAGACATCATTACTAAAGACTTTAAAGACATTAGAATTACTCGAAACTTACCGTTCGTGCAGTAAACGACGGACAGCAGTCCTCTGAAGTCAAGAGGCCTGCTCCCCTTATCCAGTGAAGAAACTGGTTACAGCACCCTGCCTCGAGGCAGATGGAGAGCACAGCGTTCACTTACCTAAGGTGAGAGCGTTAACCTTTGGGGTTCTACAGGAGAAGAGAAAGGGAAGAAGAGAGAGACATTCAATAACCCAGTTCATTAATCCCACATTTTCTATCTGCAGACATCTTACCCTTCGAGCCAGACATACAGTGCACAGAGGTCCAGCCCAAAGAGCCAGCCGTGTGTTACACATCACCTTTGAAGATACGGTATACTCCCAGTCAAGACCGGCGCCTCTACGGGAATCAGGTGAGCGTTACATCCAGTTAGATCACAGACTTCAGGACAGAAAGGCTGATCGAGCCAAGTTTGAGAATCGGGTGTTGGTCAAAACCCACGCTAACCCCAAAGGAGCAGATGCTTCAGAACCCATGCAAACCAGAGGGGTTAAAGGACCCTTAACCCAGAAGGAAAGAGAAAGGAGACGGCAAATGCAATTGTGTCTATATTGCGGAACTTCTGGGCATTTTCTACGGGATTGCCCTGTAAAACCACCCAAAAAGGTGGTAGGAGCTGCTGATAAAAGCCATATGGAGTCAGACTCGGGAAACAACCACGCCCGACAAGCGTAGAGGTCCGCTTGCCGAGCTTGAAGAAGGATACTCAGACCTCGTATTTCATCATACCAATGGTCCTCGTAGATCCAAGGCAGCCATCACGTATGCACGCAGTAAGGGCATACATTGATAGCGGGGCCATAGGAAACTATGTGGACTACGAATTGGCTTCCAGGATGAATCTACCTCTCTGCCGAAAGACCACCTCAGATGTCATCACCACAGTCGATGGAACTGAAATTGCCTCTGGGCCTGTAACTCATTCCACTGCAGAGATGACACTATTGGGTCAGGATGGGCATCGAGAGTCTATTGTGTTTGATCTAATCAAAGCCCCACAGTTCCAAATAATACTGGGGATACCTTGGTTGGAAACACATAATCCTTGTATTGATTGGTGAGAGAAGAGAATAACCTTCCCGGATTGTGCACAAACCTGTTACCCAAAGAAAAACTTGAACGCAGGCCTGGCCACAGTCACCACATCAGTCGTGCAATTACCTCCAGAATATCAAGAATTCCAGGATGTCTTCCAAAAAGAATAGGCAAACACCTTACCACCTCACAGATCGTACGATTGTCAAATCGATCTCATACCCGGTGCACAACCCCCTTGTAGCAGGATCTACGCCCTTTCGGAACCTGAGAACCTTCACCTACGGCACTACCTAGACCAGTACCTTGCTAATGGCTTCATTCGCCCATCCAAGTCCCCTGCATCTTCAGCTTTGTTCTTCGTGCCCAAAAAGGAAGGTGACTTCAGAACGTGCATAGACTACCGCGCATTGAACCAGATCACTGTTAAGAACCGATACCCATTGCCTCTGATCCCCGAACTACTAGACCAAGTAAAGGACGCCTGCATCTACACTAAGTTGGATCTCTGGGGGGCATACCATCTGGTACGTGTGAAAGAGGGCGACGAATGGAAGACTGCTTTTCGCACTAAGTACGGGTTATTCAAATACCAGGTGTTGCCCTTCGGGTTGTGCAATGCACCAGCAGCCTTCCAATACTTTATGAACGATGTCCTTCGTGAACTTATTGACGTTTGTGTTGTAGTATATATCGATGATATTCTAGTGTACTCCTCTTCAGAATCTGACCATGTGAAGCATGTACGAGCAGTCCTTGAGAAATTGCGCCAGCACAAACTATATGCAAAACTGGAAAAATGCATTTTTCATGCCACAGAAGTTGAATTCCTTGGGTTTATCCTAAGTCCAAAAGGAGTCCGAATGGACTCACGAAAGGTGGACGCAATTCTTAAGTGGCCATCACCAAGTTCAGTTAAAGGAGTACAAAGCATGCTCGGCTTTGCCAATTTCTACCGCAGATTCATCCCCGGATTTCTCACATGTTGTACATCCCATCACAGCACTCTTGGGAAAAAACAAACGCTTTATGTGGATTGAAGAAGCTGAAAATGCCTTCCAAGAGCTGAAAGCGAAATTCACGTCTGCACCTGTACTAAAGCACTCACGCCCGGAACTTCCATACATAGTGGAAACTGACGCATCCAGTTTAGCCATGGGAGCTGTCCTGTCCCAAAAGGACCCTGAAACTGGCCAGCTTCACCCAGTAGCATTTTGGTCCAGAAAGTTCTCGGCACCCAAGTTAAACTATGCTGTTACCGACAAAGAGTTATTAGCCATTAAATCCGCCTTCAAGGCTTGGCGGCACTATCTTCTCGGTGCCAGGCATACCATTACTGTGATCACCGATCACCGGAACTTGCAGTATTTAAAGACAGCCAAGGCCCAATCATCATGCCAACTCCGATGGGCATTATTCTTTGCCGAGTTCGATTTCGTGATAACCTATCGACCAGGTTGCAAGAACGGTAAAGCAGACGCCTTATCCCGAATAGGGATGGGAGAGGCAGAAGTGAACCCAGAACCAGTACCTATAATTTCCGAACAAAGGATTCTTGGCATGACTACTCTACAGACACTAGAGGACATTCAGGTAAAGATCCAGCAACTCTTTGATTCCACAGCCCTGCAGGACTGGGTAAAGAAAGGCCCGGACTACTCTGTCACGAATGACCTGCCTTATTACCAAGGGCGGCTATTTCTGCCACACAAAGAACTAAAAGAGCTAGTCATTTCCCATTATCATGACACCCTAATGGAGGGGCACCCAGGTATCGCAAAGACTGAAGCTAAAATTAAGAAACAATTCTGGTGGCCCACCTGGCGAAAGGATATTAAATCATTTGTAATGTCTTGTGGCATTTGCGCCCAAAACAAAAGTCAGAAGAGAAAACCAGCTGGACTCTTACAACCTTTGGACATTCCGCCTACACCATGGCACACCTTATCGTTAGACTTTATTACTGATCTACCTCCATGCAATGGATAAAACACCATTCTAGTCATTGTAGATCTTTTTTCCAAGATGGCCCACTTTATTCCTTTAAAGGGATTACCTTCAGCTTCAATCCTGGCCAAGGAGTTCCTCGAAAACATTGTTCGCATACATGGATTTCCGTCCGTATTGGTCTCTGACCGGGGCAGTCAATTCATTTCACATTTTTCGAGGAAATGTTGTCAATTGGCGCAAATCGATGTAAGGTTATCGACCAGTCACCAACCCCAAACCGATGGTCAAACGGAGAGGACCAACCAGACTCTTGAACAATACCTGCGTTGTATGTTACATCAGACTGATAGTAATTGGAAAGACATTCTTTGGATCGCCGAATATGCATGCAATAATTCAGTACATTCTGGAACTGGACAAAGCCCCTTCTATACCTTATATGGGCACCATCCTCGAACCTCAGACCTTGACTCACCCCAACACTTAGAAATGCCCGCAGTGGACCATCTGCACGCTACGATTACTCAAGCCTTTAAGGAAGCAACTGCACATTTAAAACAAGCGAAAGAAAAATACAAGAAAAATGCTGATCGGCATAGAAGTGATACTCCACAATACCAGATAGGAGACCAAGTATGGTTGGCCCAAAACACATACCTCTAAAGGGAACACGGACCTTTAACCCCAGATATTTGGGACCTTACTCTATTAAGGCCATTATCAACCCAGTGGCCCTCAAGTTGGACTTACCTTCTAATATGCAAATTCACCCCGTCTTTCATGTGTCACTTTTGAAACCAGTGCACCCAGGGACAAGACTAACCAAGCCACCAGACCCCATCCTTATACACGGGGAACCCGAATTTGAGGTTAGGAACATCCTGGACTCCAAGCTGGTGAAGTCAAAGCTTTTTTATTTAATCGACTGGAAAGGTTACGGACCACAGGAAAGGTCATGGGAACCTAGTGACCATGTTCATGCACCCCGATTGGTGAATAAATTCCACCGAGATTTCCCAGACAAACCAAAACCACGGGGAAGAACGACTTTAGGAGGGGCCTTGGGGGGGAGTGCTGTCATGATGCCTACCCCCGGGGATCCAGATCAAGTCCAGCAGCCCCGGAAGCAGGCATCAAGTTATTCCAAGCAAGCCCAACAACCCCTGCTAGGGGCCATTTGGGTGCAGTCCTGGCGTCTATGGCGCCAGGCTCATATGGAGAGGCAGTCCTGGTGCCATAGGCACCAGGCTCATAGATTAAAACTTACCTGATGCAGACCATGCAGCAAACTTACCTGATGCAGACCATGCTGCAGAGCTCCAAGCCAAAAGAGGCTTGGAAGGGACTACTTTACCTAGGGACTATTATTTACTCAGGTGGGGTCGGGGAGGAATACTTACCTAGGACTACTTTGGAGGCTATTTAAACCACGCCTGAAGAGCAGCACACGCTTCGCGTTATTCTGCATCCAGCAGCGTAACGCTCACCGTGCCTGCAAGTGTGCATCCAGTCTTCTGCCACGCCCGCCTCGAGTCTGGAGTTCCTAGAAAAGGGAGAAAGAAGGAGAAAAGGTTAGAACAAGAGAAATACCTTTGATCCTTACCTGAATTCCCGATCACCGCGCCTTCGAGCTGGAAGCAAGAAGTTATTTTATGCGCGTTGCCTCGCCTGCTGCAGCGCCGCGCTGAACTCACCGGCCTTCGCAGCATCTTCACTATCCAACGCATCCTTCTGCATGTTCCCGCCACACTCCGGCACCTAAGGGGAACACAAGAACAGCAAGGTGAGCCAAGGGAATAAAACATAGGGAATATTAGTTAACCCCCCATAGACTTACTTGATTTTACTGCCGGGGGTACTATTCCTCTTCACGGGCCAGTGCAGCCTCCACCGCATCTTCGCCGTATCCCGGCCCCTAAGGGGAAACAAACGGACAGCAAGGTGAAACAAAGAGACAAACAAGGGGAATCCTCCTCACCACAACAGACTTACCTAATTTTACCGCCGGAGGCATTATTCCCCGAGACTTCATAATTTCTCTCAGCACCTGAATAAGGGAGAAAGCAATAGGTTACATACTGACATTATTTTATCGAACTGTTTTGGATAATACAAATCCTTACCTGAATGTTACCGGTTGCCACGAGGAACTCTTCGCTAGGGTCAAGCTGCAACCTGCAACCTGCAAGGAATTGGACAAGAGTGAAAGTCAGACATTTGAACTCTTACGAACTATATACCTACGGCGTCTTGCCGGAAATCTCAGAGTCACTATTGTTCTGGAACTCACCTATTCCTTCGAACCAGTGAAGCAACTGGTTATCTACGCGCCCCTGCGCTCAATGCAGGATGGAGAGCTCATCTTTCCAAACCATCAGGTAAGACTATAAGAGGGGACATTAAAGGTGATCAGTGGGGAGAACAGCAGGGGTGGGGGTTAACGCACAACTCCACGGGTGGTTAATTCCCTTTCTCCATTTGCAGAAGAATACTCCTACGGGCCAAGCAAACGAAGCTAGGTGGGCCAGTCCAGTCTGACATCTCGGCACTACGCATCACATTGGTGGAGACCGCAGCTGTCCAGTTCAGATCGACGCCCCTGTGGGAGCCAGGTGAGCGTAACAAACAATTGGTTAAAAGCAGAAATAGTGCCAATTTTTAAAAGAGGTGATACAAAGCTTCCCTCAAATGATCAATAATAGATAGCAGTGCTAAGATGTAGCGTAAGACCGTGCTAACTAGGGTAGAGGAATGGGTTTTTGAAAATAACTTTATATCAGAATTTGCAAGGAGGTTTTAGAGATTGTAGACAGTGCAATTGAGCAATGTTTCCTAATTGGAAATGTACTGTATTTAGACAAATATGTTTTTATAGATTTTGAATCTGCTTTTGACAGAGTTAATAGGAACAAATTGTGGCAGGTACTGGAATCTCTGGGCATACCCGCTCCTACATTTGCTGCTATCAAAACTCTGTATCACCGAAATCAAGCGGGGCTTGGTATAAACAGAGTTGGGAATGTACTGATGAGGAGTTTGAGGATAATATGGGCAAAAAAGAAGGCTACATTTTGTCACCAATATTGTTCTCTCTGTATATGAATTCCCTAGCTGAAATTATCCAATCATTGGATTGTGATGCACCTAAGTTGGAGAATCAAAAGATTGATGTACTTATATATACTGAATATGTTGTGATGATCTTTCTATGTTCCCCTGGTACCAGCAAGTAATGTGGATGCCTTAAAACTTTTTGTGATAAGTTGATGGAAGTAAATGTGTCACAGACAGTGAGACTTGTATGCCACAAGAGAAATACATTTGAGTGGGAATTGTGATTAATCGGATTCATCTTCACAGGAGTACATGGACGAGAAGGGGCAAAATGTCCCACTCAGCCCTCAAATTTCTACAAATCAATTCTACAAATCAAAACACAAGGCAATCATAAAAGTCAAACAGGGACTGTTAAAGGATAGTTCCGGGACTTTTTTTTTATTGTCCCTACGGGTCGGCCATGTGTTTGTAAGCATAAATCGGTAGATCGTAGGAAACTTTCCTATGGACCTTACCCGACTTTTCGCCCATTATCGCACTCGAAATCAGCCTCCATTTTGTGATAATCCTATCATTCCGCCGCATCGACCTGGCTCACCTGCCTTTGCGGCACTAAATCAAATCCCCCGCCCCTGAGCCTGACATCAGCAGACGCGTACTGACCATTTCGAGCACGTCTCGTGTCAACAATCGCTGCGCCTCAGCTATTGACGTGTTGCCATGGAAATGGCAGGACGCCTCTTTCCCCAATAAGTATAAACAGACCGTTTCACAACACACAGCAGCAGATTTTCGATTCCATTCCTCTCTCTGTGTTACTTTGAGTATTCTGTGACTCGTTTCAGTGCTCTGGTCAGCTACCTTCGCCGCTTGTAGCCCGTGTGAACACCTGTACCATCTCTGTAAATTATTTTACTATCTTTACCGCACAATGGCCACAATAATGCCGTATATGTACGAGCCCGAGTACACCGAGGAAGAACTACTGGAAAGTCAAGCACGCGAAAACGATGGGGATTCGGACGGCAGTTGGGAGGACCAGTCAACGGATGAAGAGCCTGGACCATGTCGCATGGACGGCGTCTCCACCTGGTGCACGTGCAATCGGTGCGAGCTAATGCCAACTGAGGAGGAGAACTGCTGCTGCCGTGAAAATTCCGGGTGCTTGGCCTACATTTCGGAAAGCGAGCAAAGTCTGCAGGAAGGCGAGCAAAGTCCCCAATGCATCACCGAGCTGCCAGAGTTCAGGGAAGCCTGCCTCTCACGGACCGTGTTGAGGATGATGATGGTGCTTATGCACGAACTTCGCGGCACTGTTCGTCCGCGTAATCCGAGTAACGAGTAAGTATACTCTGTTTGTGATGTCAGTGATGCCACCACTATTTCATGGTCGTCTCCCACATATAAAATTACATTTACATATCATTCGAACGCATGTAAATTTGTTCCATATAGTGCATTTTCTAGATATAATTTTTTTCTAAGAAAAATGACATGTGTTACCTGAATCGACATTGATAAGAAAGTTTGGTCAGTTTAATACAGTTTGCATCTTTTTTTTTCACAGGTGGTACAGGCTGGTGGCCTATCGTTGCTTCACTTGGTGGCTTCACGGGAGGCTCGGACACCGCGTTCGGAGAGTAATACCTGCCTGTGCGGTACTTGCCATTAGACAACATTTCCCCAGTGACAGTGGACAATACCGCGGATTTTCCCTCGATGTGCTGCAACCTCAACTTTACAATGTGTAATGTTTATTATTTATGTTTAATTAAAATCTAAAATAAAGCCCAACATATATTTTAACAATGGTTGTTTTGATTTTTTAAATGAATCTAGTGTATATTCTCCTGGGAGGGTGAGGTATTTATAAACTCACCCCCCTGCATTCCATGTAGTAGATCCTGCAGCCATCCTCTTACATTCAGTTAGATGGCCTCTCCTTGGTGAGGCCCTGCGGCAAACGGGTCTTGTCTGCACGACCACCGCCCCGATCCACCCCCCGCCCTATCAAAGGCAGTTCGCACCGGGGTACTTGTGCTGGCAAGTGGAGCTGTCAGGGAGCGATAAAGGCCAAGAGGTGCCAAAGACCATGTACACTTCAAAGTGGTCTATAGAGCATGGGTTGTTGTTCCCATGTCTACCTCCAGACCCCGTGTCTCCTGCCAAGCATCCCCCCTCACGCTGGACGGCCCCCTGCAATCCACATAAGTGTGTCTCCATTCACGAGTCTTCCTGTGTCTTGTCTGCACGACCACCGCCCCGATCCACCCCCCCGCCCTATCAAAGGCAGTTCGCACCGGGGTACTTGTGCTGGCAAGTGGAGCTGTCAGGGAGCGATAAAGGCCAAGAGGTGCCAAAGACCATGTACACTTCAAAGTGGTCTATAGAGCATGGGTTGTTGTTCCCATGTCTACCTCCAGACCCCGTGTCTCCTGCCAAGCATCCCCCCTCACGCTGGACGGCCCCCTGCAATCCACATAAGTGTGTCTCCATTCACGAGTCTTCCTGTGTCTTGTCTGCACGACCACCGCCCCGATCCACCCCCCCGCCCTATCAAAGGCAGTTCGCACCGGGGTACTTGTGCTGGCAAGTGGAGCTGTCAGGGAGCGATAAAGGCCAAGAGGTGCCAAAGACCATGTACACTTCAAAGTGGTCTATAGAGCATGGGTTGTTGTTCCCATGTCTACCTCCAGACCCCGTATCTCCTGCCAAGCATCCCCCCTCACGCTGGACGGCCCCCTGCAGACCGCATAATGCCACGACATATACACGTCATTCATTCACAAACACACCCCTGTTTCGAATTCTTTATAACCCACTTCATATTTCTAATGAGAACTTCTTTGCGCTTTGCTAGTCAACCCGTGAAGGTGCTGGTTATCTGCTCTTCGTCTCTGTGAACTTCCGTGACCACTTTGAGCAAACTCGTCAGTTTGCAACCTGTGAACTGCTCCCTGTTCTACGACAAGAAACTACTCTGATCCCTGCATCTAACTGTTTGTTCGTCAAGGTAAGTCCATGTACCATAATCATTTTGCGTCCAATTTTTTAATTTATATCTATTTGCTAGTAGTCATCAAATTGCATCCATGTTTTCTTTTCGTTCACGACAGTACATGCAAGGAACTAGACACATGTTCTGAGTTTAGTCAAATTACTTTTTCTATTTTTTGAAAGTTATTGAAATACTTATCCGCATGTGAATAACATGTATAGTTCCAAGAACCAAAACGGACCTTGCATTGAACCTTTTATGTGTCATTTAATGTTTTAACACATTGGTATTCATAGAGAATTGTTGATCTTTACTTTTCAGAACTTTCCATAATGCCTGCCTGTTCCATTGGCGGTTGCCCTTCGAAGACCCATAACAAATCTGAAGGTACTATAATGCATGTTTTCCCTAAGACAATAGATCAGATAAGAGAATGGGTCCGATATTGCGGATATCCAGCCTCTGAGATAGAAAGTAGAGTCCTAGAAGTCTTTGCGGACAAGAGGGGTGATCGATACCGCATCTGCAGCAGGCACTTTAGCCCAGACATGTACTCCACATCATTGCTAATAAGGACGAAAACACCGCGAGCGAGGCGAAAATTGCTCTCAACCGCTATTCCCACTCTATTCGTCCACATCCCTCCACTGGTGAGTCAAGTTTACGTATTTATCTCTCGGCATTGCGGTAGTGTGTAGCATTAGCTAACAATAATTTCCCCATTTATGTATCCACTCAATATGAAGGCTGAAGATTCTCCATCCGTGTCGTTATTGCAGTCATCAGCCACTTCAAGCGCCTATCGGGTAATCTTACTTAGCTATTCTGACACTGACTTGTTTTAGGCATGTAAATCAATAGTTTTAATTGATCGTGTAATTATTTTACCTAATGGTACACCACAGTACTCGTCCTCTAGTCTTTGTTTTCAGTTATAATTATTGTTATCCAAAATAATGCAAGTACTGTCTTTCAGGGAGATGCTGAGGAGTCCAACGCATTGACGACAACCGTAGATGTCACTCAGATGCTCGAGGTACGTTTCAGGACAGTTCCATCGATGGAGATCATCAGATCTTGCATTCTTGTAGCGTGATTGTTACACACAATGTTTCTTTCGTTTTTAGCCATTGATATGTCCTTCTGTCGTCGCCCTCGTATGTGTCTTCTTTTTTCAATATTGTGTTCATTACTAATGAAAGTCCTATGTTTCAGGGAGTCGATGGAGCATTAGTCCAAGAAGAAGGGGGAGCGTGCAGTTACGGGTCGGCGCAACAGCTTGCAGAAGTGTGCACCGCAGTTACAGCGTCCCTTGATGTTCTTATGCATTTCGAGGTATGGATACTGACAGATCGATCAAGCGAGATCAAATGACGTGATTACATCCGCTATACTTCCTTCTTTATTAACGCAAGTACTATGTTTCAGGGAGCTGACGGAGCTTCTTCAACAAGAACATCACCCCTAGTAGTTGATGCAGATCTCTGGGTGGTGACACTTCCAACGATGGAGCAAATCGAATCATATTTAGATATCCATTATTTATTTTAGACAACTGATCAAAGATTGTGCAGGTCTATTTAGATGAGCTGTTGACGCCTGCACAAAGTTTATGTTCTTTTTAACAAAATAGAAAACCATACTAATGCAATTACTGTGTTTCAGGGAGTTGCTGAAGCGTCATCTTCAATAATATCATCAATGGAAGTCTATGCGGAGCCCGAGGTATGGATCTTGACAGTTCAATCTAACTAGATCAACAATGCGTGAACTATTGTAGTTTGAATGTTCTACACAATGCGTTCATTCGTGTTTTGCTATTGAGATGTACGTATGGGTATTGGTCCCCAAGTACATTTTGTGTTTTCAATATTATTATACATACTAATGAAAGTTCTATGTTTCAGCGAGTCGATGGAGCCTCAGTGAGTGATGGATGTGCTTATCATGAAAGTATAGTCGTTGCAGCGCGAGAGGAAGTGGAGACATGCACACACGAGTCGGAGCAACAGCGTCCAGATGTTGAAGTTCGAGGAAAGAAAGTTTCAAAGAAAAGAAAGCAAAAGAAGGTTAGTGTCCTGTTCACTATATTATGTTGTCTTTCACTGTCAATAGTTCAATACTGTAAGTTGTGTTTAAACTGAACATCCCTTTTCTAATCTGTCCTCTAGTTGCGAGTGGGTGTAAGAACTAGATCTACACAGACAGTGAAGCGAACGAGAGATGTTGCTTGTCAAACCTTTTGGCAGGGACTTGAGACTGGAGATGCATCGTGCCAATGGGAAGAATATGAAGTGATTGACAACGGAGCTATACCACCACCAGCCATTGATAGTGAATGTCCTCCTGGTAGTTTGGATGCAGTCGTAGATCAATTCACAGAATCCACACCCGCAAAAAATAAGAGCACGCGAAAGTTGAAGACATTGTTTTTTTCTCCCATCTCCGGACAAGGAACAGATGTTGCAATGGAAGAGAATGAAGTGGACGACAATGAAACACCATCAATATCACTCAGCATAGCGGAAGACGATATCAGAGATTGTACCTTTCATGCGAGTGACATGTCCTCAACGTTACAGGCCGAACCAGCTGGGATGCAGAGTGACAGTATAAGGAAAGAGGCCAAATTCATTGTATTCGATAGCTGTTTGATGGATATTATTATGATGATGAAATGTGGGCATTGGGTTGGTGGGGAAGTATGTGGGGAGCCATTGATTAATGTGACTCGTGCAATTCGAGGCACTAACCTTAAAATACATGCCACCTGTACACAATATCATCCGTTCGCATGGTCTGCACAACCCATGCTGGGGCAACTGCCAGCAGGCAATCTACTTTGTGCAGCGGCCGCACTTTTTAGTGGTTCAAGTTTTAAAAAGTTACAGTATTTCTTTCAGTTTGTGGGAATCCATTTCATTGCGAAAAGTCAGTTCTACAAATACCAAACCGATTATCTATTTCCAGCCATCAGCGAAGCTTGGAGAATGGAAAAAATGTCAATGGAAAGTACATTCGCGGGCAAACGCTTCAGGCTAGCCGGTGATGGACAATGCGACAGTCCAGGATTTTCAGCCAAGTACTGCACCTACCACTTTCAGGACATGGAAAGTAAGAAAATTGTGAGTTCGGTGGTCGTGCAGGTGTCACAAAGTACATCCTCAGTGGCCATGGAGAAAGTTGGCTTTGTAGCATCATTGCAAGAACTACAATCGCGGGGAATGGTGATCGACCTGATAGCCACGGACAGACACGTTTCAATTGCCAAGACAATGAGAGAACAGTACAAAAATATAAATCACCAATTTGACGTATGGCATCTTGCAAAAACAATCAATAAAAAATTGTCGGCTGCAGGAAAAAAAAAAGATATGCAAGGTATTTCACAGTGGTCCAAGTCAATCAGCAACCATCTTTGGTGGAGCTCAAAAACATGTGAAGGGTCGTTGGAAATTCTACTGGAAAAATGGCGGTCAGTAATGTTGCACTGTAGCAACGTACATCAATGGTCGACAAATGAGCATTTCCACAAATGTGAACATGGCCATTTGTCCACAGAGGAGGCACGGAAGAAGAAGTGGTTGATTCCTTCATCACCCACTCACAAGGCCATTGAAAAGATTGTATTTGATAAAACTATAACAAGAGATTTGAGGGGACTCACGGAATTCTGCCACACAGGAGATTTGGAGGTGTTCCACAATATGTGCCTAAAGTACAGGCCCAAAAGATTGCATTTTGGCATGGAAGGCATGATAAATCGGACTCTTCTAGCGGTCTTGGCACATAACCATAATGTTGGCCGTCAACAAAGTAGGACGACCGGAACTTTAGGGACGCTTCGCTACAATAAGGCCTTCACTAAAAGAAGTAAACAATGGGTGATCAAACCAGTGTTTGAGGATATGCAATATGAGTTTATTGAGAGACTTATCGTAGATGTCCTCGATAGGCACATACATGGAGTGGTGAACGAACCTATGCAGGGGACAACTGCATTGCCACCCAACATTGCCTCTGTTCCATGTCCACCTAAAGCAGAGCTCATTGAGAAATACACATCACGGTTTAAATGATTGTAATTCGATTGTCTGTTCTCTCGAGTCTCCTCATGTTGCAGGCCCATTGCAATTAAACCAAACAGTAATATAAATCATTTTTACAAAAATTATAGAATGTTTCCGTATTACAAACACATGGCCGACCCATAGGGACAATAAAAAAAAAGGCACGCAGACAAGATGCCCTTACACTAACTGGAGCTAACTAGAAATGTGTGCTCGCTCAAAGTGAAGGTCAGCTGCTTTGATGTTTTGCTCGGGTGGCGGAAAGGCCCACGACCCAATATAAGGTTCTATTGTGATTTGACCTTGACAGGCCGGGACCATCCTGAAAGACTAAGAAAAGATAATGAATAAAATTTCAGAAACGAAACGATGAGCCACGTTCATTAGAAGAAGTAACGTCGGCAAAGAAGGAGTGGTGTTTCGGGTCTGCCCTACACAGAGACACAATGGAAAATGCAAATATAATGTAAGTAACTTTTGATGAGTTTATACCGCAATTTCATTACTATACAGTGGCTTTAAAGACGGGTTCAGTTGTACTTGTTCGTTCTATGTGGCATAGTGTTTTCTACCGCGCACTATCTGGAGGAGAACCATCTTCTTTTACTGAAGCACCTCAAAACCTTCCTCTTTGCTTCTGCTTTCTCTCTCCCTCTCCCCTGCTACAACTGGTCCACTGTCTGCGACCTCGGTCCTGGGCCCTTCCACTCTCCACCTGCACTGCCTCCCTGTCAACCCCTGCACTGGGGGACTGTCTCAGTATCCTACAGCCCCCCCTTCCCAGCACTTGTTCTGCACTTACCTTGCACTTGCCACCAGCTGGCCCTATTTATTTATTATTTTATGCTACTTACCTTGTACTCCACTCCCCCCCTCCATGCCTCGCCACGCCTTTAAACACTTGTGTACACCCAGTAGCGCTGTCCTCGCTATGAAATGAATAATTTTAATAAGGATCTGATGGTGAGACTAATTTCATTTTTTATGTTTTTAGGTACATCATTCACTACTGTCTGTGTCACGAGTACCAGACACCGGCGGACGGCTTCTACAGCCGCCAGTTGCTTCTCCGCGTGAACAACGTTACCACCCTGACCATTTTATGGGACGATCGCCAAGTACAAGTATGCCCTTACGCGGTACTAACGGTTAGATGCAACATACCTACCGTTGTGGTGGCCTAGTGCCTCGTTGTTGGAACAGCCATGCGATTATCAGTGCGACAGAAGAGCTTATTTTTATCGTAAACCAACACCCTGTGTACTGCACACGAACATCGCTTCCCTCAAGACGAACTAATTTGGATCGAGAGCAAAGAAAAATGCAAATCGCTGAATATTCTCTAAACATTTGATGTCCAATAAACGTACTTTGCCAAATGTACAATCTTGCCGTTTGCTTTTAAACCACGGTTTCACATTCCGAATTGTGGTGCTGTATTGTGAGATGCTCTAAGACCCTGTGTACAGCAAAGGACCATCGCGTTCCTCAATACGAACTTTTTGGAACATGAGCAAATAAAAATGCAAATCGCTGAATATTCTCTAAACATTTGATGTCAAATAAATGTACTTTACCACATTTACAATCTTGCCGTTTGCTTTTAAACCACGGTTTCACATTCCGAATTGTGGTGCTGTATTGTGAGATGCTCTAAGACCCTGTGTACAGCAAAGGACTATCGCGTTCCTCAATACGAACTTTTTGGAACATGAGCAAATAAAAATGCAAATCGCTGAATATTCTCTAAACATTTGATGTCAAATAAATGTACTTTACCACATTTACAATCTTGCGGTTTGATTTCAAAGTACAGTTTCATATTCCGAATTGTGGTGCGCTGTATTGTGAGCTGATCTGTGTTGATTTCCGGGGTCTGTGTGGAGTCGCGTAGAAGACGCCTGGGCGCGTTTGCCTACGCAGCACAGTCACGTCACGGATAGAGGCGGGGAATATGAATGTTTTGATAAAGTCTGTTTCAGGGGCGGGGGATTTGATTTAGTGCCGCAAAGGCAGGTGAGCCAGGTCGATGCGGCGGAATGATAGGATTATCACAAAATGGAGGCTGATTTCGAGTGCGATAATGGGCGAAAAGTCGGGTAAGGTCCATAGGAAAGTTTCCTACGATCTACCGATTTATGCTTACAAACACATGGCCGACCCGTAGGGACAATAAAAAAAAAGTCCCGGAACTATCCTTTAAGCAATATGCTTCCCTCACCTTTTCTGATAGCTTGTGGCAAGGGAAGGCTATGCTCTTAAGAGTGGTGTCAAGGTGAACTAGTAGTGACCCCAACAACACAGTATCATAGTCCACAATAAAGGGAATGTCCTTTAATATTATTAAAACCCTACCCCAAAGGAAGAGCATAGAACATGAGACAGATTGGAGAAAGTAGCACTCTGAGCATGGTTCCAGCGGTGGCAGGTAAAGTACTAACCACAAAAAGGATATCTTGGTAGAAAACAGGTGCGATGGTGACCTAACCAGTCTCTAGGGATCAGGTATTCGAGGGGTCAGTTCAGAGCCAACGGTCCCTGGATTAAGTTCTTGGTGGCATGATGCTGTCAGACATGGGGTTGAACGTAGATGCGAGCTAATCAGGCTCAGTTCGGGCATGTAGGGTCGTACATGCCCTGGCAGCAAGAGGGTGTTGAGTAGGGGCAAATGCAGGTGCTCGGTGCAGTAGAACGGCGGCTCTTAAACGATGCAGGTCGGGTGGTCCTAGGAATAATTAGCAGTTGGCCAGGCAGAGTCAGGATTGAGCCTCTGGGAGGGGTCAGTAAGTGAGGTTTGAGTTGGCGGGTGACAGTAATCAAAGTGGTGATCTTGGGTGTGTCAATGTGGGATCGATGAGGCAGCAGTTCCTGGGCTAGCTGGGGTGAGCCGTGGTTGTAACCCCTGGTTAGGGTTGGCGAGTAACTCAAGTGATTCGGTTCAGGTCCTGGCATTGTGCAGTCACTTTGGGCCTACCTGGTGATGAGCTTTGGCTGGGACATGATGCCCTGTCGAGCTGGTCAAAGGTGCAAGCAAATATTTGATGGTTGGAGGAGCACAGCAACCAGCGACAGCGACTTCCCTTCTTGTTCCAGGTGCAGTAAACACATAGCGACCAATTTGGTGCAGTGAACAGGGAGCTTTAGCTGGTCTGGTCCTCTGGTTTCTGTGAGGCCCCTTGAGGGGGACTTGAGGATAGAGTGGCTCTGTTCAATGTCTGCTCTCCCAGCTCAAACGTTTCTGGTACAGAGTGGTACGTTCTGGTCTACAGCCGAGGTTACTCCCGATGTGCCCTGGGAGCAGTAGGGGACAGATCTTGCTTCTGTCTTGGATGATTCCTTCTTCACCTCAGGCTTAGGGCTTTAGAGAGTGCAACTCTCCCAAAGGAAGTCCAGTGGGGTCATCAGAATAAACCTGCAGCCTTAAAGGATCCAAGAGAAACTGAGCTAATCTGCTGGAGGGGCAGGTGATTGGACAAAAGCTAGCCTGCCTTAGTGGCCCAATCCCTGCTCTTGCCCTTCTGATGTCACACCCAAAGTGCTTTGCTTCAGAGGACGTTGAGGGAACATGAAAGAGAGAGAGTGACATAAAGAATCAATAAGGTGGAAACCTTTCCCATTGACCAGTGCCCCCTGCCTATCGTAATCCCGCCCCCATTCCTTTTTTACTAAGAACAAAGGCCTTTAGAGATGCAGCACCCTGGTGTGAGGCTTTTGAATGGGTGTGCTCTCTTGAGGCCCGGGCCCAGGACAGTTGCCTGCTGTGCGGCTGTCTCGGGTGGAGGGTGTCGCCTGCCCTCACGAAGAGATCAAAGAGGAGACCCGGTCCTCCATTTGGCAGGCTACACCTGGCTGACCAGAATACACATCACCTTCCATAGGGGAGGTTGTTCACAGGGGCCAACACATGTGTGATATCAATTAGAATATGGCGGTGGTGATCATAAGCGGCACCATGCACTATGCCTCGATGTAGGCATAGCTTTAATTTCGAGTTTAGCCAGCTACCAGCATGGGTGACTTATGATCATCACATTTTTAGGTCCAAGGGGGCATATTTTAATGCTGCCTCTGCACCTCAGGGACTTGGATGTCTTTGCAGCTGTCAATAGGGCATCTTGTGACCTTCGAACCTGCTCTATGCCACAAGTAGAGCAGGTGCCACGGATAAGACTAGTGATGCAGCAGGGCGAGAGTGCACAATGCTTTGGCATTGAATGAACAGGAAAGGGGAAATTATCATTTACAATTTACAAGGTTACAATTATCATTAGATACAGCAGTTAAGAAAGTATTATATATTGAATTATTCCATCTCCACATGGTATTATTTTTAAACTAAATTTGAATTTATTATTGCTTCTCTGGGTGCCCTGAAGTGAACCTAATTGATTGGCCTGCTAACTTAACGGAACGATCCTAAGATTTTGTGCCGAATATTTAAGACTGGTTTGAGATTCAGTGTAGTTAAGGGTCTTAGGTGTCTTAAAGGGCCTTTGCTGGAATAAATAGAGTGAATAATGAACTATACTTGTTAAACCATATTCGCATCATACCGTCTGATAATGAATATTGGCCTAAGCTCCTTTGAATTTTACTGAAAACTGCATTTTAACAGACCTAAATAGAGTTGACTTCGCCGCCATCTTAGAACCATCTGCCATTTTGATTCTAATTCCTGCTTTCTGTCCTAAAATGTTAAACTGTGTTTTTGTCTGCAGCAGAGTAAAATTAACTTTGAACTATGTCAACATTGAGGCTGCCGAGAGCAGCATGTTTGTCTTATGCTAAGAAACCTTGGAGCCAAAGTGAACCTGCAATTTAGGTGTTGTCTGCGCCAATAGCTTCATCCTCATTCAAACAGTGGAACTGAATGCTGAAAAACTAAAACCGTGTGCCTTTGCAGAAACCCATTGTGTTCCTTTCTTGAAACTGGACTTACTCTAAGCTCGAAAACAAGGAAAAATCAGCATGACCAGACAGAACAAAGTTTGTCACCATTGTATTTGACGGATAGGGAACACATGTTAAATGTTTAGAAACAATATTGCTGTATTTGCCATGTGAACTGGGCATGAACTCTAGTAAGATTTTAACTTGGAGAAGGGCTGGATGATGTGGCCAGGACTGTGTATAAATAATGCTTGCTTTGTGACATCCAGCTGTCTCTTCTCACGGTGTGCTGGTACACACTGTGAGGCGGATGAGAGCCAGATAGCTATCTGTACTTTGATTTAAAAGTATACTTGTAACTCTGAACTCGTGATTGGCGTATTTCATGTTGGTGGTACTAAGCCTCGATATTTCCTTTGGTCTTTCATACTTATTACTCTGCAGGATGTGGGAGCCGCTGTATTGGATAACCAGACCTTTCTAAAAGAACAGTAGAGTTTGTCCATTAAGCGAACTGCAGCATTCAACACCAAGGATTCAAGTGTTCACAGCCGGGGTTGGATGTCTGTAAAGGGGGCATTCGACAATGCAGATTGGCAACACCTGCAAGGGGACTGGCATTACTCCTCGGAATAATTAAACAAATCTGAACTTGGGAATGGCTGCCCCATCTGGAATTTGTAGCTGGGGATCTGTGTTGGTACGCCCCTCCAGTTAAGGATAGCGGGAGGTAATGTCCATAGGAACACTGGGCTAACAGCAATGGGGGAATCTCACTGATTTGAGGGGCATCAACGGCCTACGTGCCGACATCATCTTCACCGGCTTCTACTCCAAATAAGGGTTCTGCTCTGGGGCCACATTTGCCATCCTTTGGGTTATCATCAATAAAACTCTTCCCTTCTATTCATGGTGCTTCCATTTTTTCTTATGGATTATATTTAAGGTAACACATGGTTTTAGAGTAATGCTCTTTTAATGGCTTTACTTAAGAACGATGCAGGAGAAACATTTTATATTTTATTATGGGGAGTAAACTCTTGGACACAAACTTGTTTATTTTTTTTTGTTGCATGAACAATTCGAACTTCCAACGGGAGGTAAAAAAGCTTTATTAGTTTATATACAATAGATTACATAATTGATCATCCATTTGTTGCATATGTATGTACAGCACAGCACAGATATAGAATTATTGGTAGACAGAAAGATAGTCAGCATTTATATTAACAAAATTGTAGGGCACTCACATTAAATTAAGTATGTACACTTTTCTTTACACTCTCTGTCAGAACATCTATTTTATCCTGAGGTACATGGCAAATCCTTGTTACTCTGGCGGTAAGGGCCGAACAAAAGCACTTCTTCAGACACACATGTGAGAGTACACATGCAAAGGCATTGAACGCAAAAAGATGAGGAATTATTTTGACCAAGCAATACAGAAATACAACATATATCAATCAATCACGCCAGAAGAAAACATTGCACAAAGTCCTCTGTTGCTATCATAATCCTTTCATCATGATCTCCTTGTCTGTGTTATTCGTCACAGACCTTGTTGTATGTCAAGGACTGCGATGAGGAAGAACTGGACTTGCAGTAATGAAGGTTACTGGTAAGTAATCAGGACATTTCCATCATCGCAGCCCCAATCTCAGTCACTAGTATTTGTTTTTGTAATCACACAATTCATAGGAAACACAGCGATATCTTACTTTAGATAAAATGCTTTTTTCTCTTTTATGGTGGTAAGAATGTATTCTATGCACTGCTGTTCAACAGAACGGGAACACAAAGTATGTGTTTGAATATCATGCACGGCTACCTGCAATAACTGTATAAAAGCATGTAAATAATGCTTTTACTGCAGGTTAGTTGTGATATCAGTGCTGACCTGTAATAAGCAAATCACATCACTATTGCTCCAGTTGTGACATCAGTACTGACCTGTAATAAGCAAATCACATCACTATTGCTCTAGTTGTGACATCAGTACTGACCTGTAATAAGCAAATCACATCACTATTGCTCTAGTTGTGACATCCGTACTGATCTGTAATAAGCAAATCGCATCACTATTGCTCTAGTTGTGACATCAGTACTGACCTGTAATAAGCAAATCGCATCACTATTGCTCTAGTTGTGACATCAGTACTGACCTGTAATAAGGAAATCACATCACTATTGCTCTAGTTGTGACCAAATCGCATCACTGTTGCTCTAGTTGTGACATCAGTACTGACCTGTAATAAGCAAATCGCATCACTATTGCTCTAGTTGTGACATCAGTACTGACCTGTAATAAGCAAATCGCATCACTATTGCTCTAGTTGTGACATCAGTACTGACCTGTAATAAGCAAATCGCATCACTATTGCTCTAGTTGTGACATCAGTACTGACCTGTAATAAGCAAATCGCATCACTATTGCTGTAGGTGTGACATCAGTACTGATCTGTAATAAGCAAAGCGCCTCTCTATTGCTCTAATTGTGACATCAGAACTGACCTGTAATAAGCAAATTACATCTCGATTGCTCTAGGTGTGACATCACTACTGACCTGCAATAAGCAAATTACATCACTATTGCTCTGCAATCAGTTATTACTGTTGGATTGTGACATCACACAGGCTGCTTATAGAGCCATCAGAGAGAAGAATGTCAGCTGTTAAAGCCATAGCAAGTTTTCAGATTCCTTTCTGGTAAAATAGCTTTCTGTGACTCTTCACAGTGATTTATTGCTAGGGAACTGTTTATGGGGTTATGTTTACGTTGCTGGAGTTTAATGCATAACAGCAAGAATCTACTTCCGTGCCATAAATTAATTTAAAGCACCACACATTTTTAAAGACATTTGTATTGAACTGCTTAAAGGGCTTTTTCTGCAACTCGTTAGAAGCTGCATATTACTTTTTAACTTTATTGTAAATCCAGATTCTACATTGATTATATGCATCAGCAAATGCTTCAGCAAATGGAAGATCTCTTACATCAGGTTAAGCAAGAGGCCAGGCATTGAAGGGGATGACTGCGTAGTTCCATGTATTATAAGTAATAAAATACCCCCTACTGTACCTAAAAAAGCTATTGCAACTCACCTTTGGTCCCAGAACGCCTCAGTGACTTGCAATATCATTATAACTTACAGAAGGGGGGTATTTTACGCCATAGATAAACATTCATGAAATATACACAGAAATTACAATTTGAAAACATGTGCAGCTTGGGGACATATAGATTAGTAATGTCTTATGTTTGACAATGAACTTTCAGCAGCTATAAATAAAGTGAAAAAACATTTGTAGTCAGTGGGCCTCATTATGAGTATGGCGGTAAGGCAACAACGGCACCGGTATTGCTACCGGCACCGTTGGTACCATACCGCCATACTAGGGGTTCTGCTCGCGGGTGCCCTTGCAGCCACCAGGTTTGACCAGGTGGCCGCACCGGCACCCGCGAGCAGAACTTGATGGTTGCTACCACCCTCCACATTCCCATTAAGCCCTATGTGGGCTCAATGGGAATGGGGATGAACCGGGCCCGGCACCCGCTCAAGGGGACTCACCGGGTCTGCCGAGGTCAGAATAATCTGGTGATTCCCCTTTCACGGGTGCCGGGCCCGCAGCCGAGTTTGGAGGGGGCCTTGCCGGTACAACCGGCAAGGCCACCTCCAACCTCGTAGTGAGGCCCAATGTTTTTGCAATTCATGCTCAAGGGCGATCTCATTTATCTTGTCAATGCTTGTTCACTCGTTGTGACCACTGCCCAGTTGAGAAATGGCTTTTGTGAAAGCCAATGCTGGCAGGGAAGCTTACATTGTGACTGCTGTCACTCTAAGGGACCACAGGGGGCCGGGGGTGGGGACACATGCTGTCCTTTGCTGACCTCCGTCCCTGATTTGGTTTATGTGTGCAATGAGGCACACTGTCTAATCCAGCCAAATTAGTCCTAATGAGGGTGTGCAGTCTGCAAGCACTTTGCCCTATTCGTGCATCGGGCGCTGCTCTAAGTTTCAGAGTCAAAGTGCTTTGTTTTCAAACAGCCGGCGTTGCCATTTGGCAATTGTGTACTATCTCATCGCCAATGCATTCGCTATATTACATGAAGCTTGATCAACACAGGCATCACCTGTATGTGCTTTTCTCAGAGGTAGTTCACGACGGCCTTCTCTACACTGCTATTTCAATTGAAAGCATAATGCAATGTCAACTTGATTGTGTGTAGTATCCATAATGCCATATCTGAAATCATTTGTAGAGTTGTTAAATATTGTTGACTCTTTTGAAAAGTCATGTTGATTTCCAAAGATCAGCACAGAATTGTGTTACGAGCAATTTTTATCTGTCACGTGATCTACTTTTGAGAATTCCTGGTCAAACAGTTTCCACTTCTTTTCCCTGCAACAGGAAACTGAATTGCTGAAGTGATTCTTGCATGTTCGATACCTGCTTTATGCTTCGTTTCGGTTATAATTGCACAAAGTGTTTTTCTAAAGTATTCAGGCCATAGGTTAACATACGTTTTTTTGCAATTTACGTATCAAACCACTAAACCGTGGGGTTGGCTGATTGCGTTGCTGCTGCGAGAGTGCACCGTCCGCCTAACCAGTATACAACTTGGTGCATATTGCAATGCCGGGGAAACCCAACAGCCACAGAAATGAAAAAAGTAGCCAGAGTTACTAATAAGGATGCCATTTTGATTCCCTTGTCTGAGTGCAGCTCAGCCTTGACACACAAATCCTCACAAACAATATATCTGGGTGCTTATGTGTGCAGTTTGCGGCAGCGTACTTGACTAATTATTTGGAATTGATTTTAACTAAATTGGGCCCGACTGCAGCTGCTCGTCCTGCATAGCACATTGGGCCTAAGGACTATATGCCACCTGGATGCTGGGATCTGCACTGCCCTTTGGCGCAGTTGCATACCCTGCACAATGTCTCCATAATGTTCTTGGAAGTGTTCTTGGGGACAGCTAAAGAGATGTTTTTTCAACAGAGTTATACCAGGTTATGTTATTTGGGCACGTATGACTCGTTTTACCCGAAATATGAAAATGTGAAAGCGAAAAAGAGACCAGATAAATTCTCCACCTATTGTTTAAAGATGTCTGCGTGTCTGGGAATCCTTCAGATGTCCTTGTCTCAAGGAGCAAATCAGTGATTCAGTAATACGAATTCTGTGTCTCCTGAAAATGGCACAATTGGGTTCCTCCTTTCCTTCTCACCACAATGCTTCAGATGTTCGAACACCCGTTTTTTGTCACCATAATTTGTCAACATCTATATTCATTTTTTTTAATGTATTTATTTATATGGTGCCTTACGCCAAGGCCCTGAAACGACCAGGGCTCTCTTATGTTTTTGGATACGCAGAAGACACCCAGCGGTACATACGGGTGTTAGTAATCTGTGATGGCACTAGGTTGAGGGTAGCAAATTGCCTCATAAAAAGATCTTGTGAACTAAAATCATTGATGTCAACAACATAAAACATCATTATAGACCCACGCCATTTAATGATGCATTCGTTCGCCAAATGGTGGTATAGACACACTCTCACCATTTCATTAAAATCATAATAGTAGCCTAAAGTGTGATTTGCTCATACATATGGCACCGCTACTTAGCCAAAGTTACTGATACATATCTCCTATGAGCCCATCGAGACTTGGCCCTCTGTGACTTGTCACTGGTTCTCCTTGCTGCGCGCTGTAGCCTGGAACCAACTCGAAACCACCTCAAATGCTGCCCACATAGTACACACGGCTGCATGCTGAGATATCGCCCTGCTTCCTGCATTCTCCCATGCCTATGCAGGTCCATTCGCTGCCCTCCGTACACCATCAAGGACACTGCCTCTCACCATTACCTTGACAGAAGTGCACCGCCACCAGGACTATGCCCAAGCGGCTCCTATAAGAAGAGAGTGCCACAGACGAATGAATGTTCAAAGTTGCCCCTGGGCACCTCCACTAACTCCCCCAACCCATACTAATAGTCTGAACTGCTACCATCAAACACAGCACATGCTGCTGCATATGTGATGGCACAGGCAATCAGTAAAGCAGAGAATATTGTATGGTACATTCTAAGTGATCAGGAACATGCAATGACAGGAAAGGCTTCCCCTGATGAGATGTTAACTGCACATCCACAGTCATCACCAATGCGCCACCGTAATCAGATAGGAAATGACCAGGCCTGGCGCCCAGGGCTAACCACAGACTTTGGCTGAAAGGTCCTGCCGCTTTTTTTGCCACCAACTCAAAACCTCAATTTTAAGAAACTTGCAAACCATTTTTATGGCTGCAATTCAGCAACAATGAATATGGAACTTCACGATGCGTTTAAACGCGAGTGAAGCGTAGACATACCAACTGTGCAAAGAATGATGTGTGCAAGCGCATCTCTGAAGGCCATGCAGCTCCTGGCTTAAAATTGGGTTCAGATCTTTTGCTCGTAATTTCTGCACATTTTCCATTGGAATTTGGAACCGGGTTGGAGGATCGTATGGGACCATGATGAAGTGTTTTAGCAGCAACACACTTCTGTGCTATATAAAACCGAGTCGGACGAAGTACTTGCTCCCCAAAATCACATGATGTCTATGGGTCGCGTTTTGAAGTTTCATTATATGAATTCTTCTACAAAAGCCGAAAATAATATTTTTCAAAAAAGGAACACAGCCTGTTACAAGTTAACATTGTCCTCGGCTCCAGCAGAAAAACGTGTATTTATAGAAATAACATTGTTGAAGTCATTTTGAAAGAGAAAAGGAGCCCAGCATTATTACAGTTAAAGATTGTTCGTTCTTTTTTTAAAACGTGTCCAAAAAGCCCTGCTGTTGTCAGGCAAGGCGCATCAGGGGAGTCATTCTGAAAGCCCCGGCCCTCGCAAGTCCGTCAGTTCCCACGCGCAGGCCACCGCTGCTCCTAGTAATTATTTTGAGAGAAACAGCTACTTCCCTTTTCCATGAAGCCGACTATATATTTTGGAGCTGCCAGCGCGTGAGGACGGTGAACTTTGGAGTCGATACCGAACACAAATAAATATTCAGAAGTTACAATCGGGATTGTTGATTTTAATCCACCACATCCTCTTAACCACTTCATTCCCGCGCAAATACCCGCGCGCTTCCCTTCCGTCTATTGTGCCATTGTGATTGGACCGCACCGTGTCTACACTGAATGCCAAGTGCGTTTTAGGAAACATGGCGCGTTGTGACGACGCACCCATGCTGCCTGCCGGGCGATATCTAGTGCAAAGTGCGAGAAACAGAAGTAGGAGGGACCACGTCTGCTTCCGGTCTCCCAGAAGGCCCATTCCACTTCCACTGCTGGAAAACGCACGGCACAGCTACCAACACTGAAATAATTGCGAAGCAAGAGAAGTGGAACCTCTCGGTGTGCCTCGAGGTTAACAATTGGCAGGCATGCTTCAATGTGTTCCTGTAATGCTTAGTTATGCCCCTAACCGAAGTGGACAATTACAGACTAGAACAATGGAGTTCAAGTGGGAATTTGTACCTTCCAAATTCATGCGTTAAGATGTCTGACATGGGCCTAAAATCCTGTAGGCAGCGACAGGTTTCACTAACACATTTCTTCTAACATACCCAACTGCACATTTCTGCAATCTGCCATAACACCCATCCCCCACCAGCCTTGCCACAGTTTCTTTCGGATCTTTCCTTGCTCTTTACCCAGAGAAAGGGGCCGATGGGGAGACCAGATGAAAACCAGTATCCTACTCGCAAATAAGTAGAGTTAAGAGTACTGCCGGACACCTCTCTCAATCCCCACCCAGGAGGGAGCATCACTGCAGGACTTTTCCACCTCCTCCCATACTGCAAGGACTTCACAACCCTCAGTAATCCAGCTGTCTGAAGACCATTTGAAGAGGGTCATAGAAGCAACCTTAAACTGGATACTGGATAGGAGTTGCCCCTAAGGCACACCCGTTACTCCCATCCCACCATACATAACAGCTTCCAGTTCTGGTGCTGCAACACAGGCCGACCAGGGCAATGCCAATCAGGGCAAAACTCCTCCCCTCCTGATACTAAACAGGAGGCCCATTTGGAGGAAGAGGGGAAGTTTCTCTGCAAGCAGATCCTTGAAGATCCCCGGGTCCAACCTCAATATGACAGACAAGGTCACATCCTTAGTCTAGATGATAACCAGTGCCCACCCCCTCACCTCCCGGGAGGGCCTACCACTATTAAACAGTGCAAATGACACCTTCATCAGGAATGGGAGGACCTAGAAAGGTCCACATCACTCAAGTATAGTCCAAGGTGTATCCTATCCAGGGCTTCAGAGTGGAATTTCCAGAAATATACACAGTGCACTCAATGCCGCCAACCTTCGTTGGGAAGACAGCTCTGGTGCCAGGGGACACAGGCTCAGCTAACAACATAGACAAAAATGTGGAGACAGCCCCCAAGAAGGATCATGCCTCATTGATTTCTTTTCCAAGGGTAGGGGCCTACATGACACAGTCCATTCCAACGGCCTTGGAGGGAATGGACCTGACTACATCCTGGAAATATTTGAAAAACACTGTTCCAGGTGGCATCAGACCTATCTGATGATTTCCTGCATGCTACATCCTGGGAGACCGGTGCTACGTGTCTGGATGAAGACAACTATGGTGATGTTTCTTGAACGGAGAGGCCTCCCGCAGGGTCACCCTCCGGAAAACTGCCATTTCTCAGCCAAATGATCCACGGCTCAAACTGGGGGAGTGTGTGAAACAATCTACGGAGTACAAAGGTATTCCAACAACACCAAACACAAAGCCAACCCACTCACAAGGTATTCCTCTCCAGATATGGGGACGAGCATTTTCATACTCAATATACAATACGAAGGATGGAGGTCATCGTAGGGGAGGAACCCTCCCACAGAAAACAAAAACGCCTGTTCCTAATCAATCTAGGTATTCCTGGATCTGGCAGTACCTGGGAGAGAACATTGGACACATCTCTCGCTACCCCCAGAGTCGAGGAAAGACTTTGTGACTTTGTACATAATAGGAACACCCGGATTTCAGACATCTCACCACAGGGTTTGGTAGGCGCAGTATATACGATTGGGTCAATCCGCACCACTCCAGATGCCGGGGTTATCCTAATAACTTTGTCTAGAGGCGTTGAAACGAGAAGAGCCCTGGAACCAGGAATCCACAAACTGATACAGAAGGGAGTGGTGATCCATGTGTCAGAAGATGAATGGGGACCTTGTGGTTTATTAAATCGTTTTCCTGGTTCGAAAAACCCCCAGGAAAATTCAGGCCAGCCATGGTTCTACAACATGTCCACAAGTTTGTGGACACCATCTTGTTTAAAATGGAGACATTAAAATCCATAATTCAGTGAATAGACTGGGAGAATTCTTTGTGTAACTGGATTTGGAGGATAAAAACTTCCATATTCTGATACAATCTGGAGGCGGGAGGATTTGCCTCAATATTGCCAAGAAGAAACTGAAGGATTCATGACAGGCAGAATTACTGCCTGCAGTAAATGTTCCAAACTCTCACTGAAGTGAAACAGACTCCATGAAAAGAGACTAAAACAACATTACCACAGCTAATCTGCCAGATTACCAGTTTCAGTAACAGTAAATGAGTTTGGTGTTATTTCCAAATACCTCTAAACTTGTAATGAGGCTCTTTGCATGCACATGTGTTATCAGGGGTGAATGATTGCAGCTCACCAATACTTCCTGCGGACAGAACCATAAGGAGGAACTCTGGCATCTGTGTCACCAGGTCGATCTCACTGGAAAGTCATGGTTAAAATTCCTTGTGAGGTTTATCCAATAAAACAACTACTACATTCCAAACATAAAGCTTCAGAATGGTGGTATTGGAGGTTGAAAGTCAACTTTGAAATGCTTTTTAAAAACGGGGCTCTGCAGTAGCAATACTCCCCTCCTGATCCTACCCAGCGTAAATAACAGCCAAGCAGCGTCAGCGTGGCTTACAGCAAAAGGGCTTTTGGCGTTAAGTGGGTAGAAAGCAAAGGACAAAGCAGGTCCTATGGGTCAAGAAAGGTGGTTTACCATTCACCTCAAGATCGCAGCAACAGACTAAAACACTATTTCTGTCTTGCACTGTTTTGTGGCTGGTTGGAAAAATGCAAATATTATCCAGAGAAACCAGCAGATGGTCGTAGATTTGAATTTAAGAAACAAGGCGGACAAGATCAGTGACTTAGAACACGAGAAGGATCGGGGGTTCTCTTGGTAGCTTCCAGAAAGACGAAAGTTAAAATCTTTTGGACTACAAAAGTAATCTGTGTTACTAGCAGTTCTGAAATAGGTGACCATGTGAGTGGCTCAGGAAATTGGCAGCATGTGTGGCGAGAGAGTTTATATGAACTTTAAATGGATTCATCCTCTCATCCTTATATATTGTCACAATCACTGAAATACTTAGGTTGTCTTACTAAGAGGAGGGGAACAGCTCAAACACCATTTTCCTAATGTGGGTGGAGGTCATTTTGGCATAATTTCATTGTACATTCTTGTGCTTCTAGCTCAGGTAGTGCTGAGAGGTTTCTGGGCCTCTAGAGGGAAGAGAACCATCACACACCAGTCATGGCTACTGGCAGGCGCTCTTGGTTTGGCAGGCATGCCTCAGTGTCTGTTGGTTGCTACATCTACCTTCATGGCTAAAATGTCATGGCCTACTACACAATTGCACAAATGGGGAATAACCATAACACTTAGGGGGGCGCTTTCAAGTGCAGGAAATGTGTACAAGTTGCATTTGAGGAACAATGGGTGTCTCGCTCTGTATTTACCAAGGACTGTTACATCACTCATATGACAATTATCGTAAATGTTTGCAGCACACAGGTACCACCTGCGTTTTACACGGAGGGCCTCATAATTCCCTGTTCTGAAATCCGAAAGGACTTTCTTGGGGAATGGAGTTATTAACCCTCAGAAGTAATACCACCAGGGGTATTTCCTCAATTTGTTTGAAGGTAATACCTCAATGCATATGCTGGAGGTATTACTTGCTGATGGATTTTCTAACTCCGAGTCAGAAGGACCGAAAAACTGAGAGGTAACAGTGCTATTTCCTGGTTTTACATTTACCCCCAAAGTCATAATGAGACCGAAGCCAGAACTGGGCAAACACTCACAGAGCATACCATGCTGCATTTTTAGCTAGAAGTATGTAGTGATGGGAGTGATGAAGGGGATACGAAATCAGAAACAGGACCTGTACTGGTGTCGCATTACCATCAATCTCGGTTGCATTTCTTAAACCAACAATCCTTTGATACAAACCACTGTGGTTATATGATGTACCAACATGGGAAATGAAACCTTCATTGATTAACTTTTCAATGTTTTTCACGTTAATATATATTCATGAAAGGTTGTTTTTATCTGTTACCCAGAGATTACACAGCAGTAGCAATGCTTTCGTTTGACAACAGAATGTTTCAAATGCCCACCACTAAGGACAAATTAATGAATTCATCTTTTTTGTAACACACTCAATATCGGAGGCCAGTCTCCAAGCGTGGGGCCGGAATCGAACCTGTGTTGCTCTGCATTTTCTTGCTTCCAAGACAAACACAGTGCTGCAGAGCTACCCCCTGGCCCGATGAATGGCAGTTTGGGAACCATTTTGGGACGGCTATATCAGGAAACCAATGTTTTTATTCCATAAACTAGCGTATGTGCAACAATAGCATATCAGGCAACACGGACTGGTTTAGAGCATCACACAAACACACTGATACACACACATGCACACGCATGCGTTCACGCACGCACGCACTCGTATACTGGTGGAACATGACACATTGCTGCGATTTTAAGTATTTCTATCATCTTCTGCTCCATGTCAACGAGGAGAAGGCAGCGAGTTCGTGTGCTTCAGGCGTCTCTGGCGCTCCAATGATGGTTCTACAAAGGAACAATGGGAAACATGTTGAAAGGCGCCGCAGCGTGATCTAGCACCAAGTGATGACATAACATTGTTGGGTCATGGCTCATGGTTACATGTGTTTATATCGAAAACTTTATAGTGAAAGGCACATATATCGAGTATTTCATAACGAAAACCTTTATAACACATGCATTTTCTTTTTAAACCCCTGTGTATCCCCTTAAAAGTCCGCCACAAACATTTCCCCCCAAAATGTAACCCTTTGCCCCACTCCAAAATACGTTCGGTATACATGTTTCTGTTATAACATACTCAATATATGTGTCTTTCACTGTAACATTTTCAATATAAACACTGCATACCATGGCTCATTTCGTTCAAGTTGTGAAGCTTGTAGGTTGGTTGTGGTTACCACAACATTTAATTGTAGCTTGCTGACATGGCCAAACTAATAAACAATTGTTTGCAATAAACATGCTTCCATGGCTTAGGCCACCAGTATCAGAATATTTGGATCTATAACACAACACTCTGATGGGTACACTAAACGTATATAAACTTTGCTATTCAGTTACCAAAATATGTGACATTCAGTAAAATAGTAGGAGCTAATATGACTTTGTTGCTTTCTACTAAATGCTGTACCACTGCCAACAGATACGACCATAAAAAAAAAATCTAGTTGATTTGAATTAAAATCTGACTTCAAAATCACATCTGCAATGAACCTTTCCAGGACCTGATGCATCGGTCTGTCCAATAATGAGTTCACTTGTGTCAAAGTGGTTATTACTAAACAGTGAGTCCGCTAACTTGGCCTAGATCATCGATGTATGTATATATGTATAGGATTCATACCATGCAGATATAGCTGGGAAGTAATGGAGTGCTGTACATTGTGGACACGCCCAGGGGGTAAAAATAGGGTGTAGGGTTAGAAGAGAGCTATCTGTACTTCTTGCTCCACGGAAGGAGACCATAAGGGTGCAGAGTACCCTATGAGATGTTCTTTCTTTCTGTCCTCCACCCCCTCCTCCCACAATTACAATGGCCCTCATTACGACCCTGGCGGAAAGTGACTGACCGGACCGCCACAGCGTAAATAGCGTTTCCGCCATTGCACGATGGAGCAAAGTGCGGCCCATTCCGACCCATCGGGCACGAGCACTACGGCATGGCGGAAGTGCAAAGTCCGCGATGGCGGAAATGACCCCAAAACGGCCCACACCGCCGCCGTACGGCGCCCTAGGTGCAATACCGCCACCCATCCTAGCGGACACCGCAGTGAGCGCCAACCGGAAAGTACGGTGACCGGAAATATACGGAAACGGAAGTAAAAACATGGGCCCGGAACGGGAAACAACACGCCGTACACCTATAAAACCACAAAATCCACACAACCACTAAAAACACTACCCTGAGACACATCCCAACCCGTCATCCACCCTAGCGAAACCAAGAAAAATGGGAAAAGTAGCGAAGAAAGCGTGCGACCGCAAGCGGCAGGTCCACTTCTCCCGTGAGGAACTCACCGTGCTTACAGAGACCCTCCAGGAGAATGCCGCCGCCGTCTTCTCCACGCAAATGACCAGGACGGCACTTGCGAATAAGAAGGCCATATGGGCCCTGGTGGCACAGCGGGTAAGTGCGGTGGGGACCGCACCCCACAACCCACAGCAATGCAGAAAGCGATGGGACGACCTGCGGATACGCGTCCGTAGCATACTTTCTGCCAACCGCAACATTGCCACAGCCACCGGGGGAGGATCGGAATCACCCATCAAGTTGACCCCCTGGGAAGAAATCTGTGCCTCCATCATTGGAATGGAGAGCATAGAGGGAGTCGGAGGGATGGAGAAAGGAGTGCAGACATCCGAAGAATCAGGTAGGTGGCCCAAATGAAACAATGCTAAATCCACAATGTCCAATCATGTGAAGTACCATGTGTCCACATAGTGCAACAGAAACACATGTCCAGGAGAACGTCCGCACACATTGGCCTGATAGCGCACTTTAAAACTCACATTAAATACATAAATAATTAAAAATCCCAAAAACACCCACTACACGTGCAGCAGGCACACCCTAACTGCAGGCTGCCAAACAACTGCACCCTCACTCCACACACAAATGAAAGCACCTCCAAGGCCCCGACCCAAATCACCCTCAGGTACCACCCCAATGCATGTGATACATTGCCATTCCAATTCCCACAGACCCATTAATAACGCTCGCCCTCCTTTACTCCACCACAGGGTCCGATCCAAACGACGAGCTTCAGGACACCCCTACCAGCACACCTGCAAAGAGGGCCAAGACCAACGGCCAAAGACCCTCCACCTCAGCTGCACGCATCAAGACACGGCAGCAGCACAAATCAGGTGGCAGCACAGAGGAGGGAACATCAACAGGCACCCCAGCAGCCAGCATGCCCACAACAGCAGCACCACAGGTCCCCCCAATGGATGCCACAGAAGGCACTGCCTCTGGTGGCAGCAGCACCATAGGTGACACCCCATTAATGGCAGCATGCTCCGACACAGAAGACGGGGATGTCGAAGTCAGATCCATCCATGACCTGTCCCAATCCCCCTGTCTGTCCCATCCCGTACACCATGAGGATACCACGCAGGGGCACCCACAAGACGACGACTGGCCATCCCCCACAAGCCCTGTGGCAGGGCAACATGAGGCGAACAGCCACTCTGTGACACCACCGCAAATGGCCATGGCCCAGCAGAGGCAACAGTCCCTCGACCAGTTAATCGTGCAACAGCAGCAACTGGCCACGCTCCTCAAGGACCATGCCGATGAATGTGGGGGCACTAAGGCAGACATAGAAACATCAACTGAGACACTTAGGGCAGAAATGGAGAGAAGTACAGAGACACTAAGGGCACAAATGGAGAGTAGCACCGAGTGCCTGAGAGTCCAAATGGAGAGTAGCACCGAGAGCCTGAGAGTCCAAATGGAGAGTAGCACCGAGAGCCTGAGAGTCCAAATGGAGAGAAGCACCGAGAGCCTGAGGGGGGAACTGCATGCGACGTCCAAAGATGTATGTGCCGAACTTGCCACAGTGCGCCGTGTGCTCACTGAGCTCTCACAAACCCTTAGGGACATGCATGGACGTGAGCAGGCAGAGACATCATCCGTTGCAAGTTCCGTCCAGGGCAGCCCCCAACGTAGATCTGGGAGGAACCTGCGCTCCACAGGCAGGGGTGCCCCTGATACCCGCAGAGGGGGCTTGCAATAGCGACTGCCCACTGACAATGAGCATCTTTGGACACTGGTGTTCGGGGGGGAGGTAGGAGGGTGGAGGGGGTGTGTTGGGCTCACTTGGGTGGCGGGTCGATAGGGTGTTCAACATGATATCACATATGCCATAAACAATGCACGATCAACCAATGAGATGTGTGGACAATGATCTTTGTGTACTAGGCCATCATAGGCGTACAGTCCATATTGTGCATGTACCAGACACACACAGTGCCACGAGTCCCGTGTCCATGTATCAGCCACCAGGCGTGAGTGCTAGAAGCATGCATCAATGAGATGCTGACGAATGTCACGGCCCTCCTGTGCCTCGCGGACTCCTTGAGGTGCTGCCACATCCCCACCCTCATCATGACCATCTTCAGGTGCTTGCAGTTCTGCGTCAGGGGGCATGGGCACATTTCTACGTACGCACATGTTGTGTAGCATGACACATGCCATCACCATCTTTGCAACCTTCTCATGGCGGTACAGGAGTGCCCCGCCAGACCTGCTGAGGCACCGGAAACGAGTCTTCAGTAGGCCGAATGCCTGTTCAATGACTACACGGGTACGTGAGTGGGCATGGTTGTAGTCCTCCTCATGCTGGTCCCGTGGGTTCCGGACTGGTGTGAGGAGCCATCTCTTCAGTGGATATCCGGCATCACCTGTATGTGGACGATAAACAAATTATGTGGAATGCCATTGCTACGTACGCAACCCCCTCCCCCCCCCTTCCTGCCAGGTCATTGCCGCATCACATACCCCACATCATCATGCATGAAATGAGACTCACCGAGTAGCCAGGATCTGTACCCTGCGTGTCGCTCCATGTAGCGTGGTATTGTTGAGTTCCTCAAGACCATAGAATCATGGGTTGATCCAGGGAATCGGGCACAACAATGTGTAATGATCCTGTTGGAGTCACACACCATTTGTACATTCAGAGAATGAAATTGTTTTCGGTTGCGGTACTGGGCCTCCATGGCATGTGGGACGACCAATTCCACATGGGTGCAGTCGATGGCACCAAGGCAACCCGGTATCTCGGCAAGTGCATGGAATCCCACTTTTGTGTTGGTAATTTCCTGCTCCGAGCGTGGTAGAGAGATGTAGTCGTCTGCGTGCTGCAGGAGGGCATCGAGCACTTGCAATAGTGTCCGTGAGAACAGTGGCTGAGAAATGCCATGCAACTATCCGACTGTGTGCTGGTAGGTGCCTGTGGCCAGGAAGTGGAGTACAGACACCACCTTCAGTAGGGGTGGGATGGCGGTTGGGCTATCTATCATGCTGACAAGGTCAGCCTGTGTCATGTCCACAATGGCGGCTATGGTGTCCCGGTCCAAACGGTAGAGGGTGTGTATCTGCTCATCAGTGAGGTTGAACGGATGTGCTCGGAGGCGTGGGATTGCGGGCTGCCTGCGTGGTGGTAGTGGCTGTGCTGGCGGCCCTTGCTGGCCCTGCCTTGCCCTCCTCCTCCTCCTGCGTCTCCTCCGTGCGGCCGGTTGTAGTTGGTGTTCGTCTTCTTCTTGGAGTTGGAGTACTTGCAGTGCTATCAGGTCCCCCAGAGCCAACATCGCGAGTCCTGCCGGTAGCATTTCGGAGTGGGTGTGGTTGTGGGAGGAGACTGGGTGTGCAATTTATGTGTTTTCAGGCTGTATGGCCTCCACCTGTGGTGATTCATTCCACCTGTGCAAGCTGCTCTCCCCTTTGGCCGAGCACGTCCAGCACACAACGCTGCAATTCGAGGAATGGCATCTTGCTATTGCAATCATGTATTTGTACCCGATGGCCGTGTAACATTGGTTGATATGTTCATTCGGCTATGGTCCCATTGTTTCACATACAATCTTTGCAGTCGCGAACAGACTTGTGAAGGGTCAGTGGAACGTAGTACTCGAGTAACGGTGGACCCTCATGCATCACTGTACCGAGTTGCAACGACGGCCGGGGCGTCCCATTTGTGAGTGAAGGCAGTTGCCATTTTCACACACAGCCGCACTAGATGGATTAATTTGTGATTTCGAGCGGCCACAGATGCCTTTTCGACGTGATGTTGCAAATGAGGAATTCGAAGGGCGGCGCTTTCGGTTATCAGCTAGCGGCGAGAAGATGCCCACAGGTCTGACTGCAAATATTACGTTCTATTGTTCAATGTCCTTGGGACAGGGGCCATGGCGAGGATGCATGATTGATTTGAATAGTTTGGGATGCGCAATAGCGAAGTGGACGATGAGGCCGGACGTTCCCAAATACATGTTACTTCACAACACTGGAATTACGGGCTGGGGCACAGTGGATTTTGCAGGCTGCATAACGCACAGACTCAATGGAATTCGCACATGTTATGTGAGTATGGAAACAGGCGTTTTCATTACGGGATGAGGGAATGATGAATGGATGCATGGGCAGATGATTTGATACAGTGTTTGCCATGTACAGGGCTTCTTGGAATCTGTCCGCCTCCCCTGCGCTATGTGATGCAGGGCTGCCATAGTGGGACCATCGTCTATCTGGCCTTGTTGAGCCCTCCCTGTCTCGACGCGCCCTCAGACACTTGTGTCCATGCACGTTACCAATCCCATCTGATGGATTCTGTTTTCACAGACGCATGCACAGGTACACTCGTTTGTGATGGTGTTTACACCTCGATATAGATAGTTATGAGTCGCAAGTGGTTTTGGGGTGGTGATGATCCTTTGGAGTGGGCTAGCATGCATGTGGCTGTGGATTTAGTGTGATCATTGAAGTGAGTTGTTCGAATGTAGTTCTGATGGCCATTCTGTTATTTTTCTTTTCTTTTGGTTGACAGGTATCTCCTCCCCTTTTGCCACTGCCATCTGTATGCCACTCCTGCAGATGGCTTTTACTCCCGACACCTGCTGCTTCGTGTTAATCAGTGGAGCAGCATTACGATCTTATGGGACGATCGCCAATGGGCCACATGCCCTTACGCAGTACTAGTGGCTCGGAGCAACATTTCGGCCTTTCAGCTGGACTAGTGCCTCCCCATTGGGACGGCCCTGCGGTTCTGTGCGCTTCCATGTTGCCTTTTCGTACGAGAATGTGGCTCTGTGTACCATGAAGGAACAGGGCGTCACACAAGAAGTAGCTGGTCATTTCTTGCGGATGCAGCCCACAATGGTGAAATGTGTTTTGGAGTTCATGGCCTAATGGCTGTATGGGCTTGGTGAATTTGTTGTGCATTAAATTTCCATTCTGATATGGGCCGTGTAGCGTTCTTCTTTCCAAGTGATGTGGCATATTCCTATTTGGGGAGCGATGTATTGTGAGGAGATCTGCATTGGGTTCCAGCTTCGGAGTATAGTTGCGTGGTACTGTGCTGGGCGCGTTTGCCTACGAAGCCCAGTAAGGTCAGGGATGAGGGCTGCCAATATGACTGTTTGAATGATGTCATGCTCAGGGGCGGGGGATTAGGTTTTGTGTAACAGATGCCGGTCAGCCAGGTGGACTGGTGGAATGATGTGATTTTCGGAATATTGCTGGTCACAGGTGCCTGTGTTTGCGTGCGTTTCTTGGTGGGGGACTGTGGTCATGTCCATTGGAATGGCTTCTGTATTCGTGCCATCTGTGCCCTGCGGCTCCCATTGGCCCCTCTTGAGATTCTTTTGTTCGTTGGCATGCATGGGTGACTTGTACATTTCACTGGTTGCATTGTGACTTCATTGCACCTACGGGGAGTTGTACTATGTGGCCAGGGAGCGGTGTACAGGCACTCAGTGGGGCCGTTTACGGTTGATTCGCGATGCCGTACTTCTCACCATGGCGGAATGGTACTTTCCGCCGTGCTTGATGGCGTTAGGTACATGTCCGCTAGGGTCGGAATTCGCGTACCCTTGCGCCATGGTGGTATTTACGGTTTGGCATGGCGCGCGCGCGTACTTGGTGCAGTTAGCGTTGGCGTTCACTACGGTGTCGCTAATGGCATCGTACTTTGCGGTGACGGGTCATAGTCGCACCGAGCGCTATTCGATGGCGGTATTGCATTTCCGCCATCGTTTTTCGATTTCCGCCAGGGTCGTAATGAGGCCCAAATGTATTTAGGAGGCCTTTGGAGGACCGTCATCCAACTAGGTGGATTGCATCTCTGGAAAAGTGTGAGAATGTATGCCTTTGTTAATGCATGGGACAGTTATAGCTTCCTTTCTCTCCAGTGTAGCTATGAGGCCTTTGGAGGAACTGCACTCAGCTAGCAGCACTCCTTCTTCCCAAGGATGGAGAGAAGGGATGTCTTCAGCATTTTATGGGACAGTTGTATCCTACCTCCTCATCAATGTAGCATGAGATCTTTTTTAGGACCAACACTCAACTAGCCAGTTCTATCCTCCTTCCTCTTCAGTGTAGCTATGATGCCTTTGGAGGACAGGCACTCAACTAGCTGCAATCCTTCTTCAAAGGATGGAGGCAATTGATTTCTTTGATATTCCATGAACTGTTCTTTCCTTAGGAGTACTGGCATTCAAATAGCTGTAGTACTCCTCCCAAGGAAAGAGAAAATGGATGTCATTTGCATTGCATGGCCTGTTCTGTCCTCAACCTCACTGTAGGTATGAGACCTGTGGAGGACTGGAACTGCACTACCTGCAGTCTTTCTCCCAAGGATGGAGAGAATTGATGTCTTTGGCATTGCATGGGCCAGTTCGATCCTCCTCCTCTTCACTGTAGTTATGAGGCCTTTGGGTCAGAGGTGTATACAGGGTAGGGCCTGAGCGGGCAATGTCCACCCAAAATCTGTAAATGACCACTCAGCAGCCCCGAGTGGGCATTTATAGATATTAATGTCACTGCTATGGGCCCAACTATATTAGCTTCAGGACCCACTTGTTAGACACTTCTAGCTATGTCATTGCCTATGGCAGGCATCATGAGAAAGCCGGTGTATTGATGTCTTCAGTACAGGAAGGCACCCACTTAAACCTGTATGTTTCTCTACACAGAGTCATGTTTGAACAGAGAGACACCAGCTACCTTACTGTAGAGTTCTTTGGGAGGAATTGTTTATCTTTTTTAAACACCATCTCTTATCTCTATTGGACCAATATTTTGCTCCCCCTACCCTTGTAGAGAGCTCCACAGTTCCCGAGCAAGGTCCAAAACACAAAAAGCAAAAACTAAGTTATTATATATATATATTAACATATTATATAAATTAAGCTGAGAAAGCAATGCACATTTTTACGAGACAAAGAAGATTATGGAGCATCAGAAATACGATTACGGTGAGTAATGTATGCCTTCTGAGGCTTGTGAAATCAGCTTAGATCACATGCTATGCATAGATTAGCGAGCAGTGTTAGGAGAAGGTGATGGGTTGTGAGAAGGTCCAGCGGCAAATAGATGTTTTGGAACCGTTTGCCCCACCTGTATATCTGTTTTAGAATGAGTGTCAATGCAGTAGTGCTGAGTGAAAGTGTGTACTGAGCTCCATGTAGCTGCTTTGCAAATGGCATCCAGCGGGACATTTGCGATAAAAGCCAAAGTAGCTCCTGTACCCCTGGAGTGAGCTTTTGGTGTGAAAGGCAGTGTTTGCTTGTTAAAGAGTAACAGAGATGTATGCATCTGACTATCCATCTGGAGATGGCATTCTTGGAAATGCTATCTACTTCTCTGTCTGGTGCTACGAAGACAAACAGTTAGTCTGTTTTCCTGAGTGGTCTGGTCTTGTTTACATAGTAAAGGATCGCCCTCCTTACATCTAGTGTATGGAGCCTTTTCTCAGCTGAGCTTGTTGGGTTCTGAAAGAAGGCCAGTAGCTCAATGGACTGGTTTACGTGAAATTTGCAAATTAATTTAGGTGAGAACCTGGGATGTGTTCGTAAAACCAGTTTGTCCTTGTGGATGACAAAAAATGGATCTTGCACCGACAATGCCTGAAGTTCACTAACTCTTCTTATTGATGTAATAGCCACTAAGAAGGCAGTTTTATATGTGAGGTGTTTAAGACTTGACTTATGCATAGGCTAAAAAGGAGGACCCATGAGCTTTGCAAGTACTACATTGAGATCCCAGCCTGACGGTGGGTTTGAAATAGGAGGGTGGAGTCTCTTTACTCCCTCCATAAATGCCTTAATGACAGGAACCTTCCATCATTATACTTTCTATTAGAGGTGGTATCAGCTGATAAAATCGCCAGGTGACCCTTTATAGAGTTAAATACTAACCCTGAGTCTAGCAAGTGGAGCATATACTGAAGAATGTGGGTTGGAGTACATTCTATGGGGTTTATTTGTTTAGTCTGGCACCAAATTACAAATCGCTTCCACTTGTCGAAATAACAGTGTCTGGTGTTTGGTTTACTTGCCTCCTTGAGGATATCCATACACCTTTGTGGTAGATTTATATGTCCAAACTCTATGACCTCAGAAGCCACGCCGCCAAGTTCATTGAGTGAGGTTGAGTGTGTAATGTTATTCCCTCGTGCTGGGTCAGCAAATTGGTCTGGCACAGGCATTTGATGGGGGTCTCACATCGCCAGTTTGCACAGATGTGGATACCATGGTTGTCTTGCCCACATGGGAGAAACTAGGATGAGCGTCATCTGTTCTCTGTGAATCTTGTTCACCACCCTGTTCATTAGTGGAGTCGGGGAAAAAGCGTAAGCACATTTCCCTGACCAACTCATCCATAGGCCGTTCCCCTTGGAGTCTTGTTGGGGAACCCTGGAGGCAAAGTCTGGGCATTGCTTGTTTTCTCTTGTAGCAAACAAGCCTAGTGTGGGGTACCCCAACTGTGAGAAGATGTGATCTGCAACGCTTGTGTCGAGTCCCCACAAGTGTTACTCTGGTAGGGGATCTTTCTTTAGCGAGTCTGCCAGGGTGTTGAATTCCCCTGGAACATGTTCGGAAGTTAGAAACATTCCCTGTTTGAGTGGCCATTTCCATATTTTCTGTACTAGCTTGGACAGATTTGGAGAATGTGTGCCCCCTGCTTGTTGATGTAGAACATTGCAGTGGTGTGGTCTATTAGGATATGTACGAACTGATTTGTCAACTGTGCTTCGAATGCTTGAAGCGCTTTGAATAGCGCTAGAAGTTCCAGCAGGTTGATATGGTTCTGTGCAGTGATGTGAGTCCACAGACCATGTGCTGTGAGATGAAGGTGATGTGCCCCCAACCCATAGAGTGACGCGTCTGTTGCAACTACCGCTTGCACCGCCGGATCGTGGAAGGGTTTCCCCTTTAACAGATTCTCCTTTGTCCACCAGCGAAGGGCTTGTACTAGTGTTGGCGAAATGACCACTAGATCGTCCCACTGACCGCTTGCCTGAGACCACTGTTTTGCCAACCACTCCTGCATCGGGCGCATGCGCAAACCTGCCTGTGGGATCAGATAAATGCAAGATGCCATCATGCCTAGCAAACGCATAGCTTTGCGTACGCTTATCTGGTGACCGGCTTGATACTGAGGTATTTGCAGAAGCATGTTTTGGGTTCTTTCTTTTGATGGAAAGACAAGCCCTTCTTCCGTGTTTAGGACAGCTCCTAGGAACTGGTTGGTCCTGTTTGGTACAAGGCTTGATTTTTTCTCGTTTATTGAGAAACCCAATTGGAAAAGAAGGTTTATTGTTCTTTGTGTATTTTGCCTGTAATCAGCCAGTCATCCAGGTAAGGGTACACTGTGATTGCCTCCCTGCGTAGGTGCACTGCCACCACTGCCAGAACCTTGGTGAATACCCTTGGAGTGGATGCTATACTGAAAGGTAGCACCTTGAATTGGTAGTGCTGGTTTATCTTGAAATGCAAGAATCTTCTGTGCGCTGGGAACATTGAAATATTAAAATAGGCATCTTTCATATCCAAGGTTGCCATGTAGTCCTCCCGCTTTAGCAGTGGGATTACTTCCTGTAGCGTTGTCATGCAGAATTGTTGTGGCTTGACATAGGTGTTTGCAGGGTGCAGGTCTAATACTGGGCACATTGTTAGATCTTTCTTTGGCACAAGGATGTAGGTTGAATAGATACCCTTGTTTTCCTGGTTGGCCAGGACGATTTTGATGGCGTTCTTGAGCAGCAGCGTTGCGACCTGTTCTAGACGGATGCATTGCACCTCTTTCATGGTGTATTTTTGACGTGGGGTGGTTTGAGTGTCGCTGTAGTAACTCCATGCAATAACCGCCCATCACGGTTGACAGCGCCCACTTGTCTTAGGTGATTCCCTCTCATGCATGGGTAAAGTGTGTAATACGCCCTCCGACTGGAGAGGCATGGGAGGGGACCTGAAGTGGGCATGCTGAGGAGTGTTGCTTGCGTTTACAATTTAAATCCTGATTGGCGAAGCCATGCATGGCGTTTTATGAGTGTCCCTTCAGCGATGATTCTACCCACATTGTCTGTGGCATCTAAGTTATTTTATAGGCTGCAGTTCGACACTGCCTTTCCTTCCGCTACTGCGAGGGACAGTTGCGACTTTAGGGGTTCTGGAGCTGAGGCCATTAAGGTTGCAATCTCCTCCCATTTGTGGCAGTTGTAACTTGCCAATAAAGTGGTATTGTTGGCAATCCTTGTTTGAAAAGCCGCTGAGGTGGCCACTTTCCTCCTGAGAGTGTTAAGCTTCTTGTTCTCCTTATCGGGTGGTGCTTCCGATGAAGCTAGAGGTGTTCCTGCCCTTTTCTGTGTTGTGGTCACTACTAGTGAATCTGATTTCAATTGGCCCCTGATGTACAGTGGGTCTGTGGGCACAGGGCGGAACATCTTTTCAATACGTGGGTTCACAGCCTGCATTTGGCTAGGAGTCTCTAGAGAGGGTTGAATTCTTCTTTGGATAGACTTAAGAATGGGTATAAATTGGGTAACAGCCTTCTTGCCAGCCAAAATGTCCTCTACAAAATCTTTGTCCAATTGCGTTTCCTGTGTTTGGATCTGGAAATGCTCTGCTGCTTTAATAATCATATAATTAAATTGAAGTTGGTTGTCCACCGGTGAGTCTGCAACCGGCGGGTCTAGGTGATCAGGAGAGGGTAAGAAGTAAACGTCCTCTTTATCCTCATCATAGTAATGATCTACCCCCCACCCCGGGGTATCCTGCTCCTCAGAGTCTGTATTGGGATCATATAGATCATATTGGACTGGGTCTTGCTGAGGGGTAATTAAAAGGGTTTCTGGACATGGCCTCTTTGCTGGGGGTTGTGAAGACGTGGCGCCACTAGTGGGTGGCGTGTTCTGTAAGCTTTACATAGCCTGTGAATTTTTCCTAAAAAGGTCTGCAATGAAAGACATGTGTCTCATCAGCCTATCAATGTCTTCAGAGGACCATTGAGAGGAACTTGGTACAGTTTTAGGAGTGTGCGGTATATCTGGGGTAGGCTGCCCTTTGTTTTTTATAGATGCTGCGATAGTACTTTCCCCTTGGGGAAACACTTTCTTTCTCCTTGTGTGATGCACTCACTTTCTCCCTGTGGGAATGGTGACTCTTTAAAGAGTGTCGTTTTGAAGTTCTCCTTTTAAGGAGAGTCTCCGGGACATGCTTTTGCACCAGATGGGCTATTTTCGATTTCATGGTGCTTTTTGCCGATTTTGACATTATTGATTGTTGAATTTCAGGAGGTCTAAAGCTACGTCTTCTGACACTCGGTGTTTGGCTTTTGCATTGGACACGTCGTCCGCGTCATCTTTGTCTTGCAACTTTGGGGGCCTGTCATGCAGCGATCGTGATCTCGAGTGCCTAGAGGACAGGGAACTAGTGGCCCTACCCCTCGACGCTGTGTGCGACTGTGCAGACGATGTTGTCATCGTCTCTCGGGCCTTTTGGTATGTGCTTTGTTTGGGCTGACGTGTGTGCTACTGCCGCCGGATGTCGTCCCTGTAACAGTGCCGCCGGTCTGTCTAGCGGGGTCGGGGGCTTGCACATGGGAATCGGTAGGTTCTTTATCACCTTTGTTGTCCAAAAAGACCCCAATGCTGCCTTCACGTAATGCACCCTCCAAGTCCATGGCGGCCTCGGCCTGCATGGCGTGGTGGGCCCAACGTTTGGTTTTTTCGGTCCTTTAGGGTCTTTGGTTTGAAGAGCTGACAAGCTCTACAGTGGCCCTCGTCGTGGTCCCTCTGGACACAGAGCTTGCACACCCATTGCTTGTCTTTCCAGGGGAACCTTTTGTTGCAACTGGGGCAAAATTTAAATGGTCTGTTTTCCAAAATTTTATGGAAGGGCAGCTAGGCGAAAATAGAGAGGGAAAAGGGGAATATGCATTCTCTTAGTGGCCTAAGAAATGTCCACCCTCGCTCTCCTTACTGTCTTGGGAGAGGCCCGGTGCGGCCTTCCAAGGCTGAAGGGGTGTCACTGAGTCAAGTTCTTTGTCTGACGACGTTCGTCCTTTTCACCACCGTTGAAGATGTTCGTCAAAGGTCGGTATTATAAAGATAGAAAGAGTACGAGCTCTAATCACGTTATTAATTAATGGTGTTAGCCGAAACGGTACACCCCGTTATAGCGTCTGACGATATTGGCAGAAAAAAACAATCTGAGGGACCACGACGTGTGAAGGACCATGGGTATAGTGGTTATAGTGGATGTCACCCTGTCGACACTCCTTTTCGAGTTTCAAAAACAACAAATGTAATACTCTGCAGCTTCCACTAGATGTCGGCCTATGCATAGCATGTGATCCAAGCAGATTCCACAAGCCTCACAAATATATATATATATATACACAGGGAAGAACAATGATGGTTTGATCGCAAAAAACATACAATTGATAAGATATCAGATTCGACGAGAAGCAGTGAGCTTTTTACAATGGAGTGAGACATTCTGACCAGGTTATGGTGGGAGGTAAGTGCAATAGTCACAGGGGACAATACATGGGTGGATTTATATAGATTAAGGATAATCAATATTAGAAATGTTTAAGTGCAGGTAGACGGAACGGCCGGCCATGTTAGGGATGTGACCATGATGGAAGAAGTGCTAGAGTGGAGGCAGAGAAAAGAGGCAGGTGAGAGGCGAGGGAAAAATGGAAGCTCAAAGGCAGATTAAAAGGATATCTCAGAGGAGATACGGTAGTCTTTCAACAGATGGGAGTGGAGTGCTCTGTTTCTCAGATGTCCATGTACAAATACCATCAAATGGGTTTTAAAAATACAAGAAAAAATCCACTCATACCATAAAATGTGAGATTACATTTCAGTTAAAACCCCACATATATCACAGCACCACTTCGTAGTGATCTCTGGAATTTCATCGCCAGCTCACAAAAGGGACAGAGGTACTATTAGTATGCAGATATTAAAAACATTTTTTGCCTTTGTCTCCCTTAGAGATTAAATTCATTATGTTATAGGGCAGCACTATTTTATATAGAGCTTGATCTGCCTAAGACACTCAGGTCGCAAAGATGCACAACATTCTAATGATAACCAGAGGTGTCTTCAAAATACACCTTGTTGAGAGAGAATGCACTCAATCTGTGGTAAACCTCCCACCAGTTTATCTGGTGCTGAGACTGCTTATCATGATGCACATACCAAGCTCAAGCTTTTTTGTGGCCAAGGCAGGTGAAAATACTTGATTTCTTTTTGGGGCGGATGAGACCCCATTAAAGTGAATGGCCCGAATTGGGGGCTTAGCGGGTGAGTCAGATGATTGCAAGGGGGGTGACACCCGCCAAAAGTGCCTATGTTGAGAGCTATGACATACACATGGAACATCACATAAACTTAAGCACAAACGTGTTCAGAAATGGCCACCATGCAGCGTAAGGGCTTGAAAAAACAAGAAGATACCCTTGCTAGCACTTGTGGGTTTAAATATATTTTACATATTGACCTCTCAAAAGCAGTTTATGGATTATAAATGTATTTAAGAAAGTGTGCTCATGGTACCTTATGTCTTAATGTGCCTGCGTGCTGTTAAACAGTACGGACATTTCTGTTACTAATTTTGGGTAGCACAGGCCAAACATCAGGCATGTTGCTATGCCTTCTGAGATTCAGAGTCAACCTCAGGCTTTTAGTTGGCCGGGTCCGTAGCGTAACTTAAATGAGAAAGGGCCCAGCATTCTGTGGCTGTATAAACAAAATGTAGATCATTTACAAATGTTTACCTCTACTTCTGAAAAGGTATTGTATTCGGCCGCATTCAGAGAATTTTTGCTTGACTACTATTCCCGCTTTCTGGGAACTCAATGTTTCGACATGCAAGCAATAGATTGTGGGTTTTGCTGCGGGTGACAGAGGTGTGATGTAGCTGTCACGTAGGGTATAACACAGTAAAGAGGCAGACTTCAAGATGAAAGTTACTTTTTCTTTATTGGTACAAGATATGTGCAGTCTTGGTCTTGCCCTGATCCGGTGCCCCACTACCCAAGGCTGACACCTCCAACTGACTTCAACCATCACTCGTGGAACTTTACACAGCCAGGACCTCAGTTCACTCCTGACCTCAGACATGACATCATACACTGCCGACAAGACACACCATGTTTCTCTTTACAACCAGGGTTTTTGTCATGTGCATCACACTTGAGTGCTATCAGCATTGGGTGCAGCCCTTTTGATCAGTTCAGAAGACAGAGCCAGTAGACATGTTTATGTGGCATGAAATCCTCCAGCATGGCTAGGCCACTTAAATTCAAGACTCTTCACCCCTTTTCTTTTTAGTTTTCGGAGCATTTCTCAATCAGGAAGAGAACCAAAACAATGAGAGGAGATTGCACTCACTCAAAGACTCCAATATTTTTGCATGCTTCAAATTAAAACGTTCTGTATGGTACTATTTGGATTCCGACTGCGACTGGAAGCCCTCATCATAGCGGATGTAGGGCTTATGTTTTTAACTTGGCAGTTAATATGAATAAAACATTTGAACTCATATGGCGATCAATTATCAGCAAATCCAAAGTAAACAAAATGGTTAGATAATCTTCACAGAGGTTCCTCAAAGAGACTAGTGTGCAGCTCTTGGGCACAACCCGATTGTGTTCATGCCATCGCTTTCCCAGCTGCCCGGATTATGGTACTGGAAAAGATTTCACGATGGCATTGGCCAGAACTGAACCATAGAACCCATATTCATTTTCTTTCAATCATTCTCTCAATTTAATCGGTGGGAGTAAACTTGATTTCAACCCACAAGCTAGTTAAGTCCTGTTCACCTAATTCTGGCAATTTCTTGTGTTCAGTGGTGTGTTCGTCACATTTAGTGGGTCCTTCTCTGTTGCCGCGTATTATCCCGTAAATCTCCCTCCCTAACCGGAAGGATCACCATCCCATTTTCTGCACAGTAACATCTGTCCACAAACAGGGATCATTTTTCACATTTAAGGGAAGGACCTTTGATTATCCATTGTTCTATAGAATAAGTGGATTCATATCCATCTTCCCCGGTGGCTAATGCGGGGCTCATACGTGATTTGATTCTGCCCAGGTTTTCTAACTATTCTGCCCTGCCCGATGGACCTCTATACATTTCCCCTCCTTAAGATATCTACTTTGTTCAATTTCTTATGTTTTGGGATTTTCCGCAGTGCCTGTGATTTTCATCATTGATGGCAAGACAGGCAACTAGTGTCAAGATGTCCACAATGAACTTCAACAATTTCCCCTCCTCTTGTCTGATTGGCAATTCAGTTACCAGATCATAATGTTTTCCGGTTACTATCGGGGTCAGATCTAAAATAGCGATCTGCAGATGAAGGTTTTCTATAGACTGTGCCAAACTTTTCACCCCTGCAAGGATTGAGCCTTGTATATTTAGAGGATGGGCACACACAGTTTCTGGGACTTTATCAACAGAGAAAATAGGCAAAAACAGTTGATGTTCTTCTTCTCCTCTCCTCTCCTCTCCATCCTTGATTCCTACCTCCTCTCCCTCCTTCCTTCACCCTCTACTCACTCCTCTGGTTCCACTTTTGACCTCATCTTTAATTCCTCCTATCCCCCTCCCCTGTCTCTTCTCTCCCTGTTTATCTCTCTGACCATGCCTTACTCTCTTTCTCCCTTTCCCCTCTCTCACCACCCACCAATACTAATCCCTCTCCCCCAATTTACCCACGTTGTGACATCCATGACTTTGATGCTACCCTCTTCTTTGACACTTGCTCTTCTTCTCTTCCATCTCTCCAAGACTTTGCATTACTCTCTGCGGACGATGCTGTCTCTTCCCTTTCATCTTCTATCTCCACTGCCCTTGACCAACTTTACCCTCTTTCTCTCTTTTGCCGTACTCGGAAACCTTCTCAACCCTGGCTTACCTCCCATCTCCGCTCTATGTGACGCCTTCTCAGGCGTTTAGAGAGACTCTGGCTCAAAACTCCCTCACTTTCTAATCAAACTTCTTACTTCTCTTACCATGCACTTTAAAACTCTTGTCTTGAAACCGCCAAGTTCTCTTACTACTCTAACCTTCACCAGTCTCAAGCCTCTCATCCTCGTCGGATTTTTCAAACTCTTTCCCGCTTTCTTTCTCCTCCTACTCCCGATCCCTCATCCAATTCCACGCTTTCTCCCTCTGACTTTGCCAACTTCTTTTCCTCCAAAATCATCACACTCTGCCAAAAAATTAACTCCTCCTTCTGACTCCCTCTCTCCTCCTCCCCCTCTCTTCTCTCTTCCACTATGTCTGTCTTTTCATCTGTTTCTACTTCGGATGTCTCCTCCCTTCTTTCCAAAGCCCACCCCACATTCCGCCTCCTCTGACCTCTGACCCTCTCCCCTCCATTCTCATCCCCAAGATCTACCCTCTTCTTATCCCTTACCTTACCACTTTCTTCAACTCCTGCCTCTCCTCATTCACCTTTCCCTCAGCTTTCAAACATGCAACGATTATTCCTATCCTAAAGAAACCCTCTGCTGATCCACTTCTCACCACTAACTACAGACCTATCTCCCTTATACCTTTCCTTTCTAAACTCCTTGAGCGTCTCGCCTACTCTCAACTCTCTTCCTTCGTCTCTTCTTCCGCTCTCCTTCCTCCCTTCCAATCTGGCTTCCGACCCAAACACTCCACTGAAACTGCTCTCACCTCTATTCTCAATTCTCTCCTCTCTGCTCGGCATGCCAAGCAATCTTCTATCTTTATTCTCCTTGATCTCTCTGCAGCTTTTGACACTGCCGATCACCCACTCCTGCTACACACACTCTCCTCCTTTGGGTTCAAAGGCCCTGTTCTGAAATGGCTATCTTCCTACCTCTCTTCTCGTTCCTTTGCTGTCTCATGGGGATACCAGACCTCTCCTTCCTTCCCTCTCATCTACGGAGTTCCTCAAGGCTCTGTACTTGGTCCTTTCCTCTTCCCATCACTTCTATGCCGATGATACCCAACTCTTTCTCTCTTTCTTCTCCTTCACACCTGACCTCCACCTTAAACTCTCCTCTTGTCTCACAGCCATCAAGAACTGGATGTCCTCCCACTTCCTCTCTCTTAACACTGATAAAACTGAAGTCCTTTTCTTCCCTTCTAACACTCTTCCTCCTCCCTCTCATCCACTTTCCTCCCTCCAATCTCCCCATCTCCTCCTATGCTCGTAATCTAGGTGTTCTATTTGACTCATCTCTTACCTTCTCACAACACATTTCGCTCACCTCCCGCACCTGCCGATACCACCTCTACAATATTCGCAACATCTGTCCCTCCCTCACATTCCACGCTACCAACCTCCTTATTTCCTCTCTCATCTTTTCCTGCCTCTTCTACTGCTCCTCCTTAATCTTTGGACTTCCTGCATCTCAACTTGCCCCCCTTAAATCCATTTACCACTCCGCTGTTCGTACCCTTTGTCTCCTTACCTCACATGACTCCATCTCCTCCTCGCTCTCTCACCTTCGCTGGCTACCTTTCCACTTACAGCTAAAATTTTGCTTTCTCTGCCTTGTTTTCAAATCCCTACATGGTCTTGCTCCTCCTTATCTCTCTTCCCTTCTCACCTTTTACTCCCCCTCTCGCTCCCTTCGTTCTGCTGACCATTTCCTCTTCACTGTACCTCCTTCCCCCTGCGCTTCCTCCCGGTTCCGCTCCTTTCAACTCCTTGCTCCTCTGCACTGGAACTCACTCCCCCTATCAATCCGCTCTTCCACGACCCTCCCCTCATTTCGCACTTCCCTTAAATCCCTCCTCCTCCATTCTCCAGCTTGAAAGCCCCCCCAGCCTCTCTTCTCCCCCTTCTTTCCCTCTTCTTATTCCTCTCTCTCCTCTCCTATTTCACTCTCTCTCCCTTCCATTTTAACTCGTTCTATCCTTCTCCTGCCCCCCTCACCAATCCTATTCCCACTCCACTTCCCCTCCCCCTCAGTGAATTGCTCTTTGCACTGTTTTGTTGTAGAATGATTCAAGATGTAATTCTTGCTCCCAATGCTTTTTGTTGTTGTTCTTTGTATTAAGTTGTTCCATTGTACAGCGCCTTGGTGTAAGGCGCTCTATAAATAAATAAATAAATAAATCAACCAAATACTTACAGTTGTCATAATGCTGAATTTGACTGTAATCATTAACAGTATCATAATCAGAGTTGGCTGGAAGAGATAAAGTATAAAATGGTCATTGTTTGATTTTGGTTAAGAAAAGACAATGTAATTTAGAAATTCAGTGCAATAGTATGCTGAAAGAGAATAAACTGCAAAATAAGAAGGACTGATGTCACACATGGACATGGCAAAGAGGGCAGATACAACGGGCATGGTAGTTGCCATCACCTGTGGTTACACAGCTGCAGGGTAACATTGCCTAAAACAGCCATGTGTCCTATGGACATCTGAGATGATCATTCATAATTTATGAGCAGCTTCTACAGAAAGTCTGTGCAGCGGTAGCATCAAACAGCACATCGAAACGTAACTGTGGACAGAGCAGTAGAAAGGATGTCGTTCGGTGTGCGGGCGTGGTAAGTGGGACAGATTAAGACCATAAAAGCAGTTACATTAAACATTGGATGGTGAAGTCCATGGAGTGAAAGGGATGGAAACTGGCTCCTTGACTAGACATGGATGATCAGGCATGTAGTGGCTATTTGAAAGGTGCTACAGGATGAGACAGTACTTAGTTAAATGCAAGGGCTGCTAATGTGTATAGAGATGTCTGATGCATTGCAAATGACACTGCAGTGAAGACTGTGAGGGGAGGTGAAGGTGGGTCTGCGAACGTTGACTACATGGCATGTGGCTAGGGTGATGACTACATCAAGGATGCCAAAGGAGTTTGGGGGGTAACTGGACATGTGTTTTTGCAGTATTCTGTAGTTGAGGTCCATGGGATTGATTGTGGTCTTGGTGAATGCTGAGAAGGTGGAAACCAGCACTGTTCACGGCTGGTGCAAAGATTAATGCTGCATGCGGTGACCTGTTAGCACTGTGCCTACCCAGAACCCACCACCTCCCAATGAATAAGGAGTTGTTATGGGGACCTACAAGGCCACAAAGAACGAAAGCAGGGCCCATCGACAACATAGGAAAGGCAGGAAACGGGAGGCATCATGATTCCAAAGGCTGGCATAGTTGCTAAGGACAGTGGGCCTCATTACAAGTTTGGAGGTAGCCATGCCATTTTTAGTGGCATGGCTACCTCCAAACTCGGGTCCGGGTCCTGCAAAAGGGGAATTACCTGGCCATTCTGACCTTGGAGGGCCCGGTAATTCCCTTTCGTGGAACCTGCACCCGGTACATCCCCATTTCCATTTGAGCCCCCTTAGGGCTCAATGGGAATGGGGAGGATGCTAACTACAGGCCTGTTAATGACGGGCCCGTTGTTAGCATGCTGTACTGCTAGCGGGTCCCGCTCTGCACGTCTGGTCTGACCAGGCGTGAAGAGCGGGACTCGCTACAGAACTCGTAATGGGGTGGCCCGGTATGAACGCTACCTGTCCCTTACCGACACCGTTCATGCTGCGGCCGCCCTCGTTGTAATGAGGCCCAGTGTCATGGTTCAGGTTCTCCCAAGAAGCAGAGGTGTTTGTGGAGGAAATGTTTGGGTAATAAATCTAGCGTATGGAGCAAAGAAGCCTTAGTGGAGTGCAACTTCTGGAAACCATATTGGAAGGAGATTGCGTAGATTGTTGATCACGAGACAGTTTTGTCCCCCTTGTCAGCAGCCTTCCCCCAAATCTCCCTTCACAAAATGTCTATGATTTGCAGATTATGCGGGCATCATTGTTTCATGTAGTACCCTCGCAAGTATCCCTTAACCATCCCCCAGTCCTGCCAGAACTGCCCTCCATCTCCTTGTATATTATACGTCATCCATTCCATTGCTATCATCCCCCACAGCTTCTGAAGCCACTCTACCCCTGTTGAGGACTGCCCCTGTTTCCATCATTTCTCTATAACCTGCCATGCAGCTATCAGCGTCATCATCATCATGAACACCTTTCTCTGGGCCTTAGTGGGCCGGCTGGCTTCCAGATCAAATAGTCCACACACCCACTCCCTAGGTCCGAGAAGCGTGTCAAAAATGACCATGGCTTGTATCTGAGAGGAGATGTCTGCCCAAAATGGGGCTAACACCGGGCGCTCCCACCATATGTGCTTCCAGTCCTCTCTCCCCCACACCCTCTCCAACACACCACCAGGGATGTTGCATACATATTGTGCAGTCTTGCTGGGGTGTAATGTCACTGCACAGAGGCGTTGCTAGCAGGGGGGGGGCTAAAGGGGATATAGCCCCAGGACCTTTAGTTGTAGCCCTGGATAGAACCTCAGGTGCAATAACCAAAAGGCTAGCTAGCCCCAAGTCCCGACAGTCCTGACATGAGCATAGTCCCGGATCTTTTTCAACTCTAGCAACACCCCTGTCACTGCATCAACACTTTATCCCATGCCTCTCTTAGTTGAATGGACCGTGTTAGTTAGGGATATTCCCACACAGTTTCTCCCAATGCTCTGTAGGAAAGCTCATGCCCAGCGTGTCCTCCCATTGTTTCATGTACCCCCATTGAAGGAAGGTCTTAGGCTCTATTAGGATCATGTATAGGATCGAGATCATATGTTTAGATAATGTGTGTGTAGTAATGAATTTTTCAAATGTGGTCAACTCCGCTTAGCAGTGACATCAGATAGACAGTGTCGCAGTTGACGGTATCCATTCTGTCTCCTTCCATAAGCCCCAAGGATAGCTTGCACTGCTCAAATGTAGGTATCTCTGCACCCTGTGCTAAGTGCCATAGCTCCCTACACCCCACTTGCGCCATTGCCGGAAGGAGCCCTGCACCATCCCTGGGGAGAACCAGGGATTCCCGAACAGTGGTGTGAACAGAGATAGGTATGAGGATAGGACACCCCGCCCCAGCAATTTATCCCGGATATCGGACACCAGCACCTGACGTACGCGGCTGTTCTGGGGCCTATCCTGCCTTTGGATGCACAGAATATCCTCCAAGGGTCCCCTGCCACAGGCCTGTCCATTCTAGCCCATCTCTTAGATCAGTCCCCCTTTAACCACTCTCTAACCACCTTCAACTGGGCCGCCTCCTAGTACTTAACGATGTTCGGAATCTTCAAGCCTCCTTTTTCCCTAGGAGTCATCAAATATGGTAAAGCAACCCATGGGCGTTTATTTTGCAATAGAAACGTGGACACCATTTTGTTCAGTGCTGAGAAGAAAGTCCTCCGGACCGGGACGGCCTGAAAATAATATAAGACTCTCGGCGCGTGTCCATCTTCACAAGATGGAGAGCGGATTCAATTTCCCTATATCCTCTTTAACCTGTCGCAACACATCCAAAGAATTCCTTTTGTACAGCTGCGATATGGTACTTGCTATGTTGATCCACAGGTACTTTATAAATCCGCCTGCCAGGGAGCTCTTCTGTGCCAGTGAAAGTGCCAGTCCATGCAGCTCCGACTTCTGCATGTTAATCCTAAACCCTGCTACCCGTTCAGCCTCACACAACTCAGCCAACAGGGCTGAAACAGGGCTGAAATCGATGTCTCTGGATCTGTCAGAGTCATTAACATGTCATCAGTGAATGCGGCCACTTTATGCTCTTCCCTCCCAAAAGATATGCCTCTTAGTTCAGAGTTTAGCCTTATTCTTATGAGCAGTGTCTCTAGGTAGAGGGCGTATAGCAGTGGGGACAACGGGCACTCCTGCCTGGTCCACCCGCCAGCTCTGGATGTCCCTGGACAGAGGGCTGTTTACCAAAAGTCGCATTGTAGGGCTTGTATAGTTCACCCCAACCATCCGCAGGAAGTTGGCCCCGACTCCCATCCGCTCCATTGCACGGAACAAGTACTGCCACTCGACGTGGTCAAACACTTTTTCGGCATCTAGCGAGATCAAGACCGCTGGGATCTGTCTCTTCGATGTCTTTTACACTAGGTGGCATAACCGTCTGGTGTTATCATAGGTCTGCGCCTCACAACGAACTCCGATTGACCATGGTTGATCAGTTCCGGAAGCAACAGAGATAATCTAGCCGTTTGGCATCAATATTCATCAATGCTATGGGCCTATATGAATTGCACTTAGTCAGATCTTTGCTCTGCTTCTTGAACACTACCACCTTGGTCTCTGTCATAAAGTGTGCAACACACCCAGGGCCGCTATCAAGTTAAACAGTTTGGTGAGCCTCTGGACTAATTTGCCTCTTAATTGGTTATAGAATTGTATAGAATGTTGCTGGGTACCCATCGGGGCCCGGGCGCCTTCTTCAGTAGGAGGGCTTTGATTGCTGCCTCCACTTCCAACTCTCGAATCTCCTCCTCTGGCTCTTCACTCTCTATGGGGGTCAGTTTGGGTATAGTTACAGCCTCTATGTAATCCTCTATTCCCCTGTAATCCGGATCCAGCGAAGTATACAGGGTTTCATATAAATCCTCGAACGTCCCCACTATAGTCTCTCTATCCGTCGCCTTCGAGCAGTCTCGTCGTTCTATCTGGAGGATGATCTGTGCTGCCGTCGCTGACCTTAATTGACATGCCAGGAGCCGAACTGCTCTATTTGTACTGAGATAAAATCTCTGCTTGGCCCGCAATAGCGACATTTCGGCCCTGCGTGTGTGTATTAGGTCCAGCAGGCCTGGATATGTTTTAGAGTCCTGGATACATCCCTGGTGCGTTCCTCTGCTTGAGCCTGCATGGCCTGCTCTAGCCGCACATCTAGGTCTTCTTCCATCATCCCCCATTGCTTCTCCCTTTGAATACAAGATTTTAAAGCATTTAATAGAAGGAAGGTAAGATGAGAATTGAGGTCCTATAGGGTGCAGTTCAACACATAACTTCTTTGATATTAGGATGGAAACAGTAGATAAGATAGAGTTAAGAGAGAGATTTAAATGACTTGGACGGGAAATCAGTAAGAAGGGAGATAGGTGCTGTTGGTTGATTACAGTACAGAGGCAAATTTGGGTGGTGAGATTGACTGACAGGTAGTTATGGTAAAAGTGACCGAGTGAGGGGTGTTTTTCTTTGGTGGAAAGAGTGGGGGACACTGAAGTAAGGCAAGAGGAGAGAGATGGTTGGATAGTTTGGATCTTCATTACAAAGTAGCTGTTGAAATTATTAACAGTGAGGAATGGTGGATTGTGCAATAAGTATGTGGGGACGGGCATACAAGGGATTGTACAGTTCAGGTGAGTTGCCTGGAGGAAGTGTGGGAGAAAAACATGAGCCCGCAGAAAGAGGAGGATGTGGCATTTTTTAAGGTGAAGGTAACGATGGAGAGGATAAGTCTGAATGTTCCTCAATAAACATTTGTGCCATGTTTTTCACCACTTGGGTCGATGGGTATCAAGAGCGTATTCATTTGCCAAGTGTGGTGAGCATCCAGGAGTGAGCATGATGGAGGGTAACGCAGGTTGACATTCAATACATTCATTGATGAGGGGCAGGTTAGATGTGGCTGGCATGTCCTCCCTGGAAAGAGTTTTCAAGGTTGTCTGTGGTCTTGTTTCACATGGCGGGATGAGAGGGGCAGCGTGTGAAATGTGATTGGCTTAATTATTTTCTAAAATTTCAGCAGAAACCATGAAGGATGAGATGGAATTTCACTGAAACCACTGCAATAGTCAGAGGTAGGTAAGCCACACTTGGTACTGGGTGTGAAAGAGTGGTTGGGCAAGGCTCTTGGCAATGGTTGTAAGGCCATGTTGTAGATTCCAGTGTGGTGTTATGACCATTAGCGGTTACTTCAGTCAGGTTTCCTGAAAATGGTATAGTACTTTAGCATCAAACGATTGATAACTCGAGATCCGATAATAGGAGTATCCGGCAGAGACTCCTCTACCATCTGAGTTAAACCAAGCTACCTGGGGCTAATCAGGCTCCTGCCGCACCATCAATGAAGGTTGATCGAGCAGCTCCACATCTCTCCACATACCTGTGGGTACTTTAAAGATATCACCGATTATGGAAGTCTCACTCCCTCCCGATGCCCGGGTCAATATTCAGCATCAGTACGTTTACGAAGTGGGCAGGACTGTCAAATGGATGAAACAAAAAACGAAAGAGCCAGTTTTCACGAAATGCATTGTCTCTTGCACCCCCAGCCACATCTGGAGCTCCAGGGTCAGGACACTTTCAGGACTCTCAATTGCCCAGCAAGCTGTTGGCCACTCAGCTCTTTGCAGCACCTGCATCTTTCATTGCACAATACAAGCTACGCCATTCCCAGCACCTGTGTGCCTTCACAACAGATTACTCTGCTTCCTCTGTGCTTTGCGTTAAACCTCATGATTCTCCTTTTCCTGATAGTCTCTTGCCTGGATTCCTGCCTTGCAATTTTGTGCTCTACTACCTGGATTGCTGCGACAAACTTCCTGACACACTCCTACAGACTCCCCTATCTAGGTTCGTTTGTAGGAAGCTTCCACTGGGCTCTGCATAAGGGCTTACCTTACTCATTTTGCCCTGCACAGATGTCTCACTCTGTCTGCAGGACCTAACATTGTCCACTGCTCCTTCCTAGCCACATCCTGCCCACCGGCTCTCTCTGTCTCCATGGTGCTCCTTCTCTTCAGCCTCCGTTATCCCTGTAGAATTCCGGCTACCTCTCTAGCAGAGTCCCAGGTGACTCAGTTGAGAACTCACTGTCATTCTGTGTACGTATTGTGGGGAGTGGAGGGATTCTTGCTTGTTGATTACAGTCCTTATTTGGATGATCGCTATTTAGGAACATTTTGTTCTGCACATGATCATGTTGTTTTGGACAATACATACCTAGTGTAGGTTGTTGTGGGACAATACGTACCCACCCAGTCCCAATGGATATTCTTACAATGAATACATCTTTTATTTTAAACACTGATAATGATATATTGAGGACCGTATTTCCATGTTATTTTTTGCAGCTCTTCTGATTTAAAACACAAAGCATTGTGATTGATGATGAAGGTAGAGAGCAAGACATGGTGCTTGCATGCGGGCTTCTGCCCACGTACTGCAATCTTCGTCCGTTCAGAATGGATTGTTTCTTGTCAACCAGTTCGTTTTTTCGGTTATATGTGATTTTACCAACCACAATTACAAAGTGGTAAATTTCACTGTGGACCAAATACCGAAAAAAACATGCCCCCTGTTTTTTTCTAACCCTTATAACGGCACCCCAACCCCATCCTGATCCATTTTAACCCCTTTACCCACCTACCCTTTATTTATTTAATTAATGTTTGCTGTGCATTTCGATATTATGGTACACTCTGAAATGTACCACTCTGTAATGTTTTAGCTACATTGACTGGATCTTCTCATTCTTTGAGCATATTTGTTAGTACCCTTTTAATATACAGATGGTCTGCTTCAAAATGGAAAATAGTTCGTCATTTTGAAACTGTGTGCAGGTTTGAACGTCAAAGGATTTTAGTGACCTTTCACGTAGGATTCCCTCTTTCATGTTACTCACCTGGTGAGTCTTGTCTCTACAGCAGCTTTCATGACCATGCACCTATGTCATTGTGAGGGCCTGCTCTAGCTGACCGGACCATGCAAGATAGACTCAACCTTCAAAGACAGCCCCACCTACAGGCCTTACAATGTGTGCCCAGTCCCTTCCTTCCTGGTGCTCAGCAGTGATGAACGTGACATTGTTTTCTAAGTGCCACTCCCATTTGCATCCAGCAAGATCACACCTTCTGCACGCTATCGCTCCCCATGACAAATTACTCAGGGAAAAATCAAGAAGAAATCATTTGGAAAAGCCTGTGTCCTGATATCGCTTTTGATATCTGTTCCGGGGGGACGGGAGAGGGGGGGTTGTAATTACTTTCAATTGATTGAGGGATGAAGGATGCCGGTTTGCGCACACAGTGCAATTGGCCACCTCGTCCACTTTCTAGGCACTCTTGTGAAATGGCGGCATAATTGTATTCTGGCAAGATCAATCCTGTTGCGGGTTTATTCTCTTGAGACCAAACAACTGGTTCCTACAGCCATTGTAGCAACCGGATGTTATTTCCATCCTGTGGCAGGAGATGCAAAGCATGGAATGTCTCAGGGGTAGGTACAATACCACATTCTGGTAACATGGAGTAGACTGAGTGCAAAATCTAACCCATCCACCATTCCAGCCCTGTTGCCATATTTCGATGTTTGCCCCATCAGCCCCTCATATTGGACTCATTCTGCTCAATCAAATAGACCAAAGTTTCCAGTGGATGCACGACCATTAGCACCCTGTGAGGGGGTGCTGCCCAATCAAGAGGCTCGGAAAGCAGGCTATGCTGTATGGTACAAGCCTGTCTTCCATGTTGCCTATTCAGCCAGCGCCACCTTTCCTTCCCTTCCCTGCTCCCCTTTCACCACTTAGCACCTGTGTAGTTTCCTATACTGGTGCTAACATACCTTTGTTGCAGAGCCCGGTGCCGTGCAGTGCTGCTATCAGCAAAGTCAATTTTCCATGTTGATGATGTCACAGTCATCAACATGGAAAATGGACTACACAAACAGCAGCATTGCGTAGCACTGAGCCGCACAACAAAGGTATCTTTCTTTCTTTCCTTCTTTCTTTCTTTCTTTCTTTCTTTGTTTCTTTCTTTCTTTCTTTCTTTCTTTCTTTCTTTCTTTCTTTCTTTCTTTCTTTCTTTCTTTCTTTCTTTCTTCACCATTAGCACCCATGTAGGGAACCCCACTGGTCTAATGGCGACATTAACTGAGGCGGTGGGCTGACCATGTCGGTAACGGCACCGATTACTTTGTTAAGGGATCGTTGCTACGCTTGGGCACTTAACTTAGGTTGCGGGCCCTTACCCACAGGGTTGGCCCGCTGCTTCGGTTAATATCACCTCATTAAAGCCAGTCAGGAGGCCAGAATTTTCAGCTCATTCCTATGAAATGAGAGGCATTCAGGGCACACTGCATGGCTCATTCTGTCTCCTTATTGGTCAAAATGTTGGTGCACCTGGTGTCACATACAGCAATAACTGATAACTGATTTCTATTGTAGTCCAAATCAATGGTACACATTTCATCATCGCCTGAAGGATGTTGACCTCATGGGATTTAACCGGGAAACAATGAGGTCCAACACAGATACCGCTAGTGTATGCATTAATCAACTGTGCTCCAGGCCCATCTAAAGTGAGGCTTTATATCTCTTTCATCATCTCCTTCCAACCTTCCCTTGAACGTCTGTTCCCACAAATTGGAAACTGGAAAGTGGTGAATGCGGGAGTAAAAGAATGTTACCCTCATTTGTGGCACTTATGGGCTTCGTCCTCACACTCTTCCTCATTAGCAATAAGAAGTCATACACATATTCCCTGAAAACAAGAAAATACTTCCCCAAAAATAATAGGGAATAAAAATGCTCCCAACAGAAAATAGACAATGACCGACAAAACAAGCCTGCCCCCTGCTTCCGCCTGTGCAACTCTCCAGGTAGTTCATATAGTGAATGGGACCAGAAGAGCAGTGCTAGGTGATTGAGATCGAAGGCTATTGCTGTCTCATCTGAAGAGTAACTTTAAGATAAGAATGATTTTTTTAATTTCCACGAATTTCTAGGATTACAAAAAGATACTTGCTTTAAAGTTCATATATATTTTTACTCTACTAAACAATGCTCACATTGGTAAGGAGAATACATTTTTTGCTCTCTAAATACTAATTGTACTCTCAAATTTAAGTACAAATTAGGGAGTAACATACTATCACCTCAAAATCTGATCTGGAGCCCAGGCTATAACCACTGTCTATTTTGCTCAGCGCTCGCCATGGTTTTTGACTGAGTGATGGGAACTTTAGGGAACTAATCGGCCATGGAGAAGGAACTCACATGCTGTTTCTAAAATAAAAGCCATATTCAGTTCCGCAGATGGTGGCCCCAGTTCCCACGCGTTGGTAATTGGAAAGGCCACATTTTCCTAAGAGCCTCGGAGGCATGTAAGGGTCTAGAGTAGATGTAGGAGATGTTTTCATTCTGGCTTCACTTGTTGGTCTTCTATGGCCTAGGCTGGCACTTCGATCTAAGTCATTTTGTGTGTACTAATGTTGTCTGCTCTCCCTGGTGGACTTTTGAATTAGTTAAATTATGTTTCTTAACTCATAATGACTAAAATAACTCTTATAAATGTAATTCTGTAAAATGTGATTTTAACTATGCAATAACATAGAAACAGGACAGCATAGAATATAGATTTACATTTTTAGTTTTTATAATTTTCACACAACTTACATGACGATTTTGTTGATGGCGGTAGAGGTCCTCGCCTGCAAAAAATACATAGTCCAGTAACTCGGCCAAACAGAATCACACAATCAATCAAATTCAGATCACGGGTGAAATCCATATAGCATGTGACATTACAGCACAGACAATCAATATACACACAATACGAAAGGAAAAACATGGTACATGTTCATGAGCTTTAAGAGATTAGGCAGTCATTTACGTAGGCGGTTTACACGGGTCCAGGTTGTTTGTTGTCTTTCCTTTTAATGTGCCTAAAGAGCTTTTGTCTCGAATTTAAAAGCACTCTTCTCATTTCATTGGTCATTTCATCATGGCCTTTTGGCAAATGCACACATTTTACCATGTGTGCATTTGCTCAAAAAACTACCTACGTTTGTCGCATTTTAGTGCTAGGCAAACTGGCGAGAGGCACAGCGGCAACCATTTTAAGGTAATCCTGACAACAATATGGCTGCTGCATCCCAAGATGGGGAAAGATTGCAGCTGCCAAGTTGTGCACGCATCTTATTGTAAATGCTCAACTCTGATCCTCCCAACACAATTTTCTAGCTCAGTGCATTTTTTCATCTTATATATGTCCTGTTTACACATTTTGTATGTGGAGAGATCAGCTGCTGACCTGGCACTGTGGCTTCAAACAAACACATAGGGACTCGTTATACGTTTTCTGGCATCCTGGTGTTAAACTGCCACGATCCCGGCAAACTGTATTACCCTTGCTGGCACATGGTCCTGTGTATTACCGCCAGGTTACGAGTGCCGGCAATGGTTGTAAATGCCCATTACAGGGATCCCATCAGACTCCATGGGGGATTTTCTGGTTTTACCGGCACTGGTAATACCGGTGCCAGTAATACCAGCGATTATTGCCGATAGGGTAACTTAGGTGCCCCACCGGCAAACTTGTAGTTGACAGGTGCAGTAACGTGCCAAAACACGTTACTACCGGCACGTTATTACTGCACCGGCCACCTTACAATGATCCGTATAGCCTTGTGCAAGAATGGGATAGAAGGTGTCTGATCCATATACCTGCCCAACCTGCTCTGCCCCAGCGAACCTAGATAGATGGAAAGAGCGGGAACGTGCAGGATGCACATCTCTGGATGTAGCCGTGTCAGAGATTAAATGAGTAGGCATCTGCAGGGAAATTCTGCAATGGTAGTGGCTTGCGCGTAACCGGGAATCTGAACGCCTGCAGGAGTGTGCGAGTGCATGGTAGAAGTGCCTCATTGTTCATCCCACCTTTGTGGACAGTGGTGTCTGTTTTGAAATTCCTGAGTGTCTGTTCTGGTGTCTTGGTGGAGTGCAGCCCTATGTATCTGAAGGAGCAAAAAAGGGGAGGCTCATTAGAGATGAGAAAGTCATGTTGCTAGCACCAGGTGAGCTGAGCTGCTTTTTTAGCTGGAACCAGAACCGAACAGTGCAGAGGATCCCAAAGCTGCATAGGAGACGCTAGACGAGTGCAAGATCTGCAATCACCACAGGATGTCCCCAGCAGAATGTGAGAGCGAGCGCGCACGCGCACACGCACACGCGCACGCACACTGCTCATGTCGTCATTTGGCAGTGACAAGCTGAACTAGTGCTGACGGGTATCACCAGGAGAATTAGGATGATAAGTGCAATTTTTATCAGTGACATAGCAGGGGATTCTAGAGATGTGACTGGGCAACAGTAATGCATGCTCACCAGCAGGGGCAGTAAGAAGCATGGAGAAGCTTCTGGTGTTGCAGGGCGTCACCAGCAAAGGGGAGAGGGGGAGCAGGATAGGTCAGGGCTTGCCAGTGCTGCAGGTAGTCACTATCAGAAGTAACAGTAGGTATGGGGTGCTGCAGGTGCAGCTGCGTGTCACTAATAGAAGGAGACACAGAAGTGTAGTAGGTACAACACCTACGCAGGTTCACCTGAAAAGTTGCTGCTTGCAAGATCTACCTACCATGTGTTGCCTCTTGCCTTCCCCCTTTACGTTTGGCCCTGTTAACGTCATCTACATTATACCCGTAAATACAGAAGTGGTTTGAGGTGCCGTTATCAATGGTACATGATAAATATTCTCTTAGGGAGATTCCCAGCACACTTGTGTTGCACATTTTACAGCACATAGTGTGTACAATGAAAATATACACTACTTCCATAGAGGAGATTTAGCGACGCATAGATAATGCACGTGTGTGTGTGTGAAATGTGTTTAGTGACTCCGTGTGTGTGAGCGTGCGCGCTTCAGTGAGTATGTGTGAGAGTGCATGCGGTTATGCTGGCTTGTATGAGGGTCCATGTGCGTGAGCGTGTGTGAGAGAGAAAGAGATTGAGTGTATGTGTGTTTGGGTGTGGGATGGTGGTGTCTGTGCACTTGAGCATATCATAACAACATATGACATATGGGCAAACCACCTGGAGATAAACGAGCACTACCTGAGCATATGGCGGGAATACCACGGTTTATTTTTTTATTTTGTTCATAGTTTGTATAGTGCCAAATTACAACGAAATCTTTCGAATTTCATGTGGTGGTGAGTTTACTGAGTGCTAGGAGGCCTAGTTCATTATACCTCCCCTATGACTGACAGCTGTGCAACGACCTGAGATGGCTGAAAAGGGGCATAAGCGCTACAGGTTGATGCTACAGGGATCACTTTCTTTTTAACATGAATATTTTTAAAGAGCGCTTAAAACTAGAACAACTTGCTCCAAATATCACCTCCTGGTGGCAAAGGTTCTCCCGCCTTGATGTAGCGGTTTGAATTTAGGTGCTGTCAGGAGGTTCTCATCTGAAGACCTGAAGGTCCCGCTTTGGAGAACAGAGACGTATCTGGCAGTGGCGTGTCCAGACTCTTTTGACTGGGGTGGCCCGAGTGGGGTACTGCCATACGCAGGAGTGGCATGAAGTACGAGCGCGCGCACACATAATGATCGTAGTTTAGGATAATGGGGTGACCAATCAGATTCCATGAGTAGTACGTGCCACCCAAGGCCACTCCCTGGACACGCCTTTGGTATCTGAGCCTGTTAACAAGTGGACTGTGAGGAGTCATTGAAGTCAATACCAGCCATGCCGACGATATGAGGGGAGTACCAGGACATACGATGGCGAATGACAGCATCTGGCATGTGGTCTTGTGTTAAGGTAGCAATGCATGGCATATGGTGTGAATATATTGGACCTCATGACGAGTTTGGTGGTAGCCCTTAAATGCGGCAGTAACAGTATTACCGCCACATTTAAAGGCTGGCCATATCATGAGTCTGAATTATTTACCAGCAGGTCTGAACTGGGGGTACATTTGCGGAACAAATGCCCATATTTAACATAATTACTGCCGGCGGTATTTCCGTGCGGTAATTGCGCTGAAAATTCCCCATTGGGTCCAACTCAATGTGGAATGGGGATTAATGGTTAGTGCCCAACCCGTGATCCGGCAGTAATACAGCGGGACGGGTGGGTGCTAACGCTAATATTGTTGGGCAGTATCCCAGCCGGGATACCGCCCAACTCATGACCAGGCCCACGGAGTCCATGGCCAGTACTGTGACCTATGAACGGAACACCTGGCCAAATAATGGATCTACCTGTACCTGGCGCCATGCCTACAAATAAACAGCACTGCACCCCTTTATACATGTATTCACTCATACAATCACACATAAACAAATGATATACCTCAAAAAACGCTAAAACACAAACGTACACCCCAAACCACATATTGATCGGCTCTCAAACAATTCACCGATAAACGCACCACAGACAGACGTGCGTAGGCGGTGAATATGTATCTTCGCTTGGCATGCAAAGAATTCCTATAGCCCCAGACCCAAGCGTTTATTTTACTGAAAGAAATAACAGGCCATTTACACACATTAACATGCTGAACAGAGCATACATACTTTTCCAATCTGCAGATTATTGCATTTCTTACTTTTTTATGTTAAAACCACAAATGTTGGAAATCTAATCTGACAGGAGCAAATATGGTTCAGGGACTGGATATTTACCTCATTCCGGCAGGCGCGCAGTTTCTTCCTGGCACTGTATTTTTCTGTGCACTGTGGAAGTTTTCATAAGGAATTGGCACTAAAAACACAAACGCAAATATAAGCATACAAAATTATGGATTTTGTTAATGTCTTAGTATTTATTTTTGAGTACGTGTACAAAGTAACATTGGGCCTCATTACGAGTCCAGGTCCGGTCTTACACCAGATTGCACCCCAGGCGGGAAGCATTGTTGGCGCCCCCCCCTACCCTGACCTCTAAAAATGACAACCAAAAAATGTGTTACAAATGTTATAAATAGGGCACTTCATTAAGAACCAGATGGAAATACAAATGCAATAGAAAATGCATACACTAGACACGAGGCAACATAAAACAGGAGCAAATGATTTGCCCATGCCTTCCTTCGTGGTGAATTGCCACAGTGTCGACGTGCAGTAAGCCAGCAATTAGCTGAGGAAATATTCTTTACGGTTACGCATACATTAAAAATATATATATATTTTCATCCCAGTTGTTCATCTGAAAGACCCCTTCTCAGGAGTTGAGGCAGTGCCTGTAAAGATGCACATTTTTGTAAGATTCACTGTGCACTCTGACACAGTACGCACGGCTACGGGTACAGGAAATGGACATTGTAAGCTCAGCTGCATGCCGGGTTGTGCCTATTGTAAAACACGACTGAAACTTGTTGATTCAAGCCGGTAGTATTTTACTGGTTTACTTGCTATTAGGAAAAGGCACTTCGTGTTAGAGTATGGCCTGGTGTTATTTGATCATGGATGCCAGAAGTATGCCACGCATGTCTTTGGCTAATCTCTATAAACAAGGTTGACTGATACCTACGTTTTGCACAGGGCCATTGTCTCTTTGCTCCCAGCATTCATAAGTAGACATTGTAAAATGTTTCTCAGTTTACCCCTTGAAAAAGGTCATGCCACCATGAGTGATAAGTCAAATAATGCACACTTTCACTAAGGGCATTATTTGTGAGTAAGCTGAACTGGATTGGAAGTGGGTTTTTACTTTTAAATTTACTTTTCCATGATCTAAAAAACCATCTCATCATGCAAGCTGCCCTAGAAGAGTGCCATATACCACCATCCATTGACTTCAAACTATTCAACACATATCATGTGTACTAAGAAGATCCTAGTCCAGGTCAGCCCAGGCCACAGAAACAGAAGCGGTGAGACTTTACCACAAGAACATCGCCAGGAGAAAAAGAAAACCATATGTTTTGGAACCAATTCCGAATTAAATTTCCTTAAATGTGACTATTTTGCAATGTATGCCACATTGCCTAGGAGAATTGTTCCTTTGCAGCAGGGAAGTGGTTTACTTGTACAATTTCCCCTGTCTGACCGCAGGTGTGTGGAGAAAGTTGACTAAGAGAGCTAGGAGCTGCCACCCGCTGTTATCCAGGGCCCAGGGGTGGTGTGAGGAGGATCTCATAGTCACACCCCAACACCTGGGACAGGGTGGGGGGCAGGAACTCATCATATTAGCTACAAAAATATACTTAGCTCTTAAAATAGGCAAAGGAATACGATGGAAGATTTGCTGCTAATATATGCTCCGTGTGGTCTTTAACTCAGCCACCACAGTGGAGAAACACTTTACATTTTTCTCACGCAAAAGGCATCTCCCAAATAGCGATCGCTCCCATCTCAGTATTCAAAAACGCAAGTGGTTCCGCTTAGCTCAGAGCTCCAAACATCCGTAAATCACATGCATAGATATCAGAGAGGATCCAACATGACGGACCAGCTTCTGATATCCTTGGTGCAGAGGCTGCGGGAAACATGTGTTCTTAAAACTAACATGCCTGAAGCAAAATGCCTGCACACTTACCTGCTGTGCACCCACTCGCTCCTCTTTTCCGTAATGTGGGGGCCCGACACGACAACGCCAGCCAGCCCCCATCAATTCTACTCAGTGCGCGCGCAGAGCCTGTAGGAGGGCACACCGGCCTGGGGTCAGGGAAAGTGAATAAAGCAACAAATGTTTCTCATTTATTTGCCATTGCCCTTCCCTGCCTGAGGGCTGAGGCTGCAGCCTGCAGCAGTACCAGTGCTAGAATACACGTTAGTTTCGTACCATTATAAAAATGAATGTGCCTGGCCTGGCTTGCAGGAGCACTGCCGTTGACTGCTGGTGCAGCGCCCACTAGAGGCTGACTGACCCTTTGTCCATCATCCGAGTGCTAAATACACCTCTGCCTGTCAGCCAGAGCCATGGAACCCTGGCCTCAGACCACTGCCACTCGTCTGACACAGACAGGCAACTGTATTGCATCCAAATTGGGATAAAGTCGAAGGTACTTGTGGGTGGATGGGCTCCACCCACTTTTTTCAGAGGGCGGACGTTGGCCCCTAGGGTATTTTAAAAGCTGTGTGTAAACACGAAACTTTGTCTTTTTCGAAATTATGATTTAAGTGCGGCCTGGGGATTCGAATCGCAGTGGCCAGGATCACATGTAGGGCCCTTCACCATACACCATATAACCTGATTAAAGATAACAAATGACTAAAGATGAAATGTCACATTTCGGGACTGCACTCTCCAGGGAAAACATTGACATTGATTCTTGGGGTTTAAAACGTGCACACTTTTTAACATTTTCAAACCCTATTAGAAGAAAATATCCTCTCTTGCTTTTTTGTGTGTGTTGATTTTATGAAAGGCAAATGCCCATTTGTCCTGTGAAATTTGTATGGCTATGCAAGCCAATTGAATGAAATTTGCATATTTCACCTTGATATGCTAATGTCTGGTGACATCACATCCCATCGCTTATGTTAAATAGTCACTTTCTTTTTTTTAGGACTCGACCCTTGCTGACAGTGCACCGCGGCCTGGTGGGGTCCCATGTAGCACTTGCCAGACAAGGAAACTGCCCAACAGGTCCACAGCGGTTACTGACAGTGCCCTGCCCTCCCCAGGCACTCCATTTTAGCCGATGTAAAAATGTTTTGGGACTATTACTTCTAGTGCATTTTCTTTGCCGAGAGGCACTACAGGGCCCTAATCAACTGCGTGCTAGCGTGGAGTACCTTAGAGCACTACATGATTGGGAAATGACCTTGCGTCAGTGGACTTTAAGCGGGACCCTTGAAGGCGGCTTCTGTAAATACGCAGAAAGCTGAGCACAGTAGTCGGCGCAGCCATTTTATTAACATAGGAGTGGTGCTTAATGGCGAACCGCATTTCAAAACTGGGTGAAAACCTCAAGGTATTGGGGCAGTCTTCAGCGTGTCATTCACTGTGGAGGCCCTGAAAGGGTGGCAGCATTTGCTAAGGCTTTCAAGCACTAACAGTATCAGTAAGAGGAATGCTAGTGCTGTGGATTGGAGGAATTTGCTGTAATTGCAGGAATGTCCCGGTTCAAATATTCCTTGTGTAATGTTTGCTTTGCAGGCTAGCTCTGCAATTACGTGCTGCCGTGTGCTACGAGGGCCCAACGGAACTCACAACACCGCAAGGTATTGGTCAGCACAGTTTGTATTGGCCTCCGCCGCTGCTAAATCGCACACACCAGATGAGGTGGGGTGGCGATGAGATCTCTGTACATCACCAGGATGGAAACACGTGAACATGTGCACGCTATGTGCCTGAACACTACGCACTACCACAAAATGTACCCTGTAACGATTGCGGAAAATGCAAACGGTAATAAAAGATTTGCTAGGATTGGGATCAACGCTGCGTGTGTGTAGAATATAAATATATATATATATATATATATATATACAAATTCCCCTGTAAAAAAAAAGCATGCTCTGAAGCGACCTTGACAGCAAGTGGCCTTTGCAAACCGTCTAAAATTAACTTTAACTTTTGAAAAAACAAAAACGTTCACCACCTGTGGCAAATTGAGTGAGTGTTGCGTAACAGCATGCTTAACCCCCACCCACCCCGCTAAGGGACCCACAGTGCCGACACCACAGCATGGACATTTCAGAATAGTCCGGGACTCTGGGACTTTTTCCGCAGCTGCTGCCTCTTCAGGAGGGTGCTGCAGCTCGGAGAAAGTGTCCCGGAAGCACATTCTCTAGCGTCCTAGAGCCGAGATTTTCACACTTGCATGTGTTTCTAGTAATGCCCTATGGGCAGCGCTTTAATCTAATGGCTGTAGCCACCCCCTTCGAGTCTGACGGCCGCAATCACGCATATCACTTCAAGTGCACACTTGAAGTGATATGCCAGGGCCGACGACACGAAGCCCAGCAAAATGGAGGAGGCACCCCCGATAACCCGGGCGGTGTCCTCCTTGGGGGATCCCCAGCCCCCTCCCCGAGGGGGAGGCGCTGGGCCAAGGCGGCAAAAAGGAAAAAGCCCGCGAAGCAAGATGCGCAGCAAAAAGGACGGAACACCTGCGAAACAGGAAACGCAGCAAAAACCAAGGAAAGCCCGCGAAGGGCTAACAAAGGGAAAGGGGAGGGGTTTCCCCTTCATAAGGAGCGGGGTTCCCTCAGAAGGCAGCATCCAGCTGCACCCGAGGGACACCCGTTCACTCGCCGTGGACAACGGAGGAAGGTTTTCGTTTGGAGGAAGCATTGTCGTGGGAGGAAGTACTGCTCGGTTGAGCAACGCCACTTCCATCCCACTACGGACGAGAGTTTGCAGGGACCGCTAGACCGGGGCTCCAGGAATCAACGGCGGTCTTGAGAGGAGCGGCTGCGATCAGTGTGCACCGGCGGCGACCTCGTGCATTTTCAGCGAACAACAAGGAGAGAGCTGTTGGGGGCAGCGAGGCACGGAAGGGAGCCGGCACACCCTCCCGGCCCATCGGAGAAAGTCAGCGGCTGCACGGCACCCGGAACACCTGGTGTGTGTATAAACAGCTGAGAAGCTGCAGATGAACCGCTGGACGCACGGAGGGGAGCATCATTGTGCGCGACCAGGGAGTAGGCGAACCCCGCAAGGCTCGAAACACCCGGCTGGAGCGGAAGCAGCAGAGAAGCTGCAGCGCTGGCGATTCGCTGCACCCACAGAAGGGAGCAGCAGGGTGCACCGCAAGGTGGTAATCGAATGCCCCAAGTTGGCCATCGGGAACGCGCTGAGGGTTTCAGCCACCCGGGGACGCACAGCGTGAAAGCGTGCAAGGAGCGGCGGCGAGGCAGATCAAAGGCACAGCAGCTGCTGCCTTCGGGAAAGGAGGAGAACGGTGAAAGGGCGAGCAGCACCTCTTCAGCTCGGGGAAATACAAGGAAAGGGCCTCTGGGGCAAAACGTGTGCTCTACACAAAAGAGGAACCGACAGTACTATGGACATGGAGGCCTTTATCGCGATGGCCAAATTGGTGGTGGCAAAGCACGGCAGTAACTGGATGGAATCCTTGGCCAGCCAGTCAGGGGGAAGCCACCCTGGTATCACGGAAAGGTCTGAATCACCACTAATGTTCCAGGAGGATGAAGAAGTGCGCGAACAGGAAGATGAAGGGATGTTGGGAGAAGAAGAGGAACAAACAGGAAAGAGGAAAAGAGTGATGACCCAGAAGGCCAAAGCAAGCAAGGAACAAGCCGCGAGCATCAAGAAGGGGAAGACTGGGCTCGCTAAGGGCAAAGGACGGGCACAAGAGGTTGAAGCCGTACCGGCACCTGCACTGGTACCTGCACCCAGGAACACGGGAGCTCTCAACACGCCTGAAGCCAGATCGGTGGCAGTGATGGAGAATGGACCACCTTCCATGGAGGTGGTGAAAGGTATGGTGTTGCAATGTATGCAAGCCTGGGGGAGAGGGGGCAATCGGCCACTTTTGAGTGGCAATGTTAATGCTTTTAATCAAATGGGGAATGGGGCCAATGTATTACAGCAGAAAGATGTACCACCCGTCCAATGGGGGGAGCCATTGGGGGTGGCCAAACAAATGGAGGCCCCGCGGGTAGCGGTGGGGGCCACATCAGGGGGGCAGTGGCCGGGAAGGTGGCTTAACACGCCGACATTGTGCGGGGGGGATTCAGCACACATTGAATCAAGGAACAGACTTGTCAGGCTATAGGGTCAGTATTGGGAATCCTACAGTGCTACACGTCCCCCTGGGTCAGCAGCCCACAGCGTTAAACACAGCAATCCCAGCAGGGGGAGCAGGCATGTCAAGTAATGGGCTCATGGTTGGGGATCCTACAACGGTACATGCCCCTTTGGGTCAACGACCCGCATCAGTCGTCATAGCAACCCCATCAGTGGGGTCAGGCATGGGCAACCATTGGGATGCATCTGCAAGCAGCGTCACACAACCAACCTCTTGGTGGGGGCAAGGGGTGGCCAGCATGGGAGTACCTCAGGTCACCACTGCTGGGCAAGGGGGAGTAGGGGATACTATGACTCAATATGAGAGGACTATGCCCGGGTTTGCACCGGTTAGGGTGTCAGTGAATTCCTTGTCATGACACATACCAATGTCAGTTAAAGAAAAGGTATGGAAGAAGGAATTCATAGAGATTTTGGATTTTATAAGTATGGAGCCGTTAGGTAACGGGTTGAAAGAATTATCAGAGAAAGAGAAGGAGAAAAGGGAGAAGGAGACTCCCAAAACTGACGCGACCATTCACAATTGGATCAAAGCCTTTCTAATTTATACCTCTATAATGATAGAAAAGCACCCACAAGATGCCTCAGCAATGCTAGCCTATTGCCACTACATCCAGGATATTTATTTAAAAAGAGGAGGTGAAGGCTGGCTTCAGTATGATCAGGCATTTCGTTTAAAAATGCAGGTATGGCCAGCACTAGCGTGGGATGAGATGGATGTAGGAGGTGTGGTGGATAAACTGGTACTCACGAGTGAAGGGGTTGAGAAAACCACAGGGGAGAAGACCCAAGTTGTATGGAGGGGCAGAGGTGGTTACACGCGGAGGGGAAGGGCATCCTTTCGCGGGCACTCCTCCTGGAGTAACAGAACCAGCTACCAGGGGGAGCAAGCAGAATGCTGGAGGGTCAACTCTGAAGAAGGCTGCCCATTTGGCAAATCTTGCCGATTCAAACACCCAAAGGGAGGGAGCAGCAAGGAGCACCGCTCCTCAAGCAGCGAAGGCAGACACAGGGGCAGTCCCAAATGTAAAAGCAAGATCAGGAAGGAATGAAGTGCATGTCATATTGCCAGAAATTGCGCCGCAAAAAATATGTAAAGAACTGATTAAAAGTGGGCTACCAACCCCGATTAACATACAAGCTATGACTCCATGGTTAAATGAGTATCATAACATTGAGGATGCTAAATTGTTGTGGGAGGGATTCAGGTGGGGGTTCAAGATCCCATGTGCAGAGAGGAAAAGGGGCACTGAGGTGCGCAATTTACGGTCAGTTTTGGAGATGCCAGAGGTGGTGGGGCAGAAAGTAGCTAAAGAGGTGGACCTGGGTCGGGTGGCCGGTCCATTCACACACACCCCATTCCCGAACTTGGTAATATCCCCATTGGGGCTGTTTCCAAAAAAGGAGGAAGGGCAATATCGCTTAATACATCATTTATCATTCCCTGAGGGGGAGTCAGTCAATGATGGGATCAGGGAGGACAAATGCAGGGTGCATTATGCCTCCTTTGAGGATGCTGTTGAAAGGGTGAGGGCGGCAGGAAAAGGGGCCCTCTTGGGGAAAGCAGACATCGAATCGGCATTTAGGCTATTACCCATACATCATGAAAGTCAGCACTTGTTGGGTTTTAAGGTCCAGGAGCTATATTATTTTGACAAATGCTTACCTAAGGGGTGGGCCATTTCCTGTGCCTATTTTGAAGCGTTTAGTACTTTCCTGGAGTTCACAGTGAAACAGGAATGCAAGGCAGGTGCAGTGCTGCATTATTTAGATGATTTTTTGTTCATCGGGAAAGATGGAACGGCTGAATGTCAAGAGATCATGCTGGTCTTTCAGGAATTGATGAGGGTGATGGGGGTACCGCTGTCTGAACGCAAAACAGTGGGCCAGGTGACCTGCCTAACGTTCTTGGGAATCGAGATTGATTCAGTAGAAGGGGTTTGCAGGCTGCCACAGGAAAAGGTAGCTAAGCTGAAGGCATGCATTAAGGACTTAAGGTCCAAAAAGAAAGCAACCCTGAGGCAACTCCAGGTCATTGCGGGTAATCTCAATTTTGCGGGTAAAGTCATCCCAGTGGGTAAGGCGTTTGCAAGAAGTATTGAACTAATAATGGTTGGATTGAAGCATGCGGGGCAACATGTCAGGTTGGGGGCGGATATACGGGAGGACTTGGGTATGTGCGACGAATTTCTGGACAGTTTCAATGGGGTCCGCATGTGGAGAACTGTGTGCAACGGCAAAAGCAGGCGTAAGTTATTCACAGACGCATCAGGGGCTTTGGGGTTTGGAGCAATCCTTGACAATCAGTGGTGCGGCGCAGCATGGCCAGGGGAGTGGCATGACCTAGGAGTCACCAAAGACATCACATTGTTGGAACTCTTTCCCATTGTGGTGGCATTCAAACTATGGGGTGAACAGCTAAGGGACAGCAAAGTCATGTTATGGTCGGACAATTTGGCTGTAGTACAGATAATTAATCTTGGTCCTGCCAGCGGCTCTGGGGTGTTGCGACTATTAAGAGAGCTCAACAAATGCATGCTAAAGTGGAATATTGAAGTGCGTGCCAGACACATTCCAGGGGTACAGAACACAGCCGCTGAGGCTCTCTCTCGTTTTCAGTGGGAGAAATTTCGAGAGTGTTGCCCGGGAGCGGAAAAAAGGATGACGCAGTTCAAAACAAAGTGGTGGGACATGATTTGGGGGACTTGAGATCCCTGATTCAGACGGCGCTAGCACCGGCACGACTAAGAGGTATCAGGCATGCTGCGAGCGGTACCTGAAGTTCAAGCAGGAAGAACTGGGAAGTAACGGGCAGGAGAGACCTGTAAGGGCCTTTGTGGGCTGGGGATGGCATGAAGGCACATCCAGGTCATGGATGGCGCATCACCTGGCAGCCATCACTCATTTTTCAAAGTTAGAGGGACTGGTCGATCCCACTAAAGAATATTATATTTGTGTGGCCATGAAGGGTTCGGCCAGGCAAGCAAAACCCAAAGGGGACGAGAGGCGCCCCATATACTATGTCAAATTACAGAGGCTGGTGGCCAGTCTAGAACAAATCTGTCACGGGAATTTTGAAGTAGCACTGTTCAAGGCAGCATTTACGTTAGCATTCTTCGGGGCATTCAGAGTAAGCGAACTGATCCCCGAGAACAGAGGGGCGAAAGGCTCAAGGTATCTGCAGATGCAGGATGTACAATGCTCGGAAGGACAAGTAACTTTATGGTTAAAAAAGTCAAAGACTGATCAGGAAGGGAAGGGGTGTACTGTGGCTCTACGGCCCATTGCAGGGAGCACGGTGTGCCCAGTCGGGGCCGTGTCTGATTTTCTTAAAGTGAGACCTCCATCGGGGAAGGAAGCGTTGTTACTCATTCACCTAGATGGCACCGCTCTAAGTCGGTTCCAATTCAGGAGAGTGATGGAAATGGCATTGGACAGAATTGGGGAAAAGGAAGGTGAGTTTGGAACACATTCATTCAGGATTGGGGCCGCAACATCAGCGGCGGCAGTGGGGATGGACGAAATCGCAATCAAGCAGATAGGCAGATGGAAATCTGGTTGCTTTAAGAGATACATTAGGCCTGAAAAAATGTCTTCTTCTTTTCCCCCACTATAGCACCAGCCTGAAAGAAGAAGACATCTGTATGGGTGGTGGGACACTCCTTTGTGTCTAGGGCCGGGTCCAGCTGGTCAGCGGAACAGGAAAAGCTGACGGCGGGCGAGTTCAGGATTGGGTGGCACGGGGTGCCTGGCATGAAATGGGCTCAACTGCAAGGTCAGGTACGCAGGCTGTTAAGCAACAGGGGGAAGCCCGACATCCTGATCGTCCACTTTGGTGGGAATGATTTAACAAGCTTGGGGAGAGGGGCGCTTATGCGGGAGATGATGTACTCGTTGCAGGAGCTAGCGGGACAGTTAGGGGAAACAGAGATAGTTTGGTCGGAGATCATTCCAAGAGGGGAATGGAGAGGCGCGGATAACCATGCCGCAGTGGAGAAATCCAGGCGCAAACTCAATTGTGCGATGGCTAAATTCTGTAAAGGCAGGGGTTTTGGACAGATTAGGTATGGTCTCATTAATCTTAAATCTCCAGAATATTTTTCGAATGATGGGGTGCACCTGTCACCCTTGGGCATGGACCTATTTTTCTGGAATATTTGCACAAAAATCTTGGAGATGTAAGATGAGGAGCAAAGGGGGGAGCCACGGTGGGCAGAAACCAACACGTGACGTGGCGGTGTTTGGCCAGACAAACACATGAGACAGACTCCGGAAGAGCCAGGAGAATGCAGGAAGGGTCTTCGCTCTTTTCAGACCCGGCGCCCCTTGGGAGCGTAAGCGGCAGGGGCGTCGGGGAAGAACAATTATGGCTCAGCGTCCCCCAAAGAAACGGCACTCTCCCCGCTCAGGAGCGCCTGCAGGGGCAGGACAGGCTCGGACACCAAGGTGGGGAGAGTTGGGCCTACCTATGGACTCTTGGGGAAAGGAAAAGGGGGAAGCAGTTTCTTGGGACACGGAGCAGTCGCCGCATCTTGCAAACCAAGTTTTCCACAAATGTGTGCAGTTTGGTTTTTGTTATTATGGAATAAATTCTGCGGCCTTTTTATGCCAGCAAACTAACAGGTCTCATTCTACACTTTCTGGGGAAAGGGGAATGAGTTATGGTTATGTGTTGGTTACAAATGGACGGATGCCGGGGTTATGCGTGATTGCGGCCCTGAGACTCTCAGGCATGTTGTTCCATTAATACAGCACCCGGGCCGAGCCACGAGACACACAACAGTGCTGCATTAATGGAACAACAGCACCCGGGAAGTGCGCGGCGCCGCTTGTTGCATCATCCATCTAAAAAATGTATAAATAGTCGCCCCAACCCCCCAAACACAGTACAGTCCACTGTACTTTTACTTACCTGAACCTGATAGTGCATGCATGTGCATCCACACTCGCTCGTCGCTTGCTCCTGTTTTCGGAATGGCAGGGGCTGACAACAACGCCAGGCAGCCAGTCAGCCCCAAGCTATCAGTGCACACGCGCACATAGCCTGAGGGGCACGCCGCACGTGCACCCATGGGCCTGGCTGGCGCCACCGAGGCCCTGGGTGGAAGTGGAAAAAAAAAGAAATGTTGCTAATTGCACATTTACTAGTCAATTGCTGCTGCCCTGAGGGCAAAGGCCAGCCTGAAGCAGTGCTCACTGTTCGCTCCTAATACAGATAACACGTAAAAAAGACAGGACTCAGAGCACCGCCGCACGGCACCCACTAGAGGCTGACTGACGTCAGGCAGCCGCCTGAGCTGCCTGACACAAAGACCGGCCCTGTATGAGTCCAGCAGTAACCCGCTAGTGCTACTGGCGGGTTTGCTGCCGGACTCGTAACACTTTTCCGGCACCTGATATCCCTGTGCCACTAGGACATTGAAAGTCCCGGCGGGTCGGGAATGCAGATGCCCGGAAAATATTTGTCCGCATTCCCATGGATATGGGGAGACCGAAGCACCGGCGCTGTTGCTAACTGTGCCGGTGCTACTGTGAAAACTCTGTGGGCGGGTGCTGTTCCGCCAGGCAGGTCAGACCTGCCGGGTACAACACCACCCCGCCCCTGCAGAGCTGTAGTGTGGCGGTCCGGAAAGGGTGCCGGTACGGTGCAACAGGCAACCTTATTTCTGGACTGCCACAGTTGTAATGAGGCACACTGTAAAATGTCGCTTATGACAAAGGCTGTTTACCTTGTGCCTTGTAATTTGTCATGAAAACATGTACAGCGTATTAAAATCTGTAATGTTTGCAATGTTTTTCTCGAAATAAATTGAATTTAGTTTTTCCCTCACCTTTATTTAACATGTAAATGTCTCAGCACATTTTAAATACAATATTTCTCTCCTGCTTGCTCTTATTTCAAATGAATAATTTGTACAGTTTCTATGCATGTTAATTCACCCAGCAATTGCCTGATTCAGCACAAAGATTGTTAAATGCAAAGCTGGCAAAAGTGATGCATTATTGATTTATTAATGACGTGCAGGGTCACTCCAACCATTGTAATAAAAATAATCGATCGTTTAGAGCATGCCACTTAATCAATAGGAACAGTTCTCCCCTTGTTAGATTCTCCATGAGGTCTTTTTCATAATGGTAGCGTCTTCATGTGGCTGGACCCCAGAAGCCTTCGTTAAAGGGTTAAAAAAAAGAATGCAGTGTTGTGCATGTCAGTTCCCTCTGCAGCTTGGATCCCTACATTATGACGTAATAGGCGTTTTTGCAAAGCACTCATTTACCCTTATAATGGCACCTGGTGTTTATAACTGATGTTTGTAGATAGTCAAGGTATTGGTACTCATTTTATTGACCTCTCAATAATGAAGTGGACCAGCTGGGATTCAAACCTATGACATTCAAGTAAACAATGATCATTGCCATGTATGGCTAAGTGCAATGTGCCACAGACCCAACAGATGCCGTTTTTGTGTGACATGTCTTTCCTGCACCACCTGTGCAGCGTGTGTCCTTACCATAATGCCTTTGCATTATAATCTTTACCAGCGATATAAAGGTGGCGTGGGTAGGCTGTGGCTTGTTGGCTTGCATTGGGTGGTGGGTATAGAGTGGGAGGGTAGGTTATATGTGGGGGCTGTTGGAAGACAGGTGCCATGCAAGAGGTGTTAGTGGAGCAGGTGAGAAGGAAGCGGTGGTGCACCAGGGGACTTAGGTAGGTGTGGGGCTGTGGGTTGGGACAGGGGGCTGATAAGGGGATTCCCCTTCTTGTGGAAATAAAGCAGAGGATCGAGGATGAATGGAGGACCCCTGTTTGAATAAGTGGGATGGTGGTCAGGCAGCAGGAGAAAGATCTATGTGGTAATGGATGTGCAGGAAAGAACCGGGCAGCAAAAACCTGCTAAGTGAAGACATTGAGCCATTTTTTGGCATATTAGTGGAGAAGAGGATGAAAGAGTCCAGTATATGGTCTAAAGAAAACATGTGAGTTGTCAAGTTCATCCATGCAGAATGCTATTAATGGGGGAAATATCAATACAACGTGTGTAGCATGTCATTCTCCTGATAATCCTCTATCGCATGGTTCGGAGGCTGCACAGCACCACATGGTCAAAATTGGCACATCCTTGAAGTCAGCACTCCGACACAAGTATTGCCATCAAGTACATAGAGAATACAAATTCACAACAGTGCAGGTCGCCACAATAGGAATATCTTAAAACAGCTACGGTAGTGTCATTTGAGGGAATTCGGCCCTTCTCTCCAACAGGAAGCCCCCTCTGTGAAGCTAGGGAGGTGTTCCCGCTCTGCAATACTGACCGTCGCTAGAGGTTGAGTCAAGTGGAACCTCACCGGGAAAGACTCTCCCTTAGGGAACATGGACTCCCGTTCCTGTGAGGAACTCCCTAAACCTTTTCACATGATGGCATACATGGATCTATCTAATATTCAAAGTAGTGTGGCATTTGGACAAGTGTCTGAAGCAAATGGTCGATGTGTTGGTTATTCTGTTGAAATGTATTACTACTGAATCCAGTTTGAACGTGTTTATTAAAGCATTTTTAAAGGGAATTAAAAGAAATGTAAATGTTTTTTCATCACACCACTCCAAATATGGGAAATTGCAAGGTTACAGTTTACTTAAGTTCATTCACAAAAAGAGAGCACAATCAATCAATCTTTTCTGGACATTTTCTCAAATGTGCTGAAAGTGACTGAAACATGCTGTACAAAAAACGAACATCACTTGGAAAAGCTCCTTCCAATGCAAAGTGAATATCAATATCAAGAGCTTATGAAACAACAGAAAGCAGCACGACTTGCCAACCAGAGGACAAGAGCAACTTTCTCCAGGGCAAATGAGATGCCAGAGCAAACAGAAGCAAGACTTGCTAACAAGAGGACAAGAGCAACATGCTCCAGGGCACATGAGACACCACGCGACTGAATGCAGAATCATTGTCTTTTGGGGGTTGAAGCCTTAGCTCTCAGACTACTGTGAGAAAGAGATTGAAATCAAGACCAGAGCATTTTCAGAATTGAAGTCTCCAGACATTCTTGAAGAAAAGATTGAAAGCAGATTTCCTGTTGGGGAATTGAAGTTCAAGGTTAAAGACTGCCGTACAAATAAGGATGAAACAAACACGATGATAAGAGAGTGGAACACATACAATATGATTGCTAGAATCGAGGCCATTCCTGAAAACAAAAGCGACTGGGACAGTATTGGACAGCATGGACAGAACAGAGCTTTCCTTGACTGGATATCAAATGCAAGTGATGGTCTGCTACATGAGACAACTTGAGGAAAGCTGAAAGCTCAATATATTACAATGCCACCTTCCATTTCTTCACTTAGCACAGAAAAGCACAGTAATGTCACTGGTATATTACCAGTATTTATACAATTCCCATTACCACAGTAGTGGCCTTACAGCGCCTGACCTTGTACGAGAAGTGGTATATTGTGACCTCCACCAGGGTGTTGTCATTCCTTGTTCTGTGCATATAAACGAAGAAAGGTAAGGGGAGAGTAGATGATAGGGAAATATTAGCCTGTTGGTGGGGTCAAACATATGACGTAATGAGGAGGTATCATGGTGTACAGCCCGTTGTACAAGCAAGAAAACAGCAATGGCAGTATCTGTATCAGACTGTAATAGGTGCAAAATATTGCCAGTGTGGTTGCATGATGGACTTGAGATGTGCTCAAACGGGCAATAGTTGTGTGGAGGTTTTCAGCAGTTTAGTTTGTAAGAAACACCCCACTCTTAACAAGGGAGGGAAAGAAAGAGATACGATGAACTTGAGTCAAATACAACCATGTTCCTAAGCTGTGGGCTGCATACAAATCCCATAATGTTTGGGTGTTTGATCTCTATAGAGAAGGATTATCATGTCCTAATAGTGCAGGTTTGTATTACGGTCCAAGAGTTTGTTTATTCGGCTCCGGAGCAATAGAGGTGATTACCTGTAGATACTAATTGTAAAGTCCCCCTTTGGTTGAAGGTGTGGTGTAACAGTGAATTGTCATTGTGAGGAATTCGACCATCCACACGGTAGGTGCACGCTCACCTGGGCATTTTTGAAATGTTACATGAAATTGAATGATGGTAGATCAACCTCTGGAAAATGTGTGGGGCTAATCCGCACACATTTTCCTGTTCTCGCCGCACGACGTACACATAGACTTTTGTACTCTGGGGGGACACAGTCTACATGCCCATTCCTCCCTGTCATATTTAGTTGGGATATGACAGGTGAAGTAAGCGATGCATCTCAGAATGGGGATGGCCTAAGCCTTCCTCCTGCCATGGCCAGCCTAATTAACTATCAAAGACTCCATTGTTCCGCCCTGTCCGTTTGTTTATCACAAGTAAAATAATTAGCAAACTAATAGAGTATACTTCAAACAGCCCCATGTGGGGCCTGGCTGCAGAGGTTAACAAAGGAGACAGGAAACCCAAAGAACCTTTGAGATGCACTGTGTCAACTTGAAGCCAGCTCCCACCTTCACTATCAAGGCCAGTGACATGTCATGTCTGGGACTTATGTATTACAGTAGTCATCCCCGCAGGGGGACCCCATTCAGAAGGTGGAAGTGTGTGATTTGAGGGAGACAGAAAGTCTGGTCTCACCACAGCTTCAAGGGAGATCTGCCATATTAATCAGGAACCACAGATAGCTATATTGACTAGAGAGACCCTTTTATCCACAACAGACTAGAAGATGGTTGGGACTTAGTATTACATTTCTTCACCCTGTTACCTTTTCTGTTGCAAAGCACTCTGGTTATTACCTTATGCATACAGGAGATTGTTGGTGGGGACGCAGGATTGGTTCATTAAGGTAGGCTTAGCACACACCAATCACTATTGCCCATTTGGCTTTTGGGCAGATCATCTGAAGACTTAGCAAGGAGTAACAAGAAGGACTCAGCATTGGACCCTGCTGAAGGTACAGTCTGCCTTACAGCTTCCGCCAGTGAAGGAAGGCCAGGATTTCCTAGAGGGAAGCAAGATCCCTCTGCTAAACATCTCCCAGGGAACAGAGGGAGATACTGAATCCAGAGGACCCTCCAGCAGCTCCAGAACCGATACCCAGCCAGTAAACAGTGTGCTCTGCTAGGCTCTGCAGCAAGCTTCCTAGGTGGGAAGTGCCCGAGTGTCTCTGAACCAACCCAAGGACACAGCAGTTGCTTGCAACACTCTCCTCAGCTTCGGGCCGTCCACCTTAAAGGACGACACAAGCCCATTGCTGAAGCAAGGAGGTATGCATCTACAAGTATCCACTGACACCCGCCTTAAAGGAAATTTTTGAGCCAGTCGAACCCCTCGAACGGCAACTGATTGCACCTCTGACTGTTGTTAAACCTTAGTCGCTAACGCCATCTGGGACGCCTCGACCAGAGCTTCAAACCCGCCAAGCAGCACTGAGACAACGATTCCTGACCCCGAGCCGCCATGTAGGCCAGTCTGCAGCCGTCCATCCAGCCTCGCGCGCCGAACTGCCTGCTGCATGATACCCGGAGCTGTCTCTCATCTTGAACTCTGTCGCAGAAGCTGCAAAGCGCCCTGAAACCGATTCTACTCTGTCGAGCATCAGCAACTTTTACAAGCACACGGTACATTGTGGTTCTGACTCCCTGGCCCTTTTCGGAAGGCCCCTACTGCCATTTTACAGCCCATTGCTCCCTTTGTGTTGAAACCAAATAACCTTGAACTATTGCGATTCATTACTTTACCGACTACTCTCCTGTCAGTATCCAGAGTGCATCCATTTTCCTTCTTGAAACTGTCTGTCCTTTGTATTCCTTTACAGGGTGGGTTGTATTTTGTAGTGTGCTAAAGCTGTTTATTGTGATAATAATAAAGTAGATATTTGTATACAACCTTCACTGGACAGTCCCTTTTATAATTGAGTAATGTATTGTATTTTCACTGTGTTGCACCTAACCAATGATCTATGACCTTGCAGAGATAAGCCTGCCGTTCTGTCCACGTAACCAAAATTGGACAAGGAGGTTTATAATTTGCTAGTATTTCCAATCTGTTTGGATGCCTTCTGGTGTACTAGAGGTGTGGGGCTGATTGATGGTTTAGAAACCGATATTCATCCCAGGACCACTGGTGCCTCAGCAATTGATTTGTCACAGTCATGACAGTGCATAATTTGACATGCCTTTGAATTCACAGATGGGACAACTATTGCATCACTATGGCCACGTCCCTTAATCAATTTCTGAGATAATGGACCTCATTATAATGTTGGTGGACACAGTATGAAGGGTGTCGGTAAGGCACGTCACTGTTCATACTGTGCCGTCGAATTACGAGTTCTGCTCGCGGGTGGCTGACAGCCCACCAGGTCTAGCCTGGCGGGCTGTGCGGTTCCCGCGAGCATAACTAGTAATTGCACCGGTACCGTTATCAATGGTGCCGGTGCAACCATGCTCCCCACCCCCATTCTGCCTTATTGGGCAGAATAGGGATCGGGAGCGCGGCAATACCGCCACCCGCGAATGGGCAATTACCAGCCCATTCAACTCGTAATGGGCCGGTTATTGCCCAATCGCAGGTGGCGGTGCCGGTAGCGAGTTTGGCGGTAGCCGTGACTAAAAAACAGGCAAGCCTACCGCCAAACTCGTAATGAGGCCCAATGTCTTTTAAACAGCATCCTTAAATGCTTGTTCTGTGATGTGTGGTATAGATATGAAAGGAAAGAGGGACTTGTCCACCTGTCACTGCGCATCAATACTTTTTCATTCAGTTGTGACAAGTTTACAGGTGAACTCAAAAGAACTGAGAAATTTTGTTTTTATTTTTTTTTTAAATAATTTTATTGCTTTAAAAAATCAAACCTTTAAAATATGACACAATTCAAAACAAAACATTTAACATCTTAATGTCGTTATCACTCCTCGACTTATGCCCCTGAGATGATCATCTCTTCTACCTTACACAAGTAGTGTACGGACCTTTCTCCAAGGTGTTTATCTCATAGGTCAGTCCACACTTATTATACTTTCGTTTTGACGAATCAGGGATCAGACACTTGAGTTTTTAGATACCCTCTCCTCGATTACAGCCAGGAAAGAGGTCAGGGGCATAATTAGTTTCCAATCCGATCCATTCCACATTTTCTGCCACCACTCGTCCGCGTGCAGTGTTTGATGGTTTGCGTACCACTGTCCCAGATGAACAGATCTTTCATTTTTTAAAGAGTGGCAAAATAACACCAGGTGTTTAATGGATTCCGGCTCCTTCAGGCAGATACGACAAATGGGATTTGGATCAATGTCGTCTGCTCGCAGTCTGATGCGGTCCTTCGTCTTGAATGAATTCAGCCTGAATAACAAAAATAGTCTACGTGCCTTCAAATTTGGAAAACGAATCATATAAGGCTGCAGTACGTTGTAGTTTTTGGCTTCAGCGGGCGCATCTTTCATCGCGCTGGCAGCTTGGCGTTCACTACCTGTGTCAATCCAGTCGGCGCGCCAGATCTTCACTTTAGCTGCTGTCGGGTTTACGTGCAGGGCTTGTAAACTAATGTTGTTGATGGTTAATAAATCTTCACCTCGTTTTACCCATTGGGACAAAATGTCGGAGCCTCCACTGCACGCATTAGGCAGGATCTTGAATTGTAGGATTCCCTCTTCAGTTTTGGATTTCCGGAACAACGATAGTTGGTTCCAGCAGACCCTCGCATGCAATGAGACAAGCGCAAGTTCGTACCTTATGCATGCAGTAGATATTCCTATTGGTAGGCTTAGAGCCTTCATCCAGAACATATGTTCCAGTGATGCCCAATGTGTAGACGGACAACCAAAGGAATTTTCAGCGCCGTATGTTAAAATCGGGACCACTTTCTGTTCGTAAAAATTTCTCAGTGGTCGCATTGAGAATCGCCCATATTTTGTATGGATCACAAGAGCCTGTCGTGCCAACTGGCCACATTTCCTCTTTGATTCAGTCACCCAAGGGTCATCACAAATACTGGAGTTCAAAATCATTCCTAGATATTTTACAGATTTTGATGTGCAAAGGACCACTTGCTCTAGTGACCACCTGTGTTTTGAGCACCTCTGGTTTTTGCGTGATCCTAGGTTCTCAAACACCAAAATTTCAGTTTTTGCAGGATTTAACTTCAAGTTGTTTGTATTCACATATCCTTGAACCGCGTCTAGTTTGCGTTGGAGGCCGATCGGAGTTTGATCTAGAATTACTTATCGGCCTTCAGTTGAGTTTTGGAGGGAAGGCTCTCGCAGATTCGATTGCTTCTCCAATGTCGAAGATAAAAAGGCTGAAAATTGCAGCTGCCAGCGGGCATCCCTGTTTCACTTCCTTGAGAGTTTTGATTTTAGAGGATAGGGCCCCCAAATGATCAAGACGAATTGAAATTGAGGTGTCTGTATGAAGCTCTTTGATTGCCGCAAGTAGATCTGCCGGACACCCCCACCCTTCCAGTTTAACCCATAGCGCTTCGCGATCTATCACATCGAAGGCCATGGAAAAGTCAACAAAAGCTGCATACACCTTTGTGTTTGTGCGCAGGGCTTCCATTTTTAGCAGGTTTAAGATTAGCAGGTTCAGTGAGCAACCCACCATTTTCACAAAACCTGCCTGTCTTTCGTCCACTTTTTTCGCTGTTTGTGCCCAATTAATGAATTTGATTTGCAGCAAAGATTTGTAAAGCTTGCCTAGGACGTCAAGGAGGGCTACTGGTCTGTAATTTTTCGGTGACGCTCTGTTCCCTTTCTTGAATATGGGCACTATTATCCCTGACTTCCATGATGTCGGTATTTGCTTTTGCGAGTTTATTCTTGCAAAGAGATCGAAGCACAAATCAGCCCACAGGTCTGGGAACTGTTTAATCATAAAGTTCAATAGGCTATCAGGACCCGGGGCCCTAGAGTCTTTCGTTGTCATTATTGCATCTCGTATTTCGTCTCTTGAGAAGTTTAGGTTCCAATCTGATTCGATAGGTGAGTGTGCATGCGGGACAAGGGACTTATGATATAGCGCAGTGAAGTGCTGGACCCATTCAGCTTCCGTCACCTGACTTATAAGTAATGCCTCTTGTGGTGATTCCATCGCGTTTATTGTTCGCCAAAACTCACCACTATTCTTATTGGAAAGAATCTTCAACATTGCCTCTGCATCATTTTGATGTAATATAAACTGGTAACTTTTAATCCAGTTTTTGTAGTGTTGTTTTGTTACTTTGTTTCGTTGCATTCTATCTTCTTTTGGACCTAGATTATTTTTCCCAATTTTCGGCTTGCATGGCTCTTTTGCGTTGCATCACCGTTAGATCAAAGGAGTGTTTTTTCTTGAATGATCTGAGAAATGATGATCCCGAAGCAAAAGCAAAGTGGTGGAAGTTGGTCACTGTGCAGAGAATCCGGTTTCCGCTTGCATTCTGGCTCAAGTAATTGTAAAAGGTAGACTCCAGCCACAATTACCTATCAGTCCAAGTAAGCGCTCCATCAACTCACTGATTATGTAAAGGCTTTGACCTTGATAGGGTTGGAGAAAGCACTGCACTTATGAATTGCATCATTATTCAAATGACAAGTCATAAGGGTGGATTCTTATTGTAACTGGGTGGGCTGGCCGATCTGCAAGTTAACAGGAGTGAAGCTGTTGCCTGCATCCTTTGGGTGGATTGAGCAGTGATCTTAATAGATCCATTTTGGGTAAGGAACGGAGTAATGGATATGGGGACAGTTGTAGAAAGTTGTCCTTAGGTGTTAGAGTAAGGTTATGGCATGGAGAAGTTATCAGTTGCTGGAATTGTTTGTATTGTGAAGAACCAGGTTAGTACAGCAGCTGTCTTGGCAAGCCAGTAGACAGGCAGAATGGTCTGAAGATACAGCGCAGGCATGGGGTCCAGGCTATCATGTCCGTCAGGGCCACATTCTGTTTAATGACAATTGGAAGCACCTGTAACACATGAGCAATTGTCCGGATTGTATGTATGTAACTAACATGTATTGACTCCAAAAAGCGTCTCTGATGCCCACTGTAACTAAGCCTTCGCATATAACAGCACCACAATGCCCGTGGGCTGTTAGCGCGCTATATAATTCTAAATAAATACATTTATTAATATTGATCAGATTTAGATCTCGAGACTCGAGCAAGTTTCAAACCCAATATAAGGCTCCTGGCTTTCCATGAATTCCCCAATTGAGAAATTCTCTGGGGGCCTATCCATAGTTAATCAAAGTTTTTCGAGTGATCTAATCATAAAACTTTCTCACATGTCGGACCCATCACGTCACAGAAAATGTTCTTCTGAAGGAGGCTTTATCCCATAACCTTTAAAGATGACAGTGGGTCAGACGCCATGCTTGGAGATGACACAGCACCATGTTTCTGCTGTGCCTTTCCCAAATGTTCAAGTGCAATGGAAGGAACGAAGAACAACATGAAGAAATACTATTAAAGGCCTTACGCATACTCAAAGAGGCAGGTCTGACAAGTGTACATTGCATGAGATTGAAATACAGTACTTGGGTAAGGAGATATCAAAAGGCAAGATTTAATCAATGCAATAGAAGGCGCACCAAAACCAAAGAACAAGGAGCAACTTGTAATCTTTTCTGGATGGTGGAATACTAAGCATCATTTATACAACATTCTGCAGGTGCTACTAGCAACATGAGACAACTAGTAAAAAGGGCAATACACTTTAAGTGGAATGATATGAGTGGGGAGTAATTTAAGAAAGTAAAAAAGGCACTCAATCAAGCTCCATAACTTCAAATGTATAATCCAGCGAGGAAAAGCATTGTAACAACAGCCACGAGTAATACTGGGTTGGGTGCAGTGTTAAAAAAAGGGAAGGGAAATAACATACCATTGCATTTGCCACACGAGTACTCAAAGATGCAGAAACAAATTACTCCAACATAGAAAAGGAACTGTTGGCCATCAAGTGGGTAGTGGAAACATTTAGACCCTTTCAATGGGGCACAGTGTTTCAAATATGCGCTGACCACAAACCGCTAACGGAGATCCTAACTATGAACAGCTTATGCAAAGTTTCTTTCCGCATCAGGAAGCGGGCTACACATTTACAAGAGTACATATGGGAATTTGAATATGTACCAGGAATACAGAACAGAGCAACAGATTGCTTATACAGATGAACTATTACAGAGGAAGACAATGATGCAGTCATGGAGATCGGTGACCAAGTATCAGCAATAGAGCAGAGTGCAGTGTCTAAAGAATGGGATAAAGCGATGCTGGTAGGCGAACAGTGGCATTGAGGCTATAGTGGAAAAATGAATTATTAAGAGATTACTAGAAGAACTCAATCCTGGACCACTGTGTAGAGTTGAGGATGAATTGCACACTGCAAATGGTTTAGTATTGAGGGGTGGCCGTATCATTCCTCTGCGGGTGTAAGACACAAGATAATAGATTTAGCACATGCAGGACATCAAGGTATGACAAAGACGAAACAAAGAATCATGCAAGATATTTGGTGGCCTGCCTGTGATGTACAGATAGAGAAAATGATTAGAGATTGTCCCACATGTGAACAGAGTGATAAAGTATCTTCTACATGCACAAATACCAACACTCTAATGCAGATTCCAAACTTACAGTGGGAGAGAGTGGGTTTAGATATTGTAGGACTTATTTGTGGTAGAAGTTCTCATCTATAGTGCATAGAGGATAGTGTGTGTTACCTAGTTTCTGATGTGCGCTAGAACTTCAGCCAATTAAGTAATGAGCAATGACTATCAATATTGATCAAAAAAGGGGTGTGTGTGATGGCAGCATTTACAGGAGGAAAAGAAGGGCTACCCCAGCCCAACTGTAAGTAAAACAAATGATACAGTAATTCCCGTGCTACGCGCTCACCACTTCAAAGTTAATAGGTTCAACACTTATAGGGTTCTGATAATGATTGGACACTGAAACTGATATACCTGAAAACAGTTGTATTTATTGGCATAGATGCCAGAACAACAAAGAGTGTGATCAATATATGTGCTAACACATTAACTCATATGGAAGCAATCAAACTTGCTGAGCAGATTGTCTGACCAAATTATAGGCTAACACTATAAGTATGAACTAATTGCTTGCCAGTTGCTTGCCAACACGTGTTTCGACGCTCTGGGTCCTCATCAGGGCACATACTTCAATTAAACAATTCTTGTATCTGAAATTACTGTCTGAAACACTGTCCTTATGACATAATTGTTGTCTTAACATTCGTCATATTGTTATCGCATGTATGCTACACATAGGAACACCGAGGAGAGAGAGAGGGGAGGAAGGAAAACAGAAGGGAAACAAATATTAGATTGGTCAAAAATTATTATTGATTGAAATTCAGTTAGAGGATACAAAATGTGTCACGTGTGCAGGTAACATATAAGCTACCCAAAAGAAATATGATTTATCACTATACATCATCACTCAAATACAAACACTTCCTAAATTCTGAATATTTCACTCATATTGGCATTTCTATTGACTAGTTCCAATACCTGGTTGTTGAAATGGTATTTCATATGTACACGTAGCCGCTAGTCGGGTGTGCAAAGGCGCCTACATGCACCATAATGTACCCTATATTACTGCTATCAACATCTTGGCTTGGAATTAATATAAATATGGAGAGCTGGTTATTTACTTGCCCCTCCTGTATTAGTTATTCTCATGATTGAACTATTCTTCTCACCAATTTCAAACAGTTATTCAACTTGATTTTGATCTCATTCGAGCTATTTATGTGTCTGTTATAAAAATAAGGCACACATATTGTTTTGAATCATTTCACTGATGTTCCAATTTCTCTCAATATATATAATTCCAAAAGGACTGCTTACCTAAATGTAAATCAGTCTGTGATTCCACTCTTGAAACGTTAAATGCTCTTTTGACTGATGATTATACTGCGAACTCGGTGCGTTTCTACTGTGTTCCTCGCCGTCATGATATGCCTTACGTTATTAGTTTCATTGACTGCTGCAATGGATACAAAGTGCGCCTAGTTACCCATTTGTTCATGTCTAGTCTTACGCTACTGAAATTTCAAAGGACGCATGTATTTGTGCCATCGGAGCTTACCAGAGTTATGCTTGCTGTTTGAAGCCCAGAAAGGAAAAGACCTCCGCGTATTGCGCGTGCACTGTGTCTGCTCCAGCAAAGGCCGGCTCATTGTGAAAACGTGTTTTTTATATGTGTCTGCCCGTTTTGTTAGGTCATTTGATCTGTCACATGATCCTTCCTATTTGTTTCTGCCCTTTTTTGTTGTTTTATTTAGTATATATATACTAACTCATCTGCATTCTAGAATGAAGATCATTCTTGTTAGCTATTCGTACAGATTACCCCCAATATGCTGATTACTTGTTGTTTAGCATGTGTTCCAGTTTCTGATAATATATATCGGCCAACTCCGATAAGCTGCGCTCTGAATTCCTCACGTAAGTGCAATCGTTAGTTACTGTTTTGATGTTTATTAAAAAATGTTGAGGTACCTATTGGTGCTGGAGGCTCCACTGCACTCCCCCCACTTGGCTAATTATCTATAGGGTGCATTCCCAGTTCAGCCTATTTTAATTAATTTGGTGATTTACCACAGTGCTAATTACATGCAGGGCCACCTATCCATTTTATCCTATACCATTCATATTGCAAATGAATGCTGATTGTTGACTACAAGGCACTGTTATTCTGTTACCCGTGTGTGATCAATTGACTGTTAAGTCCTTAATGCATCCATACATTGTGATATTAAAGACAGTGAGTCATATTAAAGAAAAACATTCAACTCATGCTCCTTGTTAAAAGCAAATTTTGAACATCTGAGTTTACTTATGGTCTGAGCTTCCAACTGACGTAAGTATAATTGATGATCTCCTCCTCTGACATGTGGCTTGGCTTGGAGTAGTTCCACGAAAAGAATATCTCTGCTGTTGTCCTTTTGATGATGTGTTTGTCAGTGAAGGGCCAATGGCAATTTCAGATCTTGACTGTTCAGATTTGCTAGGTGCTCCCGTATTCTTACTCTCAGCTCTCTAATGGTACTACCTATGTACACTTTTTTACAGACCCATATCACCCCATACACTACAAATTTAGTCTTGCAATTTATGAAGTCTTTAATTTCTACCTCAAGTTCTCCATGACAGTTGAAAATCCTGGTTGGTGACAGGCAAATTTACAGAAATTACAGGTTCCACATTTATGGAACCCTGTGCTTTGACTACTTAGCCAATTGCGAGTCAGCTTACAGTTGGGTTCAGATGCAAGAAAAGAGGGGCTGAGTTTCGTTTTGAGTGTTGATAATTTTGTATTGATGATTTTTGGTCTAGCTGTGATATATTCTGAGATATCCCGGTCCAACTTCAATAAGTGCCAATGTTTGCTGAGCAAATTGTAAATATGACTACTATTGCGTGAGTATTTCGTAATAAAGTTAGCCATTTCTGGAAAGGTATCTTCACTGGACGATTCCTTACTCAATAAGTGTTTCCGATCCAAATTCTTAGTTGTCAATCTTGCTTGGTCAATAATTTTGGCAGGGTACCCTCTATTCTTGAATCTATTGCCAATCAGTGGACATTCTAAGTTATAAGCCCCATTTGCACTGCAATTCCGTTGGGCTCGATAGAATTCACACTTCGGTATGTTGTTTATAACCCCCTTTTTTGTGGCAGCTGGTGTTACGTTCACCTGGTCTCTGCGGGGACGTTGGGGCATGGTTGGAGCCCTCCCTGGATTCAGCTCCCTGGGATCGTTCTCACCCCCAGCTCCTGCCAAATATACTGTTCTGGATGCTGGTACTGCCTCAGCGGGAACACGAGAGGCAATGAGAAGGGTGTGGAGGTATCGTGACTCCCCTCGGACCTTTTTTGCCAAAATGAGGTAAGTAAGCGTTTACCCATATAGGCTCACCTGATATATACTTAGGGCAAGCTCTCCATCCTGCTTCTCATCAGCAGGGGCGCTTCAAGAAGACCCAGTTGCGTCACTGGTCCGTAGATGTGGTGCCCCAGGCCGGCTGTGACCGAACCACTTTGAAGGTAGGAGTCTTTATGATGATTATTGTTCATATAAGTATTAATGTCACATGATTTAAGTTCGTACTCTTAATAATATCTCTTTCTCCCATATAGGTGATGGCAGCCCAGCGGAGCCGTTGCGCCGGTGGAGGACTTCAAAGTGTTCCCAAGAAGATAACCAGTTGGGATCCAAAGGTAAGCGCTAGATGAGATGGCGCGCAACCTTAGTGAATGCCTCTATTAGGTTTCTAACCTTATTTGTTCTTTCCTCCTGCAAGTGCAGACTTGTGGCACTTGGAGAAGAGTTGCGGTGCGCGGACATGGCGGCGGGTGAAGGATGCCTGCGACTCTGATGAAGCTGGCCGTGTAGATCTTTGGAGTTGATGTGCGAGCTGAAGGTCAGGTAAGGCTTGCAGTTGGTGGTTGTATTCCACGAGCCAGGTAAGTACGCCCTGGACAATTGCGGATGGAGTCACTGCGAGCAGGTAAGAGACGCTTCAGTGAAGATTCAGCTGGTTCTGATGGAGAAAACGGGTAAGTAGTGCCTCCGCGATGGTTTGGCTGGCTATGCAGGTAAGATGCTTCTCCACAATGGTTTCGCTGGACGACAGGTAAGATGCTTCCCCGCGATGGTTTCGCTGGACGACAGGTACGATGTTCCTCCAAGATGGTTTGCTGGAAAACAGGGAAGAGGCTTCTCTGAGATGGTTGCACTGGAAAACAGGTACGATGCTTCTCAGGCGGCGGTGAGCGTTACGCTGCTTAGGCAGAATAATGCGAAGCCTAAGCCTGTGGGGCAGGCTTAAATAGCCTGGCCCTGGCCACAACCCCTTGCTCTGCTAGATGGTTCCACACTGCCACTCCCAAATGATGATGCACGTGCAGCTTCATTGATTCCTATGGCCACGCAAATTTACGTGGTTGACTGATGCGAGATGGAATGACACAAGTCCAAGGGAAAAACCAAAGGCGCCAGGACTGGGTCCAACTGGACCCTTTAGGGGATGTGAACTGGGGTTCCTGACCGGTGGTCAAGGCCCCTCTCACAATTATTTCCCCTCCTGGTCTTGGTTTGGTGGGATTATTATTACGATGAAATCGTCTAACTAGCTGTGGGGCATGGACGAATTCACTGGGCTCCCAAGTTCGATCTTGCGGTCCGTAGCCTTTCCAATCAATTAAGTTGTACAGTTTGGATCGTACTACCTTACAATCTAAAATGTCTTTGACTTCGTATTCCGGTTCTCCTTCTATGACAGCTGGTTCGGGTGGTGTTTCAATCCGAGTATCTGGCTTCATTGGTTTCAAGAGGGAGACATGGAATACCGGATGGATCTGCATGTTAGTTAGTTGGTAAATCTAACTTCATGGCTACAGGATTAAAAATAGCCTTGATGGGATAGGGTCCTAAGTACCTGGGTCGGAAGGCCCGGGGTCTTTCAATGGGATGTTCTTGGATGCCTACCAAACTTTATCCCCAACTTGGTAATGTGGAGCTTCCTTTCCATGTCCATCTGCAAACTTTTTCTGTTGTTCCTTAGCCCTGGTTAGTGTCTCTGTAGCCTTTTTTAGAGTTTGTGAGATAGTTTTGTGTAAGGTTTTGACAGCTGGCATTTCCAAATCGTCAGGAGAGTCAAAAACGGATGTTCGAGGGTGGCGACCTTGGACTGTATAAAACAGGGTCTGTATGGTGCTAGTGTGGACTGAGTTGTTGTAGGCAAATTCCGTTAACCAGAGAAGGTTTTTCCAAGGTTCCTTGGTTTGTTGCAGCATGCACCAGAGGTATTGCTCTACGGTCTGATTGGTTCTTTTGGTCTGGCCATCGGTTTGGGGATGGTGACTTGTGGATAGCCGGAGGTCAATCTTGGCTATTTTGCAGCATCTCCTACAGACAGCAGAAACAAATTGCGTTCCGCAATCTGAAATTAGCACCGACGGGAAACCATGTAGTTTTACAACTTGCTCTAAAAACACAGTGGTGAGTGTAGAAGCAGTTAGAAGCCCCTTCAAAGGAATAAAATGGGCAATCTTGGAGAACAAGTCTACAATAACCAGAATTGTATTGAACACGTTGCAAGAAGGTAGGTCGGTAATAAAGCCCATCGACAGTGTATGCCATGGTGCTGGTGGTACCGCTAAAGGACATAATAGCCCCGTGGGGCTTTGTTTCTGAGATTTATTTTGTGCGCACACCCCACAGGTGGCGATGTATTGAGCAATGTCTTTTCTCCAGGTTGGCTACCGGTAGCCCTTTTGGATATTGGCCCGAGTCTTGGTGATTCCAGGATGCCCTTCTACTAGCGATTCATGGTAATTTGCTATTATCTGCCTTTGCAAGGTTTTGTCTTGAATATACATTCTCGGAAATAAGGCAAATCGTCCTTAATGGAGTATTGGTTTCCTCGAGCTAGCCATTCCTGTTGTGCAGTTGGGGTCATTCGAGATCGAAGATCAGTTTTTACTTCTTCCAAACAGGAGGTTGCAGCGATTTGATTCTGAATCTGTACTTTGGGTATAATGGGCACAGGCTCAGAGGTCGCAAAGGCTTCCTTGTCTTCTCCCATGCGGGATAGGGCATCGGCTTTCCCATTGTGCACCCCTGGTCTGTATGTAATTATGAAGTCATATTCTGCAAAGAAAAGGGCCCAGCGGATCTGGCGCGAGGATTGGGTTTTGGCTGTTTTTAGATATTGTAAGTTTTGGTGATCTGTAATAACCATGACCGTGTGCCTGGCTCCCAAAAGATAGTGTCTCCATGTTTTGAAGGCCTCTTTGATTGTCAATAGTTCCTTGTCGGTAATTGCACAGTTCAACTCAGGTGCAGAGAACTTACGGGACCGGACGGCTATGCGATGCAGTTGTCCAGTATCCGGATCTCTCTGTGATAAGACGGCTCCCATGGCAATGTTAGAAGTGTCAGTTTCAACTACGAATGGCAGGTCAGGATGGGGATGCCGCAGAACTGGTGCTGAAGTGAAGGCCTTTTTCAGTTCCTGGAAGGCCTTTTCTGCCTCCGGAGTCCAACAGAATCCTTTATTCTTCTTCACTAAGGAAGTGATTGGATGGACTATTTGCAAAAATCCGGGAACGAATTGTCGTTAAAAGTTAGCAAATCCGAGTACGCTTTGCACCCCTTTGATGGATGATGGTGATGGCCATTGTAGAATTGCGTCCACCTTGTGGGTATCCACATGAACACCTCGTGGTGTAAGCATGAAGCCCAAAAATTTGACTTCAGTGACGTGGAAAGAGCACTTTTCCAATTTGGCAAATAGGTGGTGTTGACGTAGCTTTTCTAAAACTGCTCTTACATGGGTAACGTGTTCTTCCTTGGATGATGAGTAAATGAGAATGTCATCAATGTACACGAGTGCACAAACGTCTAACAATTTGTGCAGTACATCATTCATGAAGAACTGAAATGCAGCAGGTGCATTGCATAATCCGAAGGGCATGACCTGATACTCGAAAAGTCTGTACTTGGTTCAGAATTCCGTTTTCCATTCATCCCTCATTTTTACCTGCATGAGATGGTAGGCCCCTCATAAGTCCAATTTAGCGTAGATTTGAGTGTGCTTGACTTGATCGAGCAATTCGGGGATAAGTGGTAAGGGATACCTGTTCTTTACCAGGATTTGGTTCAGTGCTCTGTATTCTATACACGTTCTCAATTCACCTTCCTTCTTAGGTACGAAGAATAGAGCTGAAGAGGCAGGGCACTTAGACGGGCAGATAAAACCGTTAGCTAGGTACTGGTCCAAGTAAGATTTCAGATGCTGGTTTTCTTGCTCAGTTAGAGCATAAATTTGACTGCATGGAATTTGTGCCCCCAGCACCAGATTGATTTGGCAGTCGTAAGGCCTGTGAGGAGGAAGAGTATTTGCTTGTTCCTTTTGGAACACGTCCTGATAATCCCGATATTCCAGGGGTAAAGAGCCAGAAAGTGCCAAAATGGATTTGGTTTTGAGTTCTTTGATCTTCTCTTCTTAGTGGAAGCAAACATTAATGCATTCTGGAGGAAAAGTCAGCACTCTTGTTCGCCAGTAGATCCTTGGGTTATGTGTTTCCAGCCACGGCATTACTAAGATTATCTGGAACTGTGGAGCTCCAATAAGGTCGAAGGTATTATTTCCCCATTGGCCGCCCTGACATATCCGAATTACTTTGTCGGTATGTTGCGTCATAGGGCCGGATGACAGTTGAGACCCGTCCACCGCTGTGACGTTTTCTGACTTGAGCTTTTTCTGAAGAGGAAGGCCTATTAGTTCAGCCAGATTTTGATCAATATAATTTCCTACAGTGCCACTGTCAATATATGCCTTCAAGGCATGCAACTTTGTGGGTTGGTGATGGTTGACCAAAAGTACCGGGATGACCAGGTGTGAGGTCTGTACAGATTCTTTCTTTTTGCTCGACAAGTGGACCCCTTCACATGCCGGGCACTGGAGATTTCCTGATCTTGTTCCTTTTCTTCCTTCCCATTGTCAGTTGCTCCTGCACTCCTTTTGGGCGGTTTGATGGGGCACTCTGGAAGGAAATGTCCTGCTTTTTCGCAGAATAAACATAGTTGTTGCTGCCTCCTCTTTTCTCGCTCCGCCTTGGAGATAGGAGCGTGTATTCCTCCAATCTGCATTGGTTCGACTGGTTCATGGGTTTTGGCTGGATTGTCCCGGGATCGCATATAGACGGACCTCCCTTCATTCCTTGAGCGGTCCATTCTTCGATTCTGCAGCTGCTGATCTAGTTGCACCATCAAATTGATATACTCTGCACACCTTTCAGGAGGATTAACCACTTGGGCTAGCACATATTTTAATTCCCCACGCAAACCCCGATAAAAGAGCGTGGTTCTCTTTTCTTCTGGCCAATTTGTCTGCGCCACGAGGCAATTGAAGGTGGCGATATAGGTAAGCAGGTCTTGGCTCCCCTGTCTGAGGGACAACAGTTCAATGTCCAGGGCTTGGCCTTGGGTATGTCTAGCAAACAAATTTTCCATTTCTAGTTGGAAATTCCCAAAGTTTCGGAGCAGGGGATCATCCTGGTTCACTAATGGTATCGACCAGTCTGCTGCGCTTCCTCCTAAATAGAAAAGGACGAAAGCCACTCGTGCACTATCATTTGGAAACGCCCCAGGTCGGCACAGAAAGTGAAGATGACATTGATTCATAAATATTGCATATTTGTTTGGATCGCCGGTGGAAGGTTCAGTTGGGGCTAGTGGCACTGGCCCCGGAAGCACCACCTGGACTGGTGGTGATGGCTGCGATGTAGGAGGTTGTGACATCCCAGGTAGCGGAACCTGTCCCACGTGAGTCTGAAGCATTTGCCTTGCCAAAACATCAGTTTGTTCCCGAGTTACAATTAAGTCCCTTTGCAAGGCACCGGCCTCTTGTCTGGAAGCATGGACTTCAGCCCACAATTCCCCTAGTAGTTGGGCCAGCTGGTCGGTTTCAGAGGTTTCCATAACGCCCAGGCAGAGATTCAAAGAGGCTTCGCGTTCTGTTACGCTCACCTGGTCTCTGCGGGGACGTTGGGGCATGATTGGAGCCCTCCCTGCATTCGGCTCCCTGGGATCGGTTCTCACCCCCAGCTGCTGCCAAGTATACTGTTCTGGATGCTGGTACTGACCCTGCGGGAACACGAGAGGCAATGAGAAGGGTGTGGAGGTATCGTAACTCCCCTCGGATCTTTCGTGCCAAAATGAGGTAAGTAAGCGTTTACCCATATAAACTCACCTGATATATAGTTAAGGTGAGCTCTCCGTCCTGCTTCTCATCAGCAGGGGCGCTTCAAGAAGACCCAGTTGCGTCACTGGTCCGTAGATGTGGTGCCCCAGGCCGGCTGTGACCGAACCACTTTGAAGGTAGGAGTCTTTATGATGATTATTGTTCATATAAGTATTAATGTCTTGTCACATGATTTAAGTTTGTACTTTTGATAATGTCTCTTTCTCCTTCATAGGTGATGGCAGCCCAGCGGAGCCGTTGCGCTGGTGGAGGACTTCAAAGTGTTCCCAAGAAAATAACCAGTTGGGATCCAAAGGTAAGCGCTAGATGCAATGGCGTGCGACCTTAGCAAATGTCTCTATTAGGTTTCTAACCTTATTTGTTCTTTCCTCCTGCAGGTGCAGTCTGGCGGCGCTTGGAGAAGAGTTGCGGTGCGCAGACCTGGCGGTGGGTGAAGGATGCCTGCAACCGTGATGAAGCTGGCTGTGTAGATGTTCGGAGTTGGTGTCCGAGCTGAAGGTCAGGTAAGGCGTGCAGTCGGTGGTTGTATTCCACGAGCCAGGTAAGTACGTCCTGGACAATCGCGGATGGAGTCACTGCGAGCAGGTAAGAGACGCTTCAGCGAATATTCAGCTGGTTCTGACGGAGAAAATGGGTAAGTTGCGCCTCTGCGATGTTTTGGCTGGCTATGCAGGTAAGATGCTTCTCCACAATGGTTTCGCTGGACGACAGGTAAGATGTTCCTCCGAGATGGTTTGCTGCAAAACAGGAAAGAGGCTTCTACGAGATGGTTGCACTGGAAAACAGGTAAGATGCTTCTCAGGTGTCGGTGAGCATTACGCTGCTTATACAGAATAACGCGAAGCCTAGGCCTGATGGTGGGGCTGGCTTAAATAGCCTGATGATGCAAGTGCAGCGTCATTGATTCCTATGGCCACGCCCGGCCCAAATGCATGTGGTTGACTGATGTGAGATGGAATGACACGAGCCCAAGGGAAAAAGTCTGCAGAGCACACTTTCTTATAAGCTTGGTGCCAAAGGCACCAGGACTGGGTCCAACTGGACCCTTTAGGGGATGTGTACTGGGGATCCTGACCAGTGGCATGACAGATGGTTGCATCTAGAATAGAGTTCACAGCTGTATCTTTCCTGTGCATACTAGTTTGAAGGGTATTATGCTCAATATATATATAGTTAGATCTAGAAACACAATTTTAGAATTGTCAATCTGTCCTGTAAATTCAATCCCAAATTGATTCTTGTTAAGATGTTGAAGGAAAAGCTTAAATCTGTCTATAGAACCATCCCATAATAACAAGACGTTGTCTATGTAACGCTTCCACAAATGAATTTCTCTTGAGAATTCATGTGCTTGGTGAATATGTGTATGTTCTAAGAATGCCATAAATGGATTTGCTGGTTTGTAGATAGTAATTCTTATTAAACATAAATTGGTTTTGGCTTAGAGTGAAGTCCAAAAAAGATTGAATCATTTGGACATATGTTGTATATGAGGCAGAAAAGGTTCGAAAAGAGAAGTCTATCGTCACCAGTGTTAAATGATATTGGATGGTAGTGTGCATTGATTTTACATCTAAGGTGTCTAGGTGGAATCGTGGTTGCCAATTAATTTGATTTAATGGCTTTAGTGTATATGTGGTATCTTTGAGGTATGCTGGAATTTTAGGAACCAAGCCTTTTATTGCAGAATCTACGTACTCTGATAGTCCTTCCGTGGTCCAACCTTGACCACTCATAATCAGTCTAACTGGAGGTAGAGAGTCATAGGCTCTGTGTACCTTTGGCAGAAAATAAATTGTTGGCATAAGAGGTTTGGATCTAATTAAGAAGTGCTTTTCATTGTCTGTTAGAAGGCCCTTTGAGTACCAGCCTTGTACTAAGTGGTCAAATTCGGAACCGTTTCCAGAGTTTGGTTGACGCCCAATTGTTTATAACACCCTGGTGTTGATAAATGCTCATCACCCATACAAATGTAATCTTGCTTGTTTAGGGCAACAATATTGCCACCTTTGTCTGCTTCTTTGATGGTAATATTCACATCTTGTGCTAAGTCCCGTAAAGCTAATATTTCCATGCTGGTTAAATTCGATTTCCTGCTTTTGAAGCCTCTTATTTTGCCATCTATATACTCATGTATATTATTTGACACTGCCTGATAGAATGTAGCTATCACATTTTCAGTTGTAGAAAGAAGCATACATTTGTATCTTAAGCAATGTTCTTGTATGTCTAAGTTCCTCTGGTGAATGCCCAAGTCGTACACTGATATTGGTGTGCCATTTTCCAGAGATAGTAGTAGTTGTGTATTTGCAATGTCTGCAATACTTAACAAACTTGGAGCTTCCAGACTTTCCTTTGGTTGGTATATTTCTGTTTTGTTGTGAAAGTACTTTTTTAGTTTCAATTGTCTCATGAATTTGTATACATTTATTTGCACTTCTATCATATCTGAAGTGGAGGTTGGGGCAAACGAAATATCATGAATGAGTAATGTAATCTCACTGTTAGAGAGCTCCCTGTTGGAAAGGTTAATGACTATGTTTTTAAAATCGATTTGCCTCTTTGATTTTTGGTACTCGACCTGGTCAGTCTGATGTTGATGCTGGAATTTGTACCTCTGCCTCGCTCCTCTCCCTCTTTTTCCTCTGAAGATGTGAGTGTAGTTGGAATATTGTGCCCCAAAGGGGAATGAAAGCGAAGCTACTTACTTGAGGAGTTATAGGTGGAGGGATTGTACTTTTTGAATCGTTTAAATTCTTCCAGGAACCCTCTTCTATTATGTTTTGATCTCGGAGTGGCAGTGGAGTCTTCTGATTCTACATTTGTTTAGTTATCTCTGCATCTGAAGTTGTTGGCGTTCCAGTCAAAATTGCATAAAATTGGTGAGAGGAATAGTTCAATCCTGAGAATAACTAATACAGGAGGGACAGGTAAATAATCAACTCTCCATATTTATATTAATTCCAAGCCAAGATGTTGATAGCAGTAATATGGGGTATATTATGGTGCATGTGGGCTCCTTTGCACACCCGACCGTATATATATATATTTATATATATACGTATATATATGAAATACCATTTCAACAACCAGGTATTGGAACTAGTCAATAGAAATGCAGATACAAGTGAAACATTTAGAATTTAGGAAGTGTTTGTGTTTGAGTGATGATGTATTGTGATAAATCATATTTCTTTTGGGTAGCTAATATGTTTCCTGCACACGTGACACATTTTGTATCCTCTAACTGAATTTCAATCAATAATAATTTTTGACCAATCTAATATTTGTTTCCCTTCTGTTTTCCTTCCTCCCCTCTCTCTCCTCGGTGTTCCTATGTGTAGCATACATGTGATAACAATATGAAGAATGTTAAGACAACAATTATGTCATAAGGACAGTGTTTCAGACAGTAATTTCAGATACAAGAATTGTTTAATTGAAGTGTGTTCTCTGATTCGGACCCAGAGAGTCGAAACATGTGTTGGCAAGCAACTGGCAAGCAATTAGTTCATACTTATAGTGTTAGCCTATATTTTAGTTAGCCAATCTGCTCATCAATGTGTTTGATTGCCAACATATGAGTTAATGTGTTAGCACATATATTGATCACACTCTTTGTTGTTCTGGCATCCATGCCAATAAATACCACTGTTTTCAGGCATATCAGTGTCAGCGAGCAATCATTTTCAGAAGCCTACAAGTGTTGAACCTATTAACTTTGAAGTGTTGAGCATGTAGCAGGGGAATTACTGGATCATATATTGCATAGACTCAATAGATAGTCTCGCCAGATAGGGAGAGGTGGGACGAGACCAGAACATCTGTACAAGAGACGCTATTACATTTCTAGAGAAGATTTTTAAAAAGGAAGGTTATCCCACTATCTTCATGACAGATCATGATGTTCTCAAGAAATTGAAAATGATCTTATATTTAATTAATAGAACAATGCACAAGCTCACTGTACCACCCAGAAACAAATGGGGTTGTAGAGCAGTCCAATAGACTGATAAAAAAAGCATACAGGGTGCCAAAATGATAGGTGAAAACTGGATAAAAGCAGTATAAAAAACAGTGGTTGTGTATGCATGCAACCACTGGAGTATCACCATTTGAACCACTGAGGGACAGGAAACCTACTACTAAGTTATGTCCTGGCTGGTTATAAAAAGCTAGTAAAAAAACATTAAGCTTGAAGAGATAAGAGAAAAGAATACAATATGAAGTTGTTTGATATGCGCAAGGTGACCATCAGTCAGCAGTACAGGGCAAGTGACTGTGTGCATATTAAATTATCTTGGAGCTGGAAAGGTCAGAACAGAAAGTGGTCAATTGCATGCAAAGTTATCGAGGTGCTCTACTGTGCTGTTAGGACAGCAGATGAGATAGTATGAAATAAGAACAGGTTATGAACATGGAACAATAGCAATAGTAATGAAACACATGAGGCACATAGAAAAAGCACAGAGACAAAGGAAGTTCAAGGGTTGATGGAAAAAGAAACAAGAGACTGTGGAACCAAAGAGAGCCAGAGAAGAATCAGGGTCAAACTGGCATAGTTACATGAATATGTAGCATAATGAGTCAACAGCAGTGGTGCCACCATAATATTCTATATGTACTACTATTATGCCAAGTTCAACACGATATGTGGTAGTTCTTTCAGATGTTGCAATTCACAATATTCTATATGTTGGACTATAATACCAAATTATACTTTAGCTCTCTCATATGTTAACAGGTTATGTGGTAGCTCTTTCAGATGTTGCAATATGCAATATTCTATATGTTGTACTGTGTTATGCAATAGCTCTTTCAGATGTTGCATTCCACAATATTCTATATGCTGTACTATAATACAAAGTTATACTTTATGTGATGAATCCAATGGTATCAAACACTCCTTTCCCGGTGGTGATCTCTTCCCATGTGACCAGGGGATGACTGCCACTACCAGAACCTGATCATGGGGACGCTTATATGAGGGAGGATCATATGGGGAGGCGACCCTTGGGGGGGTGTTGTGACATCAGATGAGACATGGTATCCCCCTTTCTCATTAGAGAATACCCCTGCCATTCCCCATGCCCTAATGGCATATTGCCCTCCCCTCACCGACCCAAGAAAGGAGCTGAAAACACCTTCGCAGATACAGCACAAAAGACATCAAGGACTAACTTGTCCTTCAGGATCACTAAGAACACTGCACCAAATTTCACATCGAAGTTAACAGAAACAGATTTTTATTTCCCTGAGTGTGAAAATACGGTAACGAGGTAGATGAGTCACGGAATGAGGATTAATGGAGGCCAGGAGCGTAGGCTGCACTCTAGTTGCTACAGAAACGTACCTGAAGTTGGGGAATTTAAACCAGCACAACAGCTGATGAAGGGACGCTGGCTTGTGAACGCAACCATTCTCGGTGGTGACCGAGAAACCGTGGGGATGGAGTGCTGACCATGGAGCGAAGCGGCTTTCCGACAAGGGAAAGGAAAACAAACTGCAGGCGAACGTATGCGGTGAGGATGCCAGAAGTAGACGAAGAGATTCTGGGCATTGGCCAGTACTACAAGGCAGCCTCCAGTGAACTGAAGCCCAGAGAGATGCGGAACAGAGAAGCGGGAGCCGCGAGAGGAGGTTAAGCTGGGAAGCAGAAGCGGTGAGAGAAGGCAGCGCGCCGAAAGGCCACCACCGGCCTGTAGCAGGAGAAACGGCCATACGCCAGTCCAGGGAAACATGGACACTGGGCGTATCGGCAAGCCTGACAAACCCAAATAAGTGCAAATAAAGCAAATAAGAAAGAACAAGCAAGTGACATTCTCTTAAAGAGTCATAACGGAATATACAGAAAAGCCTGTCAAGTTGTGAGTGTATGCAATACACCTATGAGAGAAACCCTGGCAAGCTAGTATACCAGATTCCAGGGATTCAAGGCAGGACAGTACAGATACAAGAGACTATCAAGTCTGCAAGTGTATGCAATGCTCACATGAGATAGCCCTGGCAGGGGAGTATACCAGGCAAATTAAAGTTGCAGGAATATACCTATGTGAGAAAGCTCTGGCAGGAGAGTGTACCAGGCAAACCCACGTCATAAGAATACATACAGATAAGAGAAGCCCTGGCAGGAGAGTATACCAGGCAAATACCAATTGCAAGTATCTTTAAGTGGAAAATCCCTGAAGTTACCATGCATGGTCAAGTTGAACAGTGTGTACGTTACAGTACCTGAGAAATCCCTGACCAGGATATAACAGGACTAGCAAAAAGGTTGTGAAAATACATCAAAAGGAAGTGAATTCCTGGCAGGTGAATACACCAGTTACACAAGTAAGATACAGACTAACAGTCAAGTTGTTTTCTGTGGTTGATCAAAAAAAACTTGTGGATATGACATTCTTGACATACAGGGAACAGTGAAGAGAATTCGAGGGGAAATGAATGACCTTCTGGAACAAGGAACTTTGGCCCATTTTGTGTTAGAGTTACACATTTACTTTTTGAATATTTCTGCACTACTAAAGTCCAAAGATATTTTCCCTGTTCACCTTAGAGTTATTTTCCTAGATGTGAGGGCCATAATAGTACTTTGGACACAGGACGATTTGCTTTAGACATCCTGACTTTGGACAGACCCTTAGTGTTGGGTTTAGGCAGACAAACACCTCTTAGAGTAGGGCAGAGAGGCATTTCTCAACTCACTTTTATTTTAATAAGTCTTCAACCAAAACCATGAATCCACTGTGTCTGTGTCTCATTTCTGGCTCTTCACATTTAGCGCTCTCGTATGTTAACAAGTTATGTGATAACTCTTTCCGATGTTGCGATTAGCAATATCCTATATGCTGCACTGTAATAACAAGTTATACTTTACCTCCCTCCTATGTAAACAAGTTATGAGGTAGTTCTTTCAGATGTTGCAATCCACAATATTCTATATGCTGTATTCTCACCCAGGGTACGGCCATTATCCCATCAGGTGGCTGGAACAGCACACCAGATTATACATTCTCTGCCTGCTGTTCCATCCACCGGAGAGCTTCCCTGGGTGATGCTATTTGTTTTTATGGGGAGGCAACAGGAAGCCTCTCCCTGTTGCCTGCCACCCTTCCCCCACCGACAAAACCAACCTAAACGCTTCGCCACCCCTTCCCCCCTCCCATCACCTGCTAGACCGGAGCTTTGAGCTCTGTGCCTGTGCCTGTGCCATTTTTTTCATTTTTCCCCCCAATTGGGAGATTGGCTGCACAAGCACTTGCCACCTGCTGGCCATACTTTATTTTGTTATTTATTCTATTATCCCATGTATTGCACTGTCCCCTTCCCCATCCCCCCTGCAATTCCCCTTCCCCCTTCCCATGCACTTGCACGATCTGAATGACACTTGGCCTAGTAGGATAGCTGTCTGTCTTCTCTCTGTTCCCCCTCCCTTGCCTCATCATGCCTTGAAACACTTGTTTATAGGCGCGTAATAAATGCCTTATCATATCATATCATATCATATCAAATGAGTACCAACACAGGTTAGGTGATATTATATGTATATTTGTTCTATATGAAGCGCTTAAGCGTAAGTGCTATATAATAACACATAATTATTGTTTGTCCTTGGACGCCTGCTTGCATCCACAGTTATTTGGTAATATGGGCCTATACGCACTGATATTAACAATACATATGGTGATCCATTCTTGTATGAAATGTATATCACTTTACAGTGATATCATAACCATATTTTTTGTAGTGTACTCCGAAACAATGTTATGTGATGCCACTTCCTGTTTTGTGGAACGATGAAAGGTCATGTTCGATCGCTTCCTGTGATGTCACTCTGGGATGGGGTCAAATGACATCACGTCCTGTGATGTCATCAGAGGTCAAGGGTTGTGTGATGTCACTTCCGCTACCCCAGGCATTTTGGTGAAATGACGTCCCTGGTTAAGTAGTAGTTCATTCAAGCGTTGCAATCAACAATATTCTATATGTTTTACTATAATACCAAGTTAAAATGTACCTCTCTCCTATGTTGACAAGTTATGAGGTCGCTCATTTATTTATTTATTTTTCCATTTGGAAAGCGCCTAAATCCGAGGGCAACAAGGCGCTGTTGCAAAAGCACTTCCACGCAGTGAGGAGACATGGATGTCATACATTTCAGATGTTGCAATCCACACTATTGTATATGCTGTATTATAATACCAATGTATACTTAGGCTCTCTCATATGTTAACACGTTACGTGTTCTTTCTTTCAGATGTTGCAATTCATGTCATAGCACACTGTACCCACCTTCAGCATTCTCTTCCAAAGAAGGGAGATGTGTGTAGCATTTGTGTAATGCTAGAATCAGAAGGGTTAGAGGTTCTGAAACAGGACAGTTGGGGGAAGGGAGCTGGAGAGGGAGACGAAGGAATGGGTGCTAATCCACTGGCAATAAGCTCAATGTACCTGCATGAATAAGTGCCAAGTGTAATCCTTTCAGTAGGCATAGTTTCAGACCTTGGTCTACCAGGAACCCAGACCTGTGCAGCAGTGTGCCACGCAGTCTAGCTTCCAAGTCCAAGCCTCACTTCTATGGAACTCCCTCCCTGTCTCCATACGCCTCATTGATAACTATTCTTCCTTTAAAAAAGCCATTAAGACTTATCTTTTCAAACTCAGCCCTGGCTCAGTGCTGCCCTGACGTCTAGGGGCATGCTGAGCGGTACACAGATTTAAATAAATAAATAAATAAAATGTATAAATAGCAGAGACTAAAATAGGCCAAAATGGCAAGACGTAGTGCCCACGGCATAGCGCGCATGCAACAGAACCCAAAGGAGGCGCGTGGGGCATTTACCTGGGGGTATATCTCCAGTCTTCTTGTTTTCTACAAAATACTCAATGTCCTTCTGAATACTGCACATTTCTAAGGATTTCCGAACTTCTTCATACATCTGCAAGCAATGGAGAGATACGACATGTAACATTGATATGTTGAATGAAGACACAGTTTGATCTGTTAGGCGACCCAAACCTTTCCAGCGCCCATCACACAGTGACTCTCACAGCTCACAAATAATCCGGGCCGGTGGCAGGCTGCTGGCCACTGGCACCAGAGCTGAATGCACAGGCTATCGCTGACAGATATCCAAGTAACGGCCAGAGTACCGCACCGGCAATGCCAACAATGTACCACAATGGCTGTGCCAATCTTACCTACATTATACGTATGCCTATGTTTTAGATGCAGTTCTGACCAGTAATAACATCAGGTCTTTGTACAGTGCTTCATACTGGCTGCACCTGTTTCCAGGCACTGTGATCATGGGTGTTATTGTGATGATGTGTACTTCAGATCGGTCTATTGTGATACTCCCCCAATTGTATCTTCGCCAGAGGGATTCCTTTGTGGTGACTGCACAATGACGTTACCCAGAACTTTGCGTGGTTGGGACTCGACTGTCTGTACCCTTTCCAACTCCCTCACATTCTTACTTCCCACGATATAAGACTCATGTCGACTAAGCCACTCACAAGTGGCAATGTGTCAGAACCTGGCATCGCCCTCACTAGCTTGTACTACATACTCCCAGCCAGCGCCGTCTTGGCAAAGGGCTTGCAATGCTCCCCTCTGGATGAAGATACCCCAAGTGCCCCCAGCAGAATGCCAGTCAGGTGTGCTCTGGGAACCAAAAGAGGCCCTGGAAATAGTTTTCAAAGTGGCCCCATATTACACATTTTCAGCGAGCCTAACCCTTTCCAATGGGAGAATTTGGAAATACCACACAAAAGGTGCCCAGGGTGCAGAGGCCTACCGGGAAATGTCCAGGGTTCCCGAAAGGTCAGTTCACCCTTGATGCCAGTACTGACCTGCATGCATCAGCAGAACCGCAGTGCTCCCTGGCATGTTCCCTCGGCCTCTATTAACCAAACTCAAAACACTTTGCTTGCAGATCTCAGAGTACCAGGCATAATTGCACGGTATACCACTCAATAAAATAATAACATTACAGCCCAGCTCAATGGCACACAAGTTATCCACTTCCATCGGCTCCATGATCCACTACAGAAGGATGAAGTACTGAGTCTGCCTGTCATGATCCACTACAGAAGGATGAAGTACTGAGTCTGCCTGTCATGATCCACTACAGAAGGATGAAATACTGAGCCTGCCCCTCCATGATCCACTACAGAAGGTTGAAATACTGAGTCTGCCCTGCCATGATCCACTACAGAAGGATGAAGTACTGAGACTGCCCCGCCATGATCCACTACAGAAGGATGAAGTACTGAGTCTGCCTCGACATGATCCCCTACAAAAGGATGGAGTACTGAGACTGCCCTGCCATGATTCACTACAGAAGGATGGAGTACTGAGACTGCCCTGCCATGATTCACTACAGAAGGATGGAGTCCTGAGTCTGCCTGTCATGATTCACTACAGAAGGACGCAGTACTGAGCCTGCCCCACCATGATCCACTACAGAAGGATGAAGTACTGAGTCTGCCTGTCATGATCCACTACAGAAGGATGAAGTACTGAGTCTGCCTGTCATGATCCACTACAGAAGGATGAAATACTGAGCCTGCCCCTCCATGATCCACTACAGAAGGTTGAAATACTGAGTCTGCCCTGCCATGATCCACTACAGAAGGATGAAGTACTGAGACTGCCCCGCCATGATCCACTACAGAAGGATGAAGTACTGAGTCTGCCTCGACATGATCCCCTACAAAAGGATGGAGTACTGAGACTGCCCTGCCATGATTCACTACAGAAGGATGGAGTACTGAGACTGCCCTGCCATGATTCACTACAGAAGGATGGAGTCCTGAGTCTGCCTGTCATGATTCACTACAGAAGGACGCAGTACTGAGCCTGCCCCACCATGATCCACTACAGAAGGATGAAGTACTGGGCCTGCCTCGCCCTGATCCACTACAGAAGGTTGAAGTACTGAGTCCACCCTGCCATGATCCACTACAGAAGGATGAAGTACTGAGTCTGCCCATCATGATTCACTACAGAAGGACGCAGTACTGAGCCTGCCCCACCATGATCCACTACAGAAGGATGAAGTACTGAGACTGCCCATCATGATTCACCACAGAAGGACGCAGTACTGAGCCTGCCCCGCCATGATCCACTACAGGAGGATGAAGTACTGAGTCTGCCTGTCATGATTCACCACAGAAGGACGCAATACTGAGCCTGCACCATGATCCACTGCAGAAGGTTGAAGTACTGAGTCTGCCTGCCATGATCACTACAGAAGGATGAAGTACTGATTCTGCCTGTCATGATTCACTACAGAAGGACGCAGTACTGAGCCTGCCCCGCCATGATCCACTCAGAAGGATGAAGCACTGAGTCTGCCACACCATGATTCCCTACAGAAGGATGAAGTACTGAGTCTGCCTGTCATGATTCACTACAGAAGGATGAAGTACTGAGCCTGCCCCACCATGATCCACTGCAGAAGGTTGAAGTACTGAGTCTGCCCCGCCATGATCCACTACAGAAGGATGAAGTACTGAGTCTGCCTGCCATGATCCACTACAGAAGGATGAAGTACTGAGACTGCCTGTCATGATTCACTACAGAACGATGAAGTACTGAGTCTGCCACGCCATGATCCACTACAGAAGAATGAAGTACTGAGTCTGCCCTGCCATGATCCACTACAGAAGGATGAAGTACTGAGTCTGCCTGTCATGATTCACTACAGAAGGATGAAGTACTGAGCCTGCCCCGTCATGTTCCACTACAGAAAGATGAAGTACTGAGCCTGCCCTGTCATGTTCCACTACAGAAGGATGGAGTACTGAGACTTCCCCACCATGATCCACTACAGAAGGATGAAGTACTGAGCCTGCCCTGCCATGATCCATTACAGAAGGATGGAGTAATGAGTCTGCCTGTCATGATCCACTACAGAAGGATGAAGTACTGAGACTGCCCCACCATGATCCACTACAGAAGGATGAAGTACTGCACCTGCCCAGCCATGATCCACTACAGAAGGATGGAGTACTGAGTCTGCCCTGCCATGATCCCCTACAGAAGGATGGAGTACTGAGCCTGCCTGTCATGATTCACTACAGAAGGATGAAGTACTGCACCTGCCCTGCCATGATCCACTACAGAAGGATGAAGTACTGAGTCCGCCCTGCCATGATCCACTACAGAAGGATGAAGTACTGAGCCTGCCTGTCATGATTCACTACAGAAGGATGAAGTACTGAGTCTGCCACACCATGATCCACTACAGAAGGATGAAGTACTGGGCCTGCCCTGCCATGATCCACTACAGAAGGTTGAAGTACTGAGTGTGCCCGCCATGATCCACTACAGGAGGATGAAGTACTGAGTCTGTCTGCCATGATTCACTACAGAAGGACGCAGTACTGAGCCTGCCCCGCCATGATCCACTACAGAAGTATGAAGTACTGAGTCTGCCCATTATGATTCACTACAGAAGGATGCAGTACTGAGTCTGCCCCACCATGATCCACTACAGAAGGATGAAGTACTGAGACTGGCCTGCCATGATCCACTACAGAAGGATGAAGTACTGAGTCTGCCCTGCCATGATCCCCTACAGAAGGATGGAGTACTGAGACTGCCCTGCCATGATCCACTACAGAAGGATGAAGTACTGAGTCCGCCCTGCCATGATCCCCTACAGAAGGATGAAGTACTGAGTCTGCCTGTCATGATTCACTACAGAAGGATGGAGTACTGAGTCTGCCCTGCCATGATCCCCTACAGAAGGATGGAGTACTGAGACTGCCCTGCCATGATCCACTACAGAAGGATGAAGTACTGAGTCTGCCCTGCCATGATCCCCTACAGAAGGATGAAGTACTGAGTCTGCCTGTCATGATTCACTACAGAAGGATGAAGTACTGAGCCTGCCCCGTCATGTTCCACTGCAGAAGGCTGAAGTGCTGAGTCTGCCCATCATGATTCACTACAGAAGGACGCAGTACTGAGCCTGCCCCGCCATGATCCACTACAGAAGGATGAAGTACTGAGACTGGCCTGCCATGATCCACTACAGAAGGATGAAGTACTGAGACTGGCCTGCCATGATCCACTACAGAAGGATGAAGTACTGGGACCGCCCTGCCATGATCCACTACAGAAGGATGAAGTACTGAGTCCGCCCTGCCATGATCCACTACAGAAGGATGAAGTACTGAGTCTGCCTGTCATGATTCACTACAGAAGGACGCAGTACTGAGCCTGCCCCGCCATGATCCACTACAGAAGGATGAAGTACTGAGTCTGCCCATTATTTATTTATTTATTTTTTATTTAGTTTATTACAAACTTTTTAACAAAATTTCAGTTTTTCATGACAAGCTTTTCCATGACAAACATTGCTTCATGACCTCCTCAGCTCGACTTTATTGAAATAATGTTGTCCAGAAAGTTCACTACAGAGCAAGTTAGATGCACTGAGCTCCCACTCAGAATGCTAGCCCACAAGTCCTCCATATTTCCTGTTCTCGGTGCATATTTGCCCATATGTAGTGAACGCCTCTTTCCAAGAGCTGAACATTCCATTAATAAGTGCTTTATGCTTTCTTCATTTACTTCACAATATCTGCATCTATTGTCCGATGTATCTTCCATATGTCGCATATATAGCATTTGTTTTGTTTTATAAGCATTTATGCGCAAATGAAAAAAACCATCTCGGTGATGTCTCGAAGGAAATTGCTGCAGATAATTCGGCATTTTGTCCAATTTATTCATTGACATTATGAGATTTAGAGCTGTCGGCAGGTTTTCATATTTGGACACATTTTGGATCCATAGCCGTTCTTTGAGGTTTTTTTCGCAATTTGTGGTAACATCAATAATGTGTGCATTGTAATATTTGCTTCATCCATTATTGCTTTCACCTTTTGGGACCATATCAAAAGCAGATCCAAATTGCAGCAATTGCGCTTTGAGGTGAATATTTTATATCCAGGTTCCGGGGCTGGCATGTTCATCTTCCGCAGTAATGAAAATGATTTCCATAAGACAATGGTATAGAGTCCATCTAAAGCTAGCTCATGTCTTATTATTATCATCGAGATATATGTTGGCAATCTCAAAACACGTTGCCAAAACATCCCTTCAAGCTGGGACCAGATCTACTGTCAATATTCCACCCAGCTTCTGCTCCAAATGTAATTGCAGGGACCACTTTCTGCAGATAGAACGTACGTATCGGGATCATGGAGAATTTGCCATAAAGTGACTGTATTCGTGCTCCTTGTAGGGCTAAGGTCCGCATTCGTTGGCATAGTTCCTGGACCCAGCTCCATTCTCGTATTGAGGTGTTGATCTTTATCCCTAGATAGCGGATTTCCTCCACCTTCTCAATCTCTTCGCCGTATATTCGCCACTTAAAGTTCTTATTTTTATTTTTTATTCCTTTAGTGGGACCAAACTTCATGATTTTAGTTTTTCCAACATTCATTAATAGATCATTATTGTCTATATAGTTTTGGAATTCATGGAGAAGTCGTTGTAACCCAATCTGTGTTTGATCGACCAGGACCAGGTCATCAGCATAGATTACACAATTTATCCCTGATCCGTTGACCTGCGGCGCAAAGCATTTTACCTTTGCTAGGGCAATCGATACATCAGCAATGAATAGTTTGAATAGCGTTTCTGCCAATGGGCATCCTTGTATTACCCGTTTGTCTGTAGCGATCGGGTCTGAGAGATCCTCTTGTTCATTTATCCTGATCCTGACCGTCGTTTTTGCATGTAGTGCTTTTATTGGGTTTAGCAGCGATTTTGGACAGTTCTGTTTTTCTAACTTCATCCAGAGTGTTTTGCGGTTTATTGTATCAAATGCTTGTTGCATATCAATAAACGCAAAAAACAGGTTTGATCTTTTCTTTATTGCCTCCAATTTCAAGATGTTTACAATTGCCAGGTTCAGCTCTGTCCCGACTCCCTTAGTAAAGCCAGTTTGTCTTATATCCACCATTTCTCCCCTTAGTGCCCATGATGATAGTTTTTTCTGAAGGAACGTGGCAAACACCTTGCCAATCGTGTCCAAAAGAGCAATCGGGCTATAGTTGGCAGGATCAGCCGGTTGCCCCTTTTGAAGATCGGCACAATGATTGCCTCTGACCATGATGGCAGAAGAGATCGTTGGTCTGGAATCACAGAGAACAGGATTTCCATAAATACGGACCACTCATGTTTGTTTTATTTTAGCATCATATTCGTGATACCGTTGGGTCTTGCAGCTCTCGAATTTTTTAGCTTACCAATAGCGTTTTCAATTGTTTCTTTAGACTCACAGACATCCCATGTTGTATTGTCACATGCCGGCTGTATCTTTTCTTGCAGTGTTTGCGTTGAAAATACTTTTTGGAAATGTCTGTGCCATTTTCCTTCAGCCACTCCATTTTCAAGTCTCTTCGAGTGGTTTTCGTGACCTCTATTCAAGATGGACCAGATCTCTCTTGTGTTGTTTGTTTTTATTAACCCCAACATTTCCTCTCTGCGTTCTTGATCTCGTTGAAATTTAAAGGCTTTTAGCCAGTTCCGATATTTCTGCTTTCTCAATTTGATTCTTCTTGTTTCTTCAGTTGTTCCGAACCGATTTTTTATTTCACATATATCCTTCTTAAGTTGTCTCTTTTCTTGGATAATTTTTTTTACTCCAGATATGATGATGAATTTGAATTTTTTCTCCACTGTGTGTGGTTTTTGCACATTTGCCTGGTAATAATATCGAATAGTTTGTTGGATGCCCAACTCTTTGTCAGCTGTTAGAAGGGCTGAAGCCAGTTTTGTAATTTGAGTCGCTTTTAGTCTGAGCCTGTTTCTTCCACTATTTACTTCCAAGACTTGGGTCATTTTTATGAACGTAGTTCGGCGTTTTAGAGGCCATGACATGATCAACAGGTCATGGTCACTGTTTTCGGTCGACACGATCTTCAGATTTTTAATTGTAGACCATAGATTTTGAGATGCCCAAATGTAATCCAAAGTCTTTTTCATGCCCATATTGTGCCAGGTGTAATTTGGCGGACTATTGCCACTCACGTTCCCATTTACCATTACTCAGTTACGTGCTTCTATTTCATTATTCCATCTTTGTCTTCTCGAGCTGTACGGTAGTTTGCTATTTGAGTGATCAAAGAGTAGCTCTTTATTTGTATCGAACCAAGTGATATTCATGTCACCGCAGATAATTATCGATAAATCATGATGACTTCTTTGATTTTTATCGATTATCGTCATGACCGAAGTGACAAAATTTGCAGTTGTTATTTTCAACGGATTCCAATATACATTGATTAAAAGCAAATATTGGAATTTATTATCATGTCCAATGGGCTGTTGTAAGAGGGTTGATTGTACATGACTATTTGGGTTGTTTTCTTCAATGACTTCCCATGTTGTCCCAATCTTCACCAATGTTAGTAAGCCGGAAAAGGGTATTCCTTGTGAGTTTTTTTCAGCTGGATTTATTAGAGTCAAATAGCCATCCTTTAAGGGAGGAGATCGCACCCATGTCTCCTGTAAACAAATGGCAAAGTTATTTGTCAGATCTACTGGGAAGTGATTATACAGATGGCTGAATCTGCGGGTATTCCACGATATCAGAGTCGAATCCCCTTCAATCTGAATTTAGAGGGCTCATTCTCATTCGGCTTGTATTTTCCGATTCCAATTTGCGAGTGCTGGGATGACTCAGCTGTCAGATGTTTTCTTAACTCATCTCGACGTTGTTCCAAGGATTTCCTGCTGGCAAAGTTGTCTCTGCTTTCCAAATCTTGAAAGCTTGTTGCTTGCTCATGTTCACCGATCTCAAAGCCCAGACATAATAGTTCATCTTTTGCACCCATCATGGTTTTCCGTACAGCCTGAGAATTTATGTGCAATAGAACCCGATCGACTCTAGCTTCAGACATATACTCCACTATTGCAATAACTTGGGACCTGATGGTCCTTGGGGCTGGCACCGACTGCAGCAGCCTCATGATGTTTCCTCTATTCAAGTTGACATCCAGGTCATCGGGGAGCACATTTTCAATTCTCACTTTGTGAGTTATTGCGCTCGGACCGCTTTTAGTAATCTCTGCTGACCCTGTTTTTTTCGATTGCTGTGCCACTGTATGTTTTGGATTCAGTTGTTTTAGGGATTCTCGCTTGGCCTGAATGCCAAGTGTCGGTCTCTTACTGGTCACCTTCATAAATTCAACAGCTCTTGACTCTCCGTTTTGTTTGGTCTCATTCCCGTTTTTCATTGTATGTGGCTTGATCAAGTGCTGAGTTTTAGCCGTACTTTGAATTTCACTCGTTCGTTGATCATCAAAATCGTTATTTAGCCCCTGATGCGACTCCATATTTTGAGCATCGTCATCAGTATAGGTGGATAAATTACACAGGTCTGACGAGTTCGTCTCTGAGTGAGTCGAATTTTTATCAGAGTCGAATCTCATTCTCTTCTTAGGGTTTTCAGTGCATGGCTTTGAGGCTCCACTTGCAGATATGGACGACTGCTCTCTGTGAGTGTCTTTCATTATTACATCATTTTTTGTTTTTCTTGAAAAAAAATGATGTTTTAGGAGGCGTCGTCAAATTTCTTATGAATTTTCTTGCATTACTTGACTGATTTGCCGATTTCGCAGTATGTTTCGTCTTCATTGTTTTTTTCCTGCAGCGACTTGCCTCCGCTTGCGGTTTTGACAAATTTCCTTCAAGGATATATTAGCCGCCAATCCACTGAAGATCCCATAGGATTCCTTAGTGGAGGCAGCAACCGCGGCCGAGCCTGATGCCTGTTCGCCTGAACTTCCCGCCTCATCCTCCTTGTTTCTTGAATCCAACCAAGCTTGATTACTTCTTTCACTTTCAGGTCCCATCTTCTTTGAGGCGCCCTGGTCTAAGCCGGTGGAATTGGGATCCTCCGGAGCATTTTTTCCCACCATGCTCGACACACTCTCTGACTGAGTATTTTTCGCCGCCATGATAGAGGATGCTGTTGCGCTACTATATACAGTTAAGTCTACTACGATTGGTTCGCTCCCGCCCTGCGTTCCGACATGCTTTCCATCGATTACAGCGCTGTAGCATGATGGTAAGTGTGTCACTTTATTTTCCTGGATTTGTTTCAATAACTCAGAGATTGTCTCCATTAGAATTGATTTTTCCTTATTTTCTTTCAAAATTATGTTATGCAATCTATTAACGTGTTCGAAAATGCTGAACAGATTCTACCTCCAGTCGTGAGTACCAAGCCGTACTTGCACTGTCCATTTTGTTTATTTTTCCAATTATGTGTCCAAGAGCCGCTCCATTATTCTGTGTCACCTCATTCAATGTGTCATACAGCTTTATAAATGGAATTAGTGCCAGCGAAGTAGCAGCCAGCACATTATTATGTATTTGAATGGCTGCTGCTACGGACAAGTTTGATTTATTTTTGTCTAGTTCTTTTGCTGATTCACAATAAGGATTTTCATTTGTGGAGTTTTCTGATTCGGGTAGGTCGTTTATAGGTGAGTTATTCAGTGCCTGTGTTCTTTGTTCACACTCTCCCATCGTAAGCACAGACTTCGGCGTTGAACAGCTTGCCGAAGTCTTCCCACAATGACGAGTCTCGCCATCCCGGCGTCGAAAACTCTCCATTCCACGTCCTCGATGGCCTGCATCACTTCCCTGCACAGTCGGCTGCGCGGCACCGCGGTTATCCCCCACTAGATGGCCCTTCTCCATACTCGTTAGATGAGTCTCCTTTTGCATAGTTTGTTCATATGTATCCATTTCATGTGTTATTTGTATTCCTACTTGTGTTCCTATGCTTTGGTTGTTTAGAGGCCGTTTATATCTTCCATTATTTGCTTTGTTGAAGCTGTCAGACAACTTTCCTTTCATTAGTTCGAAATCTGCTTTTAGTCTTTCCGTCAAGCGGGCGTCACGGCCCGCTAAATCAAGCCCCAGATTCGACATAGATGGTATTTTCCTATCATGCTGTAGGCTCACAGGCTGTAGGCTGATTGTTGTAATACCCGCATCTGCATGACTTGTAGTTAATGGGGAGCACAGAGTTCCCTGCGCCTCATTTTCTCTTATATTTTCTCTGATGTTAATTTCTTTTCTCATCTCACGTGTACTGGCATCATGTGCCTGCTGGATATTGTCACTTTGAGTCTCTGACAAAGCATTTTTGAGGTCAGCATGTTGTACTGGAAACGTTAGTTTTAATGGGTTGGATTGAAAAAATCTATTTGGCACCTCGAATTCCAGGAGCTCACTGTCAGTAACATCAAAAGGTGTTTGAAGGACACCTGCATTCACTTCGATCACTTCAAACACCTCGACACTTTCAGAACATGCAGCTGTCAGTTTTGAATCCTTAATATGACATTTGTTGCTTACAACCCCCTCTCTTGCAACGGCATGTTGTCCATTTAAATTTTCATTTACATTTGCAATTCTAATTTCATCCGTCTCAAGTTCTGGCAACGTGGCTATCATGCCCCCTTTCTCTGCCAGTGACTGCCAGTATGATATTTTGTCGGATACAAGTTTTTTCAAGGACGGGCATATGGCTGAGGCAAAATCTGCTTCCACAATGTTCCGCTCATTTAACCAGTCATACACCCTCAGATCACATAATGGTGCTGGTTCTTCAGAGTCCGTTAACAAGCTCTTATCACAAACATGGTCGACCTGACATTTTAAGGCTTGTTTCAGTTTTAAACAGGTCAATGGCCCATTCTCAGCCATGGGTTCCCGCTTACCTGCGTCTGCTGCGGACTGCAGTAGACTTAACTCTACTCACGAACTCCACCGGCATCTACCACACGAGATATGTGTGCATTCAGAGGGGATCAAAGAGATGATTTCTCCGCAGTCTCCCCAATATGATTAATGCGCCGCCAGCGCCAAACAGCCGCACAACAGCCAGTGCCCTCTACCCCTGCCGGGCTCAACGCCGCAAGGTTGAACGCGGGTGCGTTTTGAATGCTGTTCCGGTCACGTGATGCTTCACGTGTGCTCCAACAGGCTCCGCCCCCTCCAGGGAACGGAACTACGAGCTGCAAGAGTCCTGAGTGACTAGAAGTGCTGAGAATCGCTTTGCAGCCTCCAAAGCTCCGGTTTACACAGAAACAAAGTGTCCTTCACAAAGAACGCACCGGTCGCCTAAACGCGGGTGCGTTTTGAATGCTGTTCCGGTCACGTGATGCTTCACGTGTGCTTCAACAGGCTCCGCCCCCTCCAGGGAACGGAGCTACGAGCTGCAAGTGTCCTGAGTGACTCGAAGTGCTGAGAATCGCTTTGCAGCCTCCAAAGCTCCGGTTTACACAGAAGCAAAGTGTCCTTCACAAAGAACACACCGCTCGCCTAAACGCGGGTGCGTTTTGAATGCTGTTCCGGTCACGTGATGCTTTACGTGTGCTCCAACAGGCTCCGCCCCCTCCAGGGAATGGAGCTACGAGCTGCAAGAGTCCTTAGTGACTTGAAGTGCTGAGAATCGCTTTGCAGCCTCCAAAGCTCCGGTTTACACCGAAGCTAAGTGTCCTTCACAAAGAATTCACTATAGAAGGATGAAGTACTGAGCCTGTCACACCATGATCCCCTACAGAAGGATGAAGTACTGAGTCTGCCCTGATCCACTACAGAAGGTTGAAGTACTGAGTCTGCCTGTCATGATTCACTACAGAAGAATGAAGTACTGAGCCTGCCCCACTACAGAAGATTGAAGTACTGAGTCTGCCTGTCATGATTCACTACAGAAAGAAGCAGTACTGAGCCTGCCCCGCCATGATGCACTACAGAAGATTGAAGTACTGAGTCTGCCCCGCCATGATCCACTACAGAAGGATGAAGTACTGAGTCTGCCCCGCCATGATCCACTACAGAAGGATGAAGTACTGAGTCTGCCCTGCCATGATCCCCTACAGAAGTATGAAGTACTGAGTCTGCCCCGCCATGATTCACTACAGAAGGATGAAGTACTGAGCCTGCCTGTCATGATTCACTACAGAAGGATGAAGTACTGAGTCTGCCACACCATGATCCACTACAGAAGGAGGAAGTACTGGGCCTGCCCCGCCATGATCCACTACAGAAGGTTGAAGTACTGAGTCTGCCCCGCCATGATCCACTACAGAAGGATGAAGTACTGAGTCTGCCTGCCATGATCCCCTACAGAAGGATGGAGTACTGAGACTGCCCCGTCATGTTCCACTACAGAAGGATGAAGTACTGAGTCTGCCCTGCCATGATTCAAACCGGTACCCGTAGAACACACTCAGGTCCCTGAGGGTAGCCCTTAGCTTATTGACCTTTCTCATTAAGTGGTGTGAGTCATCATATCTTATGATTCAGTACTTCTTGTCTGAGTATTATTAGTACAATGAAGCAGTAAATATTCATTTCAAAAGGTACACGTTTTGCTGTCACAGATAGTGCTCTTATAATCGCAATGATATGCCAGACTGTCAGCGGTGAGACAGAAAACCGTGGGCAGGTGCTCCGTTTATTCCCACCATTTAGAGACCAAGGGCCTAATACACAGAAGCGTTATATAATGGCAAACCCGAATTGGAAAACGTTCTGTGAATAAGGGCCCAGGTACGTTCTTACAGTGGGAACATTGGCATTATTAGGCATAGAGACCGACACGGCAATTGCGTAAACTTGGGGCACTTGCATAGGGTCCATCCCCGCTGCACCGCAGCGCAGGGGGAGCTTGGGCGTTTGCTACACAGACGCTGAAAATAGTGAATTACACCACAGATTATGTTCGTAGAAGTGGCAGAAGCCACCACCCACTGACAACACCTAGCCCTCACCACAGCGGGACTGCCCACACGCTGCATCACCCACCTTTTCCAGCAATTGCATTTTGTTAGCATCACACCTCCATTTTTGGCATCTACCTGTTCCATTTTGAAACAAAAAAACAGTCCCCATGACATTCAATGGTATGCCCCGTTTCCCATCACGGAAAGGTGAGACATTTACAACTCACCGTCACTTATAAGGTAAGGAACAGGTTGCAGTTGGAGAGTTTGGCCACAGGTCGTCCCAACAAAATGAAAATGTTAATACTTAGCCAACAACAGCATTAATCCTGGAGTGTCAATTTCTTTCATGTCTTTGAGTCTATTCTCCAATTCATGTTCCCTCTCCTACGTAGTCTATGAATCCCGCTGCCGCATGTAAATAACCATCTATTTCCCTATCATTCAATAAGACTACTACAGAGCCACAGCAACCATGGTCCATGGAGACAGAGATGTGTACTTCTTCCCCTGATATTTTACTACTGTTTTAAAGGTTTGGTGGTGTTTGATCGTCTGACAACTAATCACGGCAAACAGACCGATAAAAAACTGCCCGCAATTATCAGAGGATCAACCCACACCCCCACCCCACTCACCTACTTACCTGTTTCGCACGCCGCCTGGTGCCCTTCAACTCTGCGACATCAGATCCGTCCCTCAAACGCGGGTCAGATCTGACACCGCAGGGTCCCTATAATTTTATTTTTTTCAGTCCCCCGCATCGCCAGTTTGATCAAGCGGGGACACACCTGCAACCCCACAAGGCTAATACATTTCGATCATAGGGAGCGGGGACACCACCGCAACTCCCGCTACACATGTTCGGTATGTATTAGTCTAATTGTTTGTTTTTAATCAGTCGAATGGTCCAGGCCAAATTCGGTCAAATGTACCATTCGACCAATTAAAAACGAACAATGATGCTAACACCATTTTAAAGTGGTCAATAAATACCTTTAGAGGCAGGGGACTAAATCCGCTTCTCTCTACGGTCTCATTTTCAGATAATGGTCATTTTTTTTCTGACTGTACACTGTTTGATATAGTGGAAATCCCGACGACATGCGCAGTGCAAGAAATATAAATATCCCACTTATTAAATGGAGTACCTCCAATAACTGGGTAAGAATATCGCCCAATATTACAGCGTGTAAAAGCAGGCAAAAAGTGCTGTAGAAAAACTCAATATTATGTTGGCGCCATCTCCAGTTCAGACAGTTGGCATAGTGCTCACTTTATTGAAAATATTGCATAATCAATAACGCACCGAATCCATTTAAATTAGTTCAGTGAACCATGATACTACGATTAACTGCTTCCGGGCTCCGCCTTTCAAAGGCATGCAGGTACCAAATCAGAAACATACATTTCTTCAAGTCACACACTCCCTATACAAACAAGAGCAACACTTGAAAGGCAGAAGCAAGTGCTGAATTAACTAGATATTCCGCGCTATGTGGCACTTGTACTGTGCCTAGCTGCAAACGTTAGGGGCTGGAAGCGCTGTTGAATGTCTACGAATTCGGTGAACATTACATTATTGTAATTGGTTATTTATAACGTCTTAATAGTCGGAGGTTTCTAAGCGCGGAGCAGGGGATTCGAACCTGCGTTGGCTCCGTGTCGTCTTGTTTGCAAGGCGAGCACGTTGCCACTGAGCCATCCTCACGAGACGGACATCTGGCTGGTAGACAGTACAATACATTTCAGGGAAATAATACTTGTTGCTTGAGCAATTCGCATACGTCGGGTGAGGAAGTGTTACTGTGTCAGTGGATTACGGATTGCGTGTATGAGTCAGGGGTTTCACATCTTTATCAGACAACTTGACATTGCGTGCCGCTAATTATGGGGATCAAGAGGGGAGGGGGGAAACAGGAAAAGCTGTGCCCCCCTCCCTCCGCTGCGCATTGCACTCCTGCGCTGGAGTTGGGATGGGTTTCCACATCCGACTGAGTGCTCACAGACGCTCAGTGGGCCGTGCATGGGGCATTCTGCTTCCCGATCCTTGCATGACCCATTTTGCATGTTGGTTGTGGTACTACGTTCCGTTTTTAGTACGGGCGAGGGACATCAACACAAGGGCTGCCTGGGGCATGCATTGGTTTTGAGCTGCCAGCACACCTGCTGGAAGCAGGGCCCAGAGAGAGGTGTTGATTGGTCCCTCATTCTGCTTCCTGCCTGAAGGAGTTGCCAATTGGGCGCTGTGGGAGCTAGGGGCCGACTCCTAGGATGGGATGGAACATGTATGTTGTTTAATAACACTTTGTGTTTGTGTATGTATGTGGGTGTATGCTAGGGGCCTTTTGTATGTGTTTGTGTATGTCTATGTGTGCATGCTCTCGTGTATTAATGTGTTTGCGGGCACATGTGTGAATGTGCGTCAGTAGTTTAACTTGTAGTTTGTTGCCGGTCCGGAAACAACGGCGCTGGTAATCTTACTGGCACCGTTGTTTCTGGACCGGCAAACTTGTAATGAGGGCAATGTGTTGCTGAGCAATGGAGGCATACATTTGCACAGCCATCAACATGGACACGTCTTCTTATGGCGGAAATTTAGAATCATTGGGCATGGGCAATAAGACTGTATTGTTACAGTGGCAAATAAAATACTGGCATTATGGGCAAAGCAGACATGCGCGTGGTTATAATGACGATATTGGTAATATCGGGCATACACACCACTAGTGTGTCATTACATATGGAATACTGACATTATTATCCAGCGCAAGTGTGCTCTTAAAGGGGAAATCTGGAATTATTATTAGTCATAGCCATCACAAGGATGTTCTTAAAGTGTCAATATTGGTATTATTTGGCATCACCACCACCAGTGTATATTTACAGTAGGAATACTGCCCTTATTAGACATAACTGCTCGTGTGTTCTTAAGAGTGGGCATACCGGCATTATTAGGCATAGTAACCCCAAGTGCTTTCTTACAGTGGGAACATTGGCATTATTAGGCATAGGTTGCACTCATTTGTTCTTACAGTGGGAATACTGGACTTAATAGGCACAGACACCAGAGGTATGCTGTTAAAGTGTCAGTCCTGGCATTATTAGTCAGAACCACAACTGGCGAGTTCCTATAGTGTTAATCCTGTTTGTTTAAGTGCAGACAACAAGAGTGTGCTCTTAGAGTGGGTATATTGTCTTTGTTGGGCAAGTCCATCATGATTGTGTTCTTACAGTGGGACTAATGGCATATATTTTTAAAGCTAGAATTAAACAATCTTCTTACAGTGGCAAGATACTGGGATATATTGTGAGCACTGCACAGGCATCATGAAAAGCATTTTACAGTGATAATGCTGGCATATGTTGTGGGCAAACGCATTGTTACATTTTGTTGGAAAATGCCCCCTGTGGACTGTTGGTGATCTGGCATCTAATGGACGATTTTATGGCTTCTTACCCACTTATTCGCAAAATGTGTGCAACAAAATGCTCCATTTCAGCCCATTATTTTAAAGGATTTTTAGGGGCTAAACAATCCCCAAATGCCTCTTGGTTGTTTGGGGGTGTCCATTCCTTTGATAAGTCAGTAGGGCTCTTCGGTGGGACATATTTACGCCCTTCCTATCCGAAAATTCACCAGCCACCACTGCACCAGGCTCAACAAAGCGTGTTTTATATCTGGAGCTCATTCCTGCACTAAAGGTATGTTTCTCACAAGGGCACTGATTACCTTGAGGCTTTTCCCAGTTTACCTTTTGTACTGCAGAGTCTAGCTCTCTGTTAAGGGCCACTCAGGCACAGAAGCCGCCAGCCAATGTACACATGTCACGAGGACTGTTTACTTGACAAGCATTTCTTAATGTGTAATCTTGCCCTTGGCTGAGTGTTAATGAGTGCTAGCATTCATGCAGTATTAGCATTCCTGATAAGGTTGCATACACAGGCATGGCTGATAAGGTGTGGCCGACAGACACAAATAGCACCCCCATCTATACTCGGCTCAAGGTTGGTGCCTTAACTATATGCCCTCAGCTCTGGGAGCATTTGGATTCTGACACAAATGCAGCGCAGTGGACAATCCAACCAGATGTTTCATACGTGAGGGAGGGATTTGACCAGTTTTTCTATTTTTAAAGATATGATCAAATCAAAACACAGATAGGTTTCCTTTTGACAAAAAGTGGTTTCCTGTTTGCAATGTGTTCATGAAAGACATGAAACCAAGGAGGGAGCGTGTGGTTATCACTTTGTGACCAGCACATGTGCGGGTGGATAGCTCACAGGTGAAGCCCACGCCTATGACATAAGGCAAGCCTGCACTTTGCAAGTTCAAATCCTGGCAGCCCTCCATCCTGCCGCAGTTGATAAATTGAGTACCAGAAAATGGGGTAAAGCAACATCTATTATTACACCACTTGGAAGTCGGAGGCATCTGGCATGAAGCGCTATCTAAAACAGGTTATTATGACTGGGCGAGCAATGCGTGTCAAGGGAGAGCAAGAGCTATGCACAGGGTAAAGCAGACCCGCAAAAAGAGAGGGTGCGTGACCACTGTGCGCAATACTAAAGTGACCTTGTGTGGAGTATTGTGTAGGGTTCTAGAGACCACTGTAATGTGACCTCGTGTGGAGTATTGTGTAGGGTTCTAGAGACCACTGTGCGCAATACTAATGTGACCTCGTGTGGAGTATTGTGTAGGGTTCTGGAGACCACTGTGCGCAATACTAATGGGACCTTGTGTGGAGTATTGTGTAGGGTTCTGGAGACCACTGTGCACAATACTAATGGGACCTCGTGTGGAGTATTGTGTAGGGTTCTCGAGACCACTGTGCGCAATACTAATGGGACCTCGTGTGGAGTATTGTGTAGGGTTCTAGAGACCACTGTGTGCAATACTAATGTGACCTCGTGTGGAGTATTGTGTAGGGTTCTAGAGAGCACTGTGCGCAATACTAATGTGACCTCGAGTGAAGTATTGTGTAGGGTTCTAGAAACCACTGTGCGCAATACTAAGGGGACCTCGTGTGGAGTATTGTGTAGGGTTCTAGAGACCACTGTGCGCAATACTAATGTGACCTCGTGTGGAGTATTGTGTAGGGTTCTAGAGACCACTGTGCGCAATACTAATGTGACCTCGTGCGGAGTATTGTGTAGGGTTCTAGAGACCACTGGGCGCAATACTAATGTGACCTTGTGCGGAGTATTGTGTAGGGTTCTAGAGACCACTGGGCGCAATGCTAATGTGACCTCGTGCGGAGTATTGTGTAGGGTTCTAGAGACCACTGTGCGCAATACTAAGGGGACCTCGTGCAGAGTATTGTGTAGGGTTCTAGAGACCACTGTGCGCAATACTAATGTGACCTCGTGCGGAGTATTGTGTAGGGTTCTAGAGACCACTGTGCGCAATACTAATGTGACCTCGTGCGGAGTATTGTGTAGGGTTCTAGAGACCACTGTCCGCAATACTAATGTGACCTCGTGCGGAGGATTGTGTAGGGTTCTAGAGACCACTGTGTGCAATACTAATGTGACCTCGTTTGGAGTATTGTGTAGGGTTCTAGAGACCACTGTGCGCAATACTAATGTGACCTTGTGTGGAGTATTGTGTAGGGTTCTAGAGACCACTGTGCGCAATACTAATGTGACCTCGTGTGGAGTATTGTGTAGGGTTCTAGAGACCACTGTGCCCAATACTAAGGGGACCTCGTGTGGAGTATTGTGTAGGGTTCTAGAGACCACTTTGCGCAATACTAAGGGGACCTCGTGTGGAGTATTGTGTAGGGTTCTAGAGACCACTGTGCGCAATACTAACGTGACCTTGTGTGGAGTATTGTGTAGGGTTCTAGAGACCACTGTGCGCAATACTAATGTGACCTCGTGTGGAGTATTGTGTAGAGTTCTAGAGACCACTGTAATGTGACCTCGTGTGGAGTATTGTGTAGGGTTCTAGAGACCACTGTGCGCAATACTAATGTGACCTCGTGTGGAGTATTGTGTAGGGTTCTAGAGACCACTGTGCGCAATACTAATGTGACCTTGTGTGGAGTATTGTGTAGGGTTCTAGAGACCACTGTAATGTGACCTCGTGTGGAGTATTGTGTAGGGTTCTAGAGACCACTGTGCGCAATACTAATGTGACCTTGTGTGGAGTATTGTGTAGGGTTCTAGAGACCATTGTAATGTGACCTCGTGTGGAGTATTGTGTAGGGTTGTAGAGACCACTGTGCGCAATACTAATGTGACCTCGTGTGGAGTATTGTGTATGGTTCTAGAGACCACTGTGCGCAATACTAATGTGACCTCGTGTGGAGTATTGTGTAGGGTTCTAGAGACCACTGTAATGTGACCTCGTGTGGAGTATTGTGTAGGGTTCTAGAGACCACTGTGCGCAATACTAATGGGACCTCGTGTGGAGTATTCTGTAGGGTTCTAGAGACCACTGTGAGCAATACTAATGTGACCTCGTGTGGAGTATTGTGTAGGGTTCTAGAGACCACTGTGCGCAATACTAATGTGACCTCGTGTGGAGTATTGTGTAGGGTTCTAGAGACACTGTGCGCAATACTAATGTGACCTCGTGTGGAGTATTGTGTAGGGTTCTAGAGACCACTGTGCGCAATACTAAGGGGACCTCGTGTGGAGTATTGTGTAGGGTTCTAGAGACCACTGTGCACAATACTAATGGGACCTCGTGTGGAGTATTGTGTAGGGTTCTAGAGACAACTGTGCGCAATACTAACGTGACCTCGTGTGGAGTATTGTGTAGGGTTCTAGAGACCACTGTGCGCAATACTAACGTGACTTCGTGTGGAGTATTGTGTAGGGTTCTAGAGACCACTGTGCGCAATACTAACGTGACCTCATGTGGAGTATTGTGTAGGGTTCTAGAGACCACTGTGCGCAATACTAATGTGACCTCGTGTGGAGTATTGTGTAGGGTTCTAGAGACCACTGTAATGTGACCTTGTGTGGAGTATTGTGTAGGGTTCTAGAGACCACTGTGCACAATACTAACGGGACCTCGTGTGGAGTATTGTGTAGGGTTCTAGAGACCACTGTGCGCAAAACTAATGGGACCTTCTGTGGAGTATTGTGTAGGGTTCTAGAGACCACTGTGAGCAAAACTAATGTGACCTTGTGTGGAGTATTGTGTAGGGTTCTAGAGACCACTGTGCGCAATATTAATGTGACCTCGTATGGAGTATTGTGTAGGGTTCTAGAGACCACTGTGTGCAATACTAAGGGGACCTTGTGTGGAGTATTGTGTAGGGTTCTAGAGACCACTGTGCGCAATACTAATGTGACCTCGTGTGGAGTATTGTGTAGGGTTCTAGAGACCACTGTGCGCAATACTAACGTGACGTCGTGTGGAGTATTGTGTAGGGTTCTAGAGACCACTGTGCGCAATACTAATGTGACCTCGTGTGGAGTATTGTGTAGGGTTCTAGAGACCACTGTGCGCAATACTAATGTGACCTCGAATGGAGTATTGTGTAGGGTTCTAGAGACCACTGTGCGCAATACTAATGTGACCTTGTGTGGTGTATTGTGTAGGGTTCTAGAGACCACTGTGCGCAATACTAATGTGACCTCGAATGGAGTATTGTGTAGGGTTCTAGAGACCACTGTGCGCAATACTAATGTGACCTTGTGTGGTGTATTGTGTAGGGTACTGGAGATCCTTTTCTCACGTAGGATGGAGGCAGCTAGAACATAGAGGGGTCGATCACATGGAATATGGTGGAGGGTGTAGACAGTAAAATTAACTCTACAACAATGGAAGACACTGAAAATAAAGATTGGAAAATACCTGGGGTAGAAATTAAGAAATTAAAAAACAATATCACCATAATATTTCATTCAAAAAACATCAAAAGTCAATCAAAAGAAAAACACCCTTTGTAGGAGCGGAATGATTCACAGTAGGTGAGGACCTTTGGAGTAGGGTTTTTCAGGGGTATTACCCTGTGTACTAAGTATACCTTTATGGCTTTAAGGCTCTAATAAGGTCATTACACATGAGGCTACAATGAACAGCACCTCCTCATACTTCAAAGCTATGCCACCACATTTTAGAACAAATATTTGGACAGGATTACCTTTGTAGTTATTTTGAGTTTCTTCCTTTTTTGCTTACTTTTCATTGTTCTGTTATTTTCTGTACCGCTTCATTTTCGGCCTGAGTTGTTATTATTCCTGGCGTATTATTACACAGAGCCTAGGAGCACCTCATAGTTTCTTCTTGAGGTACACCTAGGAGTTCATTGAAGGCCAAGGCCTAGTAATTTCCTTCTTGGTTAGGATCTGGATGCCTCGGGGTACTGAGTCGGCCCAGCTATCCTAGTAGCGGGTCGGCAACTGTCGGTGGCCAGTCTGCACCAGCGCTTATGAATCGCATTGCTGTGTTTCATATCATCAACACCAGTTGCTTCCGAGTTTCCTTCCGCGTAAAGGGGTGTAGGGAAGGTGCTAAACCTCATTATCAAAGATGGCGTCCATTCAGTTTCCTTCCACTGTACACTCAGTCCAGTCCACTTTTCTGGCTTACATCTTTCTGAACGGATGTTATATCATCATTTTGACTTACGGCATATGCTTTCAGACCACTGGTTTCTGCATTGTGAATATCTTCTACACTGAGTGCCACACATTTTGTATCCCCATTCACACTGCTTTTAAAAAAAAAGTTATTTACAATGAGTATCAAATCAAACAAGGTCAAAGTGAACCTGAATGAAACCGAGTCCTTGTTGATTGGCCAGAAACTCTGACCAGCTGTTTAGACAACCGGCCTTTAAGGAGTAGGTCCTTGCCCTGGGATTCCTCATTGACAAAACACAATGCCCTGTATTGCACAGTCCTCGGAGGTCGCAAAAGAGACTAAAGTGATGAAACATCAATTGATGTGCCATTGCTTATGCCAATGTCCTCAGCAACAGGCGCAGGTCATCAATTTCAAGTCTCCCTGGTGCATCATCGCAGAGGTGGAATTGGAAGAGGTTGTGTGGCAGGTCATTTGATCGTATGTCAAACTATCATCACACACTGAAGGTGTGCGAGACAAACAGATACTTGAATTCATGCTAGCAGTGCCCCCAGTCCTTCCCTCTCCTGAGAAACAAGGGCTTTCAACAACTGATGTCAATGGCGCTGCCTCACTGGAAGGTCGCAAGACAACCCTATTTCTTCTGCGCTGCGGTGACAGAACTGTAGGAGCGTATGCCGAGGGAAAGTATGAAGACCTTGTGTAGATCAGCGGTTAAGGAAGATAGAAAAACGGCAGACTGGCCATGACCCCATTGGATGCTTCTTGGAATCCATAAACACCCTCAGGAAATCTGAATTCCTGCCTCTATGTTGTGCTTGCATAAATCTTGCCACCCCAGGGTGAAGTACATGCTGGGTGATTGAGGAGCAGGTGCTGGCTTTTTCTAAATTAAGAAATTCTGCACTCCCGATTTCCGCATTCAACATCCCACAACCTCGGGGCCGTCTATATCAGCATGGTGGGGTCACTATCCTGCACATCCCTAATTCAGATTCTGACCTTTCATTATATTTTTAGATTTTTAATATCTATGTACACTAACGCCTCCATTAAACTTAGCTGTGGGAGTGGGCAGAGCCTACAATGATTTCTTATGGGAATTCAGGAGAGCCAGACGCCTCTAACACTTAAGGGGTTAAAAGGAAAGGTATATGTGTGGCCCTTTAAATTGAACCATTCAAGTTGTAAAAAGATTTTGAAGTTGTAAAGGCTTTTCAGTGTATTAGATAGAGTGAGACTCTTTAAGATATGTTCTTTCCACTGACAACACTGCACCAAAATCAGAGAAAAATTGACATCACATGACTTTTGGCCTACTGATTGCATGACAGGTAGTGACATAACATGATTTCTGATCCGGTTAACTTTACCAGAAGTGAAACTACACAGTCTTTGACACTGAGGAAATCACAGGCGCACGCAATCTACTATGCGCATTTTCCTTTACTTACACAACGCTCTACTGCTCTTTAGCTAGGTGCACCTATATGTCACCCATACCTCACTTAGATACATACACAGGTAGTAGATTAAGAATCCTACAGTAAGTGCAAAACGAATATCCTAAAAATGGCAATAAAGGAGAGGCCCAGTTGACCCTCAACTGGTGCTATGCAATCAGTTACTGTGACAATGGGTGCACAGCAGTAAGCGCCTTGCCTGAGGGATGGACTGGAGCAGAAATGCACCACTGACTCCACTCCTGCAAGTGCTAGACACTATGCAGATGGCTCATCGGAATATATTGTCTCTGAGCGTAGGGGTCATCACTGATTTATAAGTGGAGTGGAATAACCGGCCATATGCAGTGATGAATACGGCCGTTGGAGAGAGCAGAGTATCTCTTGACCCCAGCCGGCATTAGCAGGCTAACAGTGTTGATACTGAACGTTGACTAAGAAGGCCGGACGAGAATAATTAACCTGGAGATCGAAATGCCGGGCATGTAATCTCCAGGAAACTTACAGACGTTTTCTGTTGAGAAGAGAACCATGCACACTTCATCCACATCTAGACTCAATATGACTATGCGAGAAGAGAGCAATGAGAGTAATTACGCTCTGCAGTGGACCTATGTAAAGAGTATGCATTAGGATACCAAAGGCCTTTCAAGCAATAGTCTACGTCCCCTTTTTGGGTTGTGTCCTTCACAACGACACAGAATCCAAAAGATTACTCCCCTGAAGAAGTTCTATAATTTAATTTACACGTAGATAGGAATGAAACATGTTGGGTAGTGACTAGCCCTAGTTGAAAGGCTACAGTAATTTTAGATTGTCACTTTTGCACTTTATTGTAGCTAAATAGTAGATTAGCAGTCGTGTATGAATTATTACGTGTAGTTTGAGCAATGTGCTTGTTTTGTTTTTGTGTGTGTTGTATTTAATACTTGATGTAGCTTATGTATCATATAATTATGTAAGAAAGTATTGATTGTGAGTGCTATCTTGAAAAATTAATTGAAGTTTTAACTGTGATTAGGGCAGTGCTTTTTTATATTAATAAATGATTAATTGACCCTTTGTAACATAAGAGAGCAAATTGAATCCTGTTTCTCTCTGTATTATCTATTCCGTATGTGGTGTGATGTCCTGTAGGAGTACATTTCAGCACCCGGTCTTTATACTTTATATGTTGTGTATGCTATGCTATAACCAGGGTTGACCGAAGTGTGTCTATGGCTGGTGTCCCTAAATTGATAAGAACGTCATCGCTGACATCCCTGATAGGCTCTCCGAGTCTTCCTGTGGATCCATCGCTTGGAATTTCTCCCATGAGTAACCAAGGGCGTTATTGTGGTCTGATTGGTTTCAAAATTAGGAATAGGAATCATATTGCACAAGGGATACCCACGACAGTGTCAACCTTTCCAATGTGCGTGTGAGAAGAAACGAGGCCTCAGAGGTAGATTGTGACCTTTGGCCATGGATCTGCCTGTGTCATGGTGTGATGTTGGTGTTCCTTGTGGTCTTGTGCAATGGGGTGGAGACTGTGCGGTTTGGGGTGAGACCGAGCCTGGTTTGCATAGGTTGTTTCCCCTTCAGTAATGGTACAGCAGACTGAAAAACGATGATTTGGAGGGCTATCCGGACAATGCCAGTGGTTATGATTGATTCAAAACCATGCAGATGTCGCTCTTCAGTTTGGTGGTGTTGGGTACGCCGCTCTAACTTCTCAACCCTCAGCAGGTTACCCTTTGGACCATGATATGGAGAGATAGTTTGGTTAACTCATTGATCATTGGTTCTGGAGGTTCATTCACTGACCACTTCCCTGCATTGATTATAAACTCAGGCACTTACCACATCGCTGGTCACACACTGTTGAGAAAGTTGGTTCAAGTGCGTCCACACTGCATTGCGGAAGTAGTTTCTCCTCTCTGTATCCTGCGCTTCTAGGAACTGCAAGACAAGAGTTAGACCTATGACCATCAGACTGCAAAAAGAAAGGCCAGCGAGTCAACTAGATATTTTCTGCCGCCGATCTAACCGGTCAAATCTGCGATCTGCAGCAATGGAGAGGTGTTGTATTCTGTGTGTACGATGACTGCAAAAGCCTAATGCGTCGCAAACACATGTTTATCGTGTAGTAAATGTACGTTCAACCGGATTGTAGTGTAGTGAGCTTCATAAAATTTGTTAAAACACAGACAACACATTGCATACTTTTATCAGACATTACATAGTTTCCATTGAAGCGCTTAGAGACCGTGAACATGGCAGCAACGTGCTATATGAAGCCCAGTCATATAATATAACGTTACACAATATAACATAACACAAATTAGTATTTATTTATTTATTCATTCATTTGTAGAGCGCAACTAACCCAAAGGTATCTTGGCGCATTACTTGGTTTAAGTTACATTGCATAGGCGTTCAATTTCTGGTCATTACATTTTGTTACAATACATATAGTCATTTCTTCTCATTACATAAAAAAACATGAAACACGGAAAGAAAGATCCATTCTGCAAGGGTAGAAAGATAGCGAATAGGAGTGCAAAGGTTAATGCTCATGCGTGAAGAGCCAGGTTTTCACATTTCTTCTCAAGGTCCAGAAGGAAGGTTCCGCTCTGAGCGCAAGGGGCAGGGAGTTCCAGAGTTTGGCAGGTAGTACTGGGAAACTATTGCCCCCTGCTTTCTGCAGTTTGAATCTGGGATATGAGATCCAGTATTTGCCGCCAATATCTAGGGGCTGCCAGGAGTCTTAGGCGAGTTAAGAGGATTCTGAAAGGAACGGCTGAGTAGCCTTACCACATAGAAAGGTTGACCCGGCCCAACTAATGACTTGGAGTAACGTGGATAGGACTTTCAAGATAACACACTTTTTGACTGGTACGGTTGGAGCAGTAGAGCAGAAATATAATTTGTAGCAGTACAGCAGAAATACTAAGTTTTTGCCAGTAACACCTAATGTTTTAAGTGGGGTGAGAAATCGACGGTGCGTGTGTGGGGGGGGGGGCTGCAACAAAGGTGTGTGGCCCAAATGATGGGTGCGGCCCAGGGTCGGACTGGGGCATACAATTGTCTCGGGCATCAATAAAAAAGTGGCCGACAGTTGCAAATGGCAATTAATTCTTTTTGTCACAGACTAAGTAGTAAGCAAAGGGGAGGTTGTTGATCAAATGTGATGCAATGATGCAAATTGTGAATTTTAACGAATATTTATTAAATAACACTACTAGCCGAATGGTGAAGTAACTAATCAACCAACCCCACGTGGACCAAAAAGGTGGCCCACTTTGACCCCAAAAACGGTCCCACACTACCATTTTGTGTTTTTTTGGTTCGGGCATTGCCCTAATGCCCTAAAGGCCAGCCCGAGCCTGGTGCGGGCTGCAAGCAGTGAAAACAAGTTTCTGTCACTGCTTGTCGTTCGTGCTTTCAGACTCCGGCGCACAGAGGTGGAGTTGCCTGAGAAGATTATCAGCAGTGGGAGCTGAGGGAGCCCCGACAGCACCCCAGCTCGCGAGAAGTTTTTGGAGACTATCAGAGCTTTGCCCCCGGCTAGCCCTGGCCCATTTAAAGGGATCTATGTGATCACTGCAACCACACACATTTCCGTCCCTCTGCAGCCCCCCCTCATATTACTATAATATCCCATACCCTCCAAAAAATATATGTGGTGTAAAGGGGAGGTTTTAAAAAAAAAAAAGTCAGCCATTTCTGCCGTCGCAATTGTGAGAGCGACATTTTGGGCTATTATCATTTAAAGCCCTGGTAACAAGAGTCTGGCTGCTGTAGTCTGCAGTCTTTTCAGTATGTCGAGGTAGGTGGGCAGGCCCGAATAGATGGTACTATCTTAAAGTGGACTAGACTGGAATAAGGCAGCTATGGCCTGGATTTTCTGGAAATATGAATACGATTGATTCGTGTTGGAAGAAGCCTGGCATTCCAGTGATTACCCAACACCGACATATATTCCTGGCTATTTTCTTCCTCATTGTCCTGGGCTATGATATGGCCTCGGCGGGGCGGGACAGTGGGCATCAATAGTAGCCGCACAATTTCCCACCAACAGCATCTTCGTTTTCGATGGATTTGGCCTCACTAGGTTCCCGCTCAACCAGTCTTTCAGGTCTAGGAGGAAGTTGGCAAACCTGGGCTCCTCTGGAACTGGTACCATAGATTTTAACTCCGGTTTAATCTGGGTGTCATCAGCGTAATTATAAAATAACAATCCAAATGAGTGTATCAGAGACGCTATTATCAAAGACTATAGCGGTGAAAGCTGAATACAGTGAAAACACAGGTGGCTTCGAAGCCAGCTTCAAAATAGGCCAGCAAATGCTTCCCGGAGTGCGAACATTAGGTGTCATATTAATTCCATGGCTTGGCACGCCGGCGCAGGGTTCAGGATATGATAGGTTATTTATAAAGCGCTTCATACCCAGAGGTATTTAAGCGCGGACCCGGAGAACGAACTTGTGGTGCTCCGTGTCGTCTTGCTTCCAAGACGAGCACGTTGCCCCTGAGCTATCCTTCCGAGACTCCATGCAGTACTCTTGATCTCAGAACAATGGGCCACACAATGTTTGGATATTGCTGCTATTATGTGCTTTGGGGAATTTCTTTTCTTGCTTATTACTAATAATATAAAAATCCCACATTAAGTTAGTTTGCAGCAATGAAGAGAGGATAAAGGTGTACCGGTGAGCCCGGAGGCCGCCTTCCACACCCTCTCATGTTCTTCTGAGCATCGCACGCAGTCTGGTTTGTTGCCTATGGAGCGAAGTAGAAGCAGCTGAAGGATAATTGAAACAATCCTGAAGTACCTCAGCAACAATTCCCCTCAATTAGTGCCTAGCCTTAACTAGCAGCCTTCTTGTGTACATGATGATATCTAGGTGACAGTCAGAGACTGTTAGGTAAGGTGGCACGTGAAGAGCAGATGGAGCAAAGGCTTCCCTTTTTGAACATGCTAGGAGCGGAATAGGAGGCGAAGAGGCGGGATTAGTGGAACTCACATAACAAATCAACATACAATCGTATGCAAATAACCCCATCTCAGGTAATTTTAGGATATGATAAACAATGGAAAAATACTGACATCCACTCCGGAGGCGATTCACTTTTGTCACCGACATCCCCTCTCGAACAAGTTGGACAGTGAAGTGCTCAGGTGGGAAGTTGTAGCCCCCCCCCAGAGGCACTGCAGGGAAGGGGTCAAACAAAGGCAGGGGAGTGCAAGCCGACAAGCATACCGAGTACACTGAGCTACAACCTACTCATTTTAGTTTCCTTTAGCTGTTCATTAAATGAGGATGAGCCCAAAAAGAAGACTATTTGGGAAGCAATCCAGTCCTATTTGCGGGCAAATGCCTGCAATATAGGTCTTTAAAAGTGAAATCTCAACGGGGCAGACTGTCACTGAAATCCTCTTTGGTGCTCCTTTTCAAGACCCATGGACTCCCCATATGGTCTCAGTCCTCTCACCTTTAACCTTCTTCACCCATTAATGGCAGTACCAGATGGGAAGTACTCTTGGCACACTTCCAATCCTCTAGGTGCATCATTAATGTCTACCAGAACGGCACTGTCATGGCTCAGGGCTCTCAGCCCAACCTCCTTCTTCTTGATACGTGTCTTCCATCTCTCCTCACCTTCCTCCCTTCTCCTGCCTCTCCTCCCTCTGCCACCTCCTGGCCCATTCCCCACCACTGACGGTTGTACCACTGACGGTTGTACCACATCCCTGTACCCCTCCCCGGGAGACCTTCAAAGGTGGCAACCAGCTTCACCTAGCTATTCTCAACTTTTGCTCTGCTGTTAAACATTCCTCTGACATCTGTCTCCTTCTTGAAGACTTTTACCTTAACGTTCTTGCTCACACTGAGAAGTGGTTCACTGCCAGCTCTGTCACTGCTTTTGACACACTCCTCCCTGAGGTTTACACAATCCTCTCTAAGCCCAGGCCTAACCGGTCTGGATGCGGAGTGGCCTTGATCTTCCCAGGATGAGTTCCTGCTACTATCATTCCCACTCAGACCTACTCTTCCTTTGAATGCCCCGTCTGTGGTCTGACCTCACCTCTTCTCTTCTTGCCTCCACCTCCAAGCTTCTCCTCCTCAGAGACTTCAATATTCACATTGACTCTCCTGATTCGACCACTGGATTCTTCCGCAGCCTCTGTGATTATCTTTCCCTCACCATTCATCCCTCTAGTCTGACGCACTGAGCCGAACAGAGCTTGGATGCTCTCATCTGAGAAGACATCCCCATCTCCAAACCTTTCACTACACCTCTTTCCTGGTCTGACCATGCTCTCCTGTTCTCTCACATGGATCTCTTCGGTTCCCCGGATTAATTCTCTGCCTGCACTGACAGATTCTTTCCCCGGCATTTGACCTATGAAGCGAGTGTCAGTTGCTGCTTTTGCCACCATTTTCATTCCCCCTCCCACTCATGTCACGGACTCCCACACCGACTCTGCCCTTGATAATCTTCATCTCTATATCACCAACACCCTGGACATCCTTGCCCTTTGTCATGAGGATCCGCATGAAGCCTGCCTCCAAGCGCAACACCTGGTATCACTATGACCTAGCTGAGCAGAAGTGGCGGGCATCAGGCACATCCTAACAACTGGCCTGCCACCTGCTCCAATGGCAATACAGAATCTCCATCCGCTCAAAGAAGAGAGTCCATATCCAAGCCTGCATCTCTGGGGCCACTAACAACACGGGTGAACTGTTTAAAATCTTCAAGGAACTCGCCAATCCTACAGCAGTCTCCACTTCTCCCCTGCCTCCCTGACCCTCTGTACTTCACTGGCCCCCACTTTTTAACCAAAACTCAGGACATCCTGTCTTCACTCTCCTCTACGCCCCTCCATCCTCCCTCCCGAGCTGTCAGGCCTCCCTTGGTACCCCCCTCACCTTCCCTCCGCTTTCTCACCCATAGCACCAGATGAGATCTCTAGACAATCTAGACAAGTCATCTCTGTGTAGGTTTCCACCAAACAAGTGCTCCCCTGCTCCTCCAGAAGTTTGAAGGACAACATTGCCTCACTTGCGCCAGCCTTGGCCAATTTCTGTAATCACTCCTTTGCCACTGGCTCCTTCCTGCTACCTTTCAAGCACTCCCTTGCGCATCCTCTCCTCAAAAAGCCCTGTGCCGACCCCATCTGCCCGGTTAACCTCTGCCCTATATCCATATCCCTTCCTGGGAAAACTCCTGGAGAAGCTGGTCATCTCCCGACTGTTCCAACACACTGAATCTGTTGGTTGTCTCCACGACCACCAGTCTGGCTTCAGAGCAGACAGAGGCACAGAAACTGCTCTACTTAACACCCGTGAAGACTTGTTCTCAATTCTCAATTCCAACTCTCCATCCATTCTTATCCTTCTGGATCTTTCATCTGCCTTCGACACTGTTAATCATGCCACCCTGACAAATCAGCTCTGTGACACCCTTAGCATCACAGGCCTGGCACTGGACTGGTTGACCTCCTCTCTGACTGACCTTCCAGGTTCAACGGGGCCCTTTTCTCTCCCCCATCATACTCTCCACCTATGGCATCCCTCAAGGCTCTATCCACTCGCCGTGGCTCTTCAACATCTACCTTGCCCCTCTGGCCCACCTGATCTCCTCCATCTCTCGTCACTTCCAGTGCTATGCAGATGACAAAGAAGCTCTCCTTCAAGCTTCCCTCCTCTGCCTCCTCTCTCATCCCTGACTGTCTGACTACTATTCAGGCATGGTGTGCTACCAATAATCTCTGCCTTAATGCCAATAAAACTGAGATCCTTCTCATTTGGGCCCGAGCTCCCTCCTTCCTGCCCACCCTCTGGCCACCCCCTATGGGTCCCTTCCCCTCACCCTATTGTGAGGCAAAAATCCTTAGTGTCATCTTTGACTCCTCTCTCTCTCCTTCTCCCCTCACATCGCAGACCTTGACAAGAAAGCCAACCATCAGCTGGACCTCCTCAGAGGCATTCTCCCTTCACTCATTTTCCGCAGAAACGTAATGTCTCCAGAGCTCTGGTCCTCTCTAGGCAGGCCTCTTCCACAATCTCACAATCTTTCTTTATCCTTCCATCACCACCTTCAACTAATCCAGAATAGGACTGTGATAAGATCTGCTCTGGGACAGATGAGACAGGGGCCACTCTGAAGTTCACGGTGCATGTGCAGGATAACAGATACAGGTAAATTACATAGAGGGAGAACACCCACCAGACACCTTACTCTTGGCCAGGCTCTCTTCAACTGACATAAACAAAATCTCCAGGGACATTCACACCACAACATTCCACAGGCATTCATTCCGCCAGGCATTCTATCAAGCAAGCATTCATGCAGGTCCAAGGTAGGGAAACACAAGACATAACAGACTGCAAGATATATCCCTGGCTTCAAGCCCAAGTACCGCATCTCTCCAGCCTAAAACCTCTCCACTGGCTCCTGGTTGCTGCTAGTATCAAGTTCAAGACCCTTTGCATCATCCACAAGGCTTTCTGGGGCCTTGGACCCCACCACACCCAACTCTCTCTCCCTAAATACCTCCCAGCTAGAACCCTTCGGTCTTCTAGCTCCAACTCTCTGCAGATCAGACGCTTCTCTAAGCAGAGAGTGGGGAGTGGGCAGAAGCCTCCTCCAGAATGGCCTCCCTGCCCCTCCTCTCAGGCTTGAGCCGGATCTCCTTAAGTTCCAGAAGCTCCTCAAGACCCTCCTTTTCTCTTCTTTCTTCCCTCTTCCCATCCCCTGCTAACACCCTGATCTGCCGCAGTGACTGCCTGACTGGTTCCCTCTAAATTTTATAGGGCAGCAGGCCCCCCAGCCAGTCCACTTCCTCTTCTCACACTTAGCAATCCCTGGCACTTGCCCATATGGACTCACCTTGGCACCCGCCTTGCCCCTGTGACCTTCTTCTACCCTCCTCTTCCACCCTCCCTTTCACGTGCACTCTCTCCGCTTTACTCTTCACTTCACTTTGCATTTCCCACAGACCGGCACTCCCCCCCCCCTCCCTTGCAAAATGGAGAGGTTCCAAATAAGGAGGCAAATGCTCTACACGCCATAGGCCACTCAGGAAAAATAGGGATGAGCCGGTCCATTACAAGTGGTTGCGTAGTTAGTCCTGTAAAGTGATCCCTCATCAACTGGGAATAGGAAAATAGAGGACTTGCTGCATGAAAGATGAAACATGTCTACATTAACGTAGAGAAAGGCACAATAGCTCAATGCTATGAGGGGCGTGACCAGCGTGCATGGCGTGAGGACGGAACCCTGACAAGCTCCTGTCCATGATCCTGCAACAGAAGACATAGCGGCGACAAAACAACACGTATAGAAATAAAAATCGATTCCCAGAACAGAAGAACCCTTTCCCTACACACAGCCTTACTGCCAAGTAAAATCGGGAGCTACAACTTAGAAAATGAAGCAGTTAAAGGTGAGCCCCCTGCGGCATCCAAGATGGCGGGGCTCGTCGCAAGATGAAACGCTGTTATACGAAGTAACGCCTGAACGAGGAATCGGCAGTGCCAGCCACGGGAAACACCTTTTACAATTATTACAGCGGTCCCCACCTGACTTTGCAGCGGCCATAAACGGCTCTCTGGTGAGCTCGTGGTATCAGGCTTCGAGTGTCGAAGGTTGGGCATCAGGACTGAGGGCAGCCCCAGAACACTTGTGACGGGCGGACGCGGAAATCGCGGTGTACCGCTGACTGGAAGAGGGCCTGGCCGCTGATCCACGGACAATCCCTGCGGATGGGACTGAGCGGCTTGGGGAGTCTGTGGAAGAATGCCGCTCCTCAGGCATGCACTGCTACGGACTGTGTGACAAAGGAAGGAATTCGAGTCGGCACGGCCTTTGGGGAGAGAGGCTACGGCGTCCGGACCAGTTGACCAGGGAAATGCATACTACACACCGCTGTATGCTGCACCCTGCTACCAGGCCTGGACACCCCCTACATAGACTGGCAACCGACGGAGAGAACGGAAGCTGACTGGTTCGGCGGAGCAGGCCAAAACGGGGTCTGAGAGGTGGCGTAAGTGCACTATCACAGCGAGGGGTGCACTAATAGCAGGGGCACTGAGACGGGGCGCCCATACACAGACAGCAATATACTGGGCAAAGAATCAGAAGCAAGCAGAGGGGCAAAGTTACTGGACCCGGAGGCGACTGTTGGATCGGCTTATGCCTACATTGTATAAGGGGTCAGTCAGGTGGTGACCGGCTCACCGCAATGTGAGGGTGCGCATAGAGGCAGCGCTAGCGACAGCCGCCTGGGCCGTGGGAGCTCAAAGAGGCCCTAGCCGAGCCGAATGAACAAAGTCCCAGCACCCGGAGGAAACAGTGAGTGAACAGAGGTACGTGACGGGTCCCCCCCATATTGCCAACAATAAAGACCAGAGTGTACGGTCGGACCTTGCCCACACGAACATTCAATCAAAGGGATAGGCCAACTGAACCTGAGGGCCCAGGACAGGAGAAGGAGCCCGGGAGATTGCACGAGCGGGGCACCGCGGGCTGACCGTGGGTCCGGAAAAGCACTGGGCTTGCGTGAGGTTGGGAGGGCGCCAGACATAAACCCCCAGTGTGAGCTGACCCAGGACTTGAACAGTAGTGCCATCTAAGGCACCTGCTGCGCCACAACACTAGCAAAACGCTACCACTTATCTGATCCAGTGATAGCTGGGGGAAAATCGCATCAAACCAGCGGGCGCCCCTGCAATAACATAGACTGAGAGTTGACGCTAGTCCTAGCGCAAATGCCACAAAATTGGACAATAGCCCCACCCTTGCCAAATGTCTGAAACCAGTATAAGTGAGCGCAGGAACTCTAAGTGCCTACAATAAGCAGTAAACGCACTAAACTATAAAATAAACAGTGTGGCAGCCAGACAGCCCGCAAGTGACCCGCTACAACACCCACCTCCTGGTGCAAGCTACAGTGGAGCAATAACATAAAACAGACCATACAGTGGATGCAAGGAGCGATCAAAGATGCCATATGTCACAACCTGCGCCACACCCTACCACGAAGCGCTGCCCTAACCTGCAACTACCGAGCACCGCCAACCACAAAGATCCAGCCAGCCCTACACTTGTGTGGAAAAAAAGCAACCACGACAAGATAGAGGACTGCCACGATGACCAGCAGGATAAACTCTGACCCGTCTCAGTAGGCTGTAGGCCCTGAGGGAGGTGATGTCTCCTCCTAAAGGCAAACCGAAATCGGTGACAATAGACTCCTTCACGACAGTTAAACCCAAACAGCAACCGCAAGAAGACGCCGAAACCACTGAAGAACTGCCGTCCCTGGGGGGAGACCCTAAGGACATGCAAGTCCTGAAAGCAATAGCGGCACTCCGCACATTCATTGACAATAAAATAGAGGAAGTAAAGTCGGACATGCAGCTTATGCGCCAGGACGCCCGAAACCTAACAGAAAGAGTGACTGCAACAGAAACCACCTTACAGGACAATGTTGAGAGCACTCAAGACCTAAAGACAAGGGTCCAGGACCTGGAACAAAAAGTGGCGAGACTGGAAGCACGCTCTGAAGATGCTGAGGAGCGCGCCCGCCGGAATAACATCCGCATCCTAGGTGTCCCGGAGGACATGGAGGGCCCAGACCCAACGGAATTCGTTGAAACAATGCTACAGCAAGAAATAGGACCAGGGAAACTCTCTCAAGGGTTTTCTGTAGAACGAGCCCACAGATCATTACAGAAGCGTCCCTCTCCGGGGTCCCAACCGCGCCCGATAATGGCCAAAATTCTAGGCTTCCACGACAGAGAAATAATACTGCGGTACTCAAGTGAGGGAGGAGAGATCAAGAGAAAGGACTCTACAATAGTCATGTACCCCGACTACACCCCTACAGTGCAACGAGCAAGGAATTCTTTTATACCAATAAAAGCAAGGCTGCAGAAACTCAACCTGAAATATATGCTGCTCTACCCGCCCCGCCTTAAAGTACTTTATAAGGGAAAAGCGGTCTTTCTGGAGACCCCAGCTGCAGCAAACATGTGGCTTGAACATAATAATCTCACGGATGATGAAGAACAACCAATAAAGGCAGACATGAGATAATCAAGTACTAGCCGACACAAAAATGGAAACGACTATCATATCGCACTTGAAGCTTACTAAAGGGATAGCAACATTGGACAGGAGCTCAAAGGACCACGCGTGATAACAAACAGTGACCCACCCCACCAGAAATTGTGCAGACGACCTGCCTACACACCACCCGTTCCAAAAGGCCAGGAGTGGCCCAGAAGGCTCGGGAACCCCTGAGCGCTGCGAGTTGGAAGCAACTGCTAGGGGCAGTCGAAAGTTATTTTGTTTGTATCCCTCATTCACCAAAATGAGAGTTTTAACAGTTAGTAAGTCTCCGAATTGTACCACAGTAGGGGCGAGGGAAACGGGGAATGAGGTACATTTCCTGAAACTGGATAAGCGAGCGGTAAAGTTGGCAGTCACCTATCTGAAGCTGCAGCGCACTCCACCAGGGAACCGGAACACCAGGAAACCCCCCCCCCTAAACCACCATGGCAACTAGAATAAAAATAATGACATGGAACGTGAGGGGCCTAGGAACTTATCTCCAGAGGAACAGCATCAAGTCCTACTTACACAGAAAGGGTGTGCAAATAGCACTACTACAAGAGACACACTGCACGGCGGAATCCAAGGCCAAACTGAGTGAACACTGGGGGGGACAAGGAGCTGGAATCACCTACTCCAGATATGCCAGAGGAGTATACACCTGGATCCACCCTCAACTCCCATTCCACCTGATTAAGTCAGAAAAAGATCCGAAGGGCAGGTTTGTGATAATATGGGGTCAGATGGAGCAAATGGAGGTATGCATAGTGAATTCTTATCTCCCCAACAATAACATCCTAATGTACTTGAACACAATGTATGCCAAAATCATGCCATACAGAAATGGCCTTTTCTTTTGGGGGGGAGACTTTAACTATGTTCATGACCCAGAACTCGACAAATTCCAGCCCCACCCAAAAGGCACATCTCCGGCAACAACAGGCCTAACCCTAATGACAAACAGGCTAGACCTTGCAGATACATGGAGGGAATTGCACACTGATACACGGGGCTACTCATACTTCTCGTCCCCACATGGCCTACATACGAGGCTAGATTATGTCTTTGTAAGCAAGGAACACCTATCACAAATAGATGGGGCACAATACTTGGGGAACCATCTCAGACCATTCGCCACTCCTGGTGGAATGGAACCACACTGGCCCTAGACCCCCTTTCCCTATGTGGAGAATGCCAGCGGAAGCCCTGAGTGATCTAGTGTTTAAAGAAGAGCTGCAAGATTTTATAGATAACTTCATTGAAATAAACACGGAAAGTGTCGACCATATGAGCACAATGTGGGATGCCCTAAAAGTAGTAATAAGGGGAGAAATGATAACAAAAGCGGGAGGCATCCGAAAACAGCTGAGAGGGGAGCTGGAACAGTGAGAGCGAGAGGTTGATAGACTGGAAGCCACCCACATAATTACCTACCAGAGGGAAGCCAACCTTACAACACTCAGAGGTAAATGCATGACAACTTGGTCTAGGCTGGCCAAATTTGACTATACTACTAAAACAAACAGAGCACACACGGAAGCAGACAGGCCGGGCAGATTACTAGCCTGGTTATGCAAAAGAGAGCACCCCAGACATACAATCACAGCGCTACAGGACACAGGTGGCAACATGCAACAGACGCAACAGGGCATAAGTGATACCTTCAAACATTTTTATGAACATCTATACTCTCACAAGGATCAGGTCCCCTGGGAACAAATAACAGACACACTAGAGGAGATAGGACTGCCCAAGCTGTCTCCTGCACAATCTGAGGCCCTAAATGCAGACATTGGGGCTGAAGACATAGCAGAATCAATTAAATCCCTGGCCACTTGCAAGGCTCCTGGGAGCGATGGGTTACCCACGGAGTTCTATAAAGCATACAAGCCTTCCTTGACACCTATATTACATGGGGTATTCCAAGAGGCACACGAAAGGGGGATAGTACCTAAAAGTATGAGGGAGACTCTTGTGATCCCAATTATCAAGCCCAACAAACCCACCGATAAATGTGACTCTTACCGCCCATTAGCCATGCTCAATTATGACGTGAAAATACTGACAACAATTCTGGCCAAGAGGCTATCTAAACTAATAGGTGACATTGTGCACACAGATCAGTGTGGCTTCGTACCAGGCCGAAACACTACCATGAACTTACGCAGATTGCAACATATCATGAAGCAAACTGACACAAACAAGGAACCATACGCACTGCTTTTCATGGATGCCATTAAGGCATTTGATTCCATATATTGGGAGTGGCTGGTGGCCGTCCTTGAGGGTTTCGGCTTTGGCCTGGGGTTTATCAGATGGATCAAAATACTTTACACTGAACCAAGAGCACGGGTAAAGACTGGGAAGTGTGTATCAGAGGCATGGGACATATGCAGAGGCACCAGGCTGGGCTGCCCGCTGTCCCCCATGCTTTATATACTGGGACTGGAGCCCATCACCATTTACTTTCGGAAGCAATTTTTTGACGCAGGGATACGCCTGGGTGGGGTAGACCACATCATCTCGCTTTATGTTGACAACGTACTGTTGTATATTAGAGACCCACATGTCAATGTACCCACCATGCTAGACGTTCTGGATAATTATTCTAAGGTCTCAGACATACAATTTAGCAAGGTAAAATCCTGCCTCTTCCCCCTGGCTGGTTTAAAGGGAAAGAGTATAGAAGAGCTACCTTTGGTGGGGATACAGTGGGCGCTCACCTCATTCAGATACTTGAGAATACAAATAATGCATAACCCTGAACTGATACATGAGCACAACACAAAGGCAGCAATTCCTGCACAGCGCAAATCAGTGAGCTTGTGGGCAAAACTCCCCCTGTCCATGATGGGCAGAGCCTCAATAATTAAAATGATTGTCCTCTCCAGATTCTTATAGGGGTTCCAAAAGGTGCACTACCACATCAGTGCTCCCTTCTTTCGTCTACTGGAGCCGATAATTCGCAAATTCCTGTGGGGGAAGGGCAGACGCAAGATAGCGCTCTCCACATTAGTCCTACCATATAAGCAGGGGGGAATCCAACTCCCAAATCTAGAAAAATACTACCTGGCAGCAAAGCTCAGCTTTGTGATCAAGTGGTTAGCGGATGACATCACATCTGAGACACCCTTACTACAATCCATGACCGCCCCGATACATCTAAAAGAACTGATTTGGGCCCTTCACCAACTGTTGAGCAATGAACCCTTCTTAGCAGTCCTAGGACGGAAAATATGGCACAGAGCAAAGGCAGTGGCCCACCTAAAGCACCCATACTCCCCAGAAATACCACTGATCTCGGACCTGGGTAAGACGGACATTGATCTGCAGCACATCAGGCACTGGGAAAAGAAAGGGGTCTACACCTGGGGGGACCTGTACGCTGATGGCACCTTCAAGGAATTTGCGACACTACAGGAGGAGGATGGCATTCACACAGGCCAATTCCTATGGTACCAAAGGCTACGCGCCATAGTGCGAAACAAATGGACAACATGGCCAGAGGAACCCGAATCAGACCCCGTCATGACATTGCTGTACAACTTGAGTGAGGGATGGAAACCAGTGTCCCAGATCTACTGTCACCTAAGTGACACCCCCAACCCACAGAGTGCGGAACTGAAGAGTAAATGGGAGGCAGACGTGGGGCAAGAAATAACAGATGTGGAGTGGGATCGAGCACTAACGTTCCCCAAAACAGTGTCTAGAAATCATAGATTCAGGCTGATGCAATTAAACATGCTGCACCAAACATACCTAACCCCACTCAGGATGGCGAAACTCAATAAGCAAACACCATCTAACTGAGCTTGGTGTGGGGCAGACAAATCGGATCTGCTCCACATGTTCTGGTCATGAGTCAGGACGCAATCCCTCTGGGATAAAATAAAACAGACTAGTGAAGGGGCAGTGTAAATGGACTCTGAGTGAATGCCTTCTGGGTACATATCCCAGACCAGCCAAACTCAAACATCTGGCAAAATTGATGGACATAATGTGCATACTGGTGAAAAGAACTGGCGCAATGCTTGGAAGAAGCCTGCAGGTCCACAATATAAAGTGTGGTACACAGAATTAGAGTGATGGGTGAACGCTGAAAACAAAGGCATGGGAAGACAGCGTAGCCAGACCTACGGACGCTTCGAGCATGACATTAGAAGCATGGAAAGAAATCACAAGTAACATATTTCACCCCTCAGACGATAAGCCTCCTTGAACATAAATAGCCCAAAGTACATTGATCCGAGACCATAATCACAACGCCCCAGTGGAGACTGGATATAACCTGAACGGGACCCAGCTGGCCCAAACTCCCCTCCCCCCCGCCAGCCCACCCACCTTGTACTAGGTGACATGGACCCACCTCACTGGGACTAAATTTGGAGACAGTTAAAGTTGTTCTGTTCAAATGTTAATGTTCTTTTTTTTTCTTTTTTTGTATGAAATGTTCATAATCCTCTATCTGCTAGCAAGTAAAATGCCAGAAAGCATGTAAAATGTTAAATGCCAATAAACAAATTCAAAAATAAAATAGCTCAATGCTACCAGCAGTGTAGGGTCAGAAATGGCCAAGTTGAAGACTTCAATAGCTCAAAAAGAATTTCTATATCAGAGCAGTTAGTCACGTCAGTGGGATTGCATTACAGTCTAGAAGAAAAAAAAACAACCACCCTTGTGAACAAACAAATTTGAAAAGATAAAGGCCATCTCTAAATAATAAATACAACAAATGGCCTTCTGGGGTCAAATTCAGAGATCGCATCCTAGAACAGAGCATATGACCAAACCCCAGGAATAATAACAAAACTGTTGGGCCTTTGTCAAATTCTAACCAGCTATGAAATTGCCGGACCATTATTCACATCCATGGAAAGAACAAGAACAATACAGGACAAAAGAGGAGCACTTGCTAGGAGCAGTTTAAAGCTTCAGAGAAGGTATGAAGGAACTCAGTCAATCATCGCATAAGCACAAAATAGCATGGACTATTGGCATCAAAGCTCAAATGACATTGCAGTCTTTGGCCGGGTCCTGAATACCTGCCGCTTACTTACATCTGTGTAGAATTGCTTCTTTGTGAGTTGCCTTGACAAGGACTGCCTGCTGAAAACGAACGCATTTCCACGTGTTTACCGGCACTGCGAGCATTTCTCGTGCTCTTGCCGGCATCAATCCGCTTCCTGGAGGAGGCGGAGCTTCCCTAGGACACGTGCTCCATCACGTGATTCCCCTCGCCGTGAAAACACAGAGGCTGCCGCCCGAGCGGAGTGTGTTGCCTTGACAAGAACTGCCTGGTGAAAACGAACGCATTTCCACGTGTTTACCGGCACTGCAAGCATTTCTCATGCTCTTGCCGGGATCAATCCGCTTCCTGGAGGAGGCGGAGCTTCCCTAGGACACGTGCTCCATCACATGATTCCCCTCGCCGTGAAAACACAGAGGCTGCCGCCCGAGCGGAGTGTGTTGCCTTGACAAGGACTGCCTGGTGAAAACAAACGCATTTCCACGTGTTTACCGGCACTGCGAGCATTTCTCGTGCTCTTGCCGGCATCAATCCGCTTCCTGGAGGAGGCGGAGCTTCCTAGGACACGTGCTCCATCACGTGATTCCCCTCGCCGTGAAAACACAGACGCTGCCGCCCGAGCGGAGTGTGTTGCCTTGACAAGGACCGCCTGCTGAAAACCAGCGCATTTCCACGTGTTTACCGGCACTGCGAGCATTTCTCGTGCTCTTGCCAGCATCAATCCGCTTCCTGGAGGAGGCGGAGCTTCCTAGGCCACGTGCTCCATCACGTGATTCCCCTCGCCGTGAAAACACAGAGGCTGCCACCCTTGCGGCGTTAAGCCCGGCGGGGTCAAGGCCGCTAGCTGTGTTGTTGTACGGCTGTTTGGCGCGGGAGGCGATAAAGGCGTCGGGAACTCCACCCTTGTGGGAACAGGTATTTGGAGACTATTAATATAAATGTGAAGAGACTGAGTCTTATAAACCTGCGTTGGAGCATATTTGAAAAACATTAGTTGCTCAGCAGCCTAACTGGGAAAGAGAAGAGATACCTGTGAGTGATATATCTGTACTTGCCATAGCTCACAAATTAAAGTAAAATCGCATATCCCCATTTTATTTTCTCTTTGCCTACTAATTGTAGGTAGTGTATTACAGAGTATAACTAAGTGAACTACAGTACTAGCATAATATATCATTAATGCTGGGAAAGGCGGCAAACCGCAATAAAACTGCGGCTTCACGAGGGAAGAAACCATATAGCTTACGGTCCAATAAAGGGAACATGGATGTAAGCAACAAAACTGCCTCAGAACGTGGAGGGCCAAAAGAACCGGGAGACAAGCCTACGGCCCCTCAAAAGGGTCCTTTAGATGCCTACTTCCCAACTAAATCTGGGGAAGGAGAGGCTGTGAATGTACCTAATAAAAATAACATATCTCGGTTGGAGGGAGAGGGAAGTTACCTCCCTTTGGATTTGGACAATGATTCCCTCCTGCAATTGTGCTATGCACTACAAGAACGTGTGGGCACACAAGAGGATAAACTAGTAGAAGACGAGCCACAGGTGCACCCACAAAACGGTGATCCTGCAGCAGATAAACAGGCGGAGAAAAGAGATAGGACACTCCCATTGAAAGAGCCTGTGGCTATCCACACACCTCGGGGAAACGTTTCCCCCATTTTGATATCCTCAGCATCACAAACGGAGACTGGTCTAAATGAGCCCATACCTGCTACCTTACCCACCTCAGTATCAAAGGCACCATGCATGTCGGCTAGTCTTAACATGGCGTTTGACTCAGTAAACTCTATCGCCGAACCTGTGCAAACAGATTATAGCACACATGAAACATCCCAATCAGGAAATGCTACTCTGAACTTTGCCATTAAAATATTATTAAAACTCTGTGGAACGATGCATGAGGACTTAAAAGCACAGGGTAGGGTGATACTAGCCCTACACAAACTCCTAAAATCGCCTAATAAATTATCCAACACCCCCTGTATAGACCTTAGAGGAATACCAACACAAGAATTACCACAAAATAATTTGGACAGGGTCAAACAACCTCAAATGGTGGAAAAGATATCTGATCCCCAGAAGGAAAGGGGTACAATGGGGGTATTGGATGAGGATACTGAAATGGTGGGTCAGCCCAACAGGAAACAGAAAAGATCGGAGAAGAAAAGGGAAGAGAAAATTAACAACAATCCTCCCCCTCGGAGCTCCACTCGACGCCCCCCGAGTAAAAACATATCAAAGAAACAGCGTAAACGTGCTGCAAGTAGAAAAAGAAGATCAGCCCAAACAGTTGGTACACTGACAAGCTGGCTTATGGAAGAACAACCGCCACAGACAAATCAGACCTCGGTTGCCCAATCAGTCTCCTATACTTCGTCTGGCCCAGAACCAACTCATATGTCACCAGAATTAGTACAGGAGGCGGCAAGTATACCGACCCCGCCACTTGAAGCATCAAATACGGGGAGAAGCGGGAGAGCTGAGTCCCTCAAGGTCGATATTAAAAATGTGGTTATATCGCCTGTAGAGAATGATAAACCTGGTAAACAGCTGAATCGGCCAATGCTGTTTGCCCTATTTGCCAAAATACCGTCTCTAAGAATTCTAAATTCTGACGATGTGGATTTTGTGGAACCCTCACGTATTAAAGGAGGAAAACATACAACCATCCACTGTTGCCTCCCTGAAACTGCATCGTTGATAAGGACAAATCGATCATCTCTTGAATACCTAGGATACTTGCTAGATGCTCCTATTATGGTAGAGACGATACCTGAAAACTGTCAAAAATATAAATGTGCATGTTCAACTAGACCAGCTATAACATAAACAACAAAAGCCACACAAAGGCTCAGTGATGAGCAAGGATGGGAATGGCTACAAGAAATGTTTGCGCAGAAAATAAAAAGAGGGTGAACCTCGATATTAACTAGCTGGAACACAAGGGGTTTTATCCATTGGATGAGCGAGGGTCCCTCTCGGGATCTACTTTTGGCTAATGATTTATTTCTACTCCAGGAAACGTGGGTATCTTTTGATCTGGAATTTGATGGCTATACAACTTATCAAAATATGGCTATTAGGGGTGAACGGGGAAGACCGAAAGGAGGCCTACTAATTAGTGTGAAATCGGCTTGCAAACCCAAATTGATTTACCAGGATGGACCTGGAGGAAACATACTGGCAATCCAGATAAGCCCACCTGGAGCTTGTGCTGGAAGAAAAGAAGTTTTGATCATTAATATTTATGACCCACCGGGGGACCTGATTACTGAAGCCCTGGGAGACAAGTTGGACACATTGCTAACCACCTGGGATATGGGGCAAGAAGGGGCGGCAATCATACTTGGTGGTGACCTTAATGCAAGATGTCGTGACCTAGAGGGCTGTGGGAATTATCCCTTTGTGCAGAATATTAGTGAAGTACCCCTACTCCAGAGTAACAGTAAAGGGAAACTATGGCTTGAAATCCTGAAGGAATGGAATCTTACCATATTAAATGGACGGACAAATGGGGATACTCCGGGTAAAGAAACCTCGATGGCAGGAAAAAAGCGTGCTGTCTTGGACTACATGTCTGTATCGGAGTGCCTGCTGAAACATGTCCTACACCTAAATGTTACATTGAACAACCAGAGTGACCATGGGACGTTAACTTTGAAAGTGGAGGGAGGTGGTGAGTTGGCAGATGGGGGCATATGGTGTGAAATTATACCTAACCAAGCTGGAAATAGGATCAGATGGAACCAGCATAACATCAAAAAGATGATAAATTTAACTTTCCCTAACTGCACTGGCATCCAACAGCTAATGTGGGGAAAGAGCCGCGAAGACATTGAATGCTGGATCACACATCTTACCCACTCATTGTTTAAAGGTAGCCCTGTTCCGGGGCTGAGTTGGAACACTAGGGGAGCCAAAGATTTTGATATAAATATAAGAGATCAAAAACGCATCATGCGACGAGCCCTTAGAAGCGTTAGAGCACAAAAACACCCCTTTAGTGATGAAGATGAGGTAAAAGCCGAGAGGGTGGAAATAAAATGAAAATACCAGAGATGGCTTAGAATGTACCGTCAAACCCAAAAAAGAAACCAATGGCAGAATTTTGTTGCAGCGTTAATTAGTAGGAATAGCTGCAAAGTCTGGCAGATACTGGCTCAGTCTGGGGGGAACAGAAACTGAGGGTACTTAATCCTATCTCGGGGGACAGATGGGTGGAATTCATTGATAATAAATTTTATAAAGAGAACATGAGTATTACCAGCAGCTTGGAGGGTGTAAAGACATGGCCCCTCCCTCTTAGCTATAAAATCATAAAACAATCCATTCTGAATTTAAAAACATCTAATGCCCCTGGCCCAAATGGCTTATGCAGTTCTGAAGAAAGATCCTCATAACTGGGCTCAACTACTACTCACCCTGTATTCAGGAATATCCAGAACTCGCCAGATATCGACTTCCTGGAAGCAATCTATACTGATACCAATATATAAAAAGGGGGAGCAGACTAAACCAGCAAATTACCGGCAACTCTCAATGCTGGATGTTACCAGTCAAATCTTTAATACCTTGGTACTTAAGGAATTAGAGAAGTGGGTTACTAAAAATCACATCTTAAATTATGCTCAAACTGGTTTTAGACCGGGCTACAGTACTACCCATAACATCAGGGTACTCGATCAAATAATTAATAACACCACGAGTAGTAAAGATACCACTCTATATATTGCGTTTGTAGATTTTAGTAGCGCTTTTGACCTGGTAGATCGGAACATCCTATGGACCAAATTAAAGGCTTGGGATTGTCCGAAGTGGATCCTAAACATACTAATAACCCTACATAGTAACACCTCTACTAGGGTTTGCCTAAATGATCAAGGCGAAGTAACTGACAAAATCGCAACTAATATGGGAGTCAAACAGGGCTCTGTAACTGCACCTATGTTATATAATATATACATAGCCGATCTGTTGGATCGTATGGCACTAAAAGCAAACTGTCCTCCGAAATTAGGAATGACCCCCATAACAGGAATGCTGTATGCGGATGACTTACTTCTTCTTGATCGTACGATGTCAGGCATCCAGAATATGATTAATGAGCTAGTGGAGTATTCATCCCAGATAGGATTGGTAATTAATGTGGACAAAACAAAAATAATGATAATAGCATGAAAGGGACCCCGACGCACGGCCATAGAAACCAAGGCTGGTAAAATTGAGGTGGTAGAGCAATATCCCTACTTGGGACTCGACTTTATGGCACCTACAAAGTATGATGCCATAAAAAGATATAAGATACGGAGAGCTAAACTGCTTACCCTCCAGGCCTGTAAATTTGCAAAGGGCACCGCAGGCTATAGTATGGCTGGTTTATTGAAAATCTACCTTCAATGCTTTGTGCCTGCAGTATTATATGGTTTGGAGGCGCTTGCTATGCAAGACCTCGATTGGCTAAATATTCTGGAAGGCCAATTTTGGCATACGGTGCTGGGTCTGGGTCCTTCTTGTTCTATACAATATCTCCGCTTAGAATTGGGCCTAACTTCCCTAAGAGGTAGGGCACTTCGAGCGCACGGGGCCTTTTATTTGAAATCTCACGCGGAGCCCTGCTGTAAACTATTGGGGCTGGCAGGAAAAAACTATGAGATAGAAAATACCCACATGGTGCGAATTATAAAGATCTGAATGAAGCACTTTTCAGGGAAATTGATTGGCCCTATGCAAAATTGAATGAACGACCATATATCCATCAAAAAAAGGCATTTGAGGATAAGTTGAACAAATGGGACTGGTGCGCTAACTCAGACTATTTGTCCAAATTGAAGGGATATGAGGCGGTTAAGTATGTCTCACACAGATATTTAAAACCACAATCCTATCTGTTACTAAGTCCGGCCCCGGAGGTTAGACACTTCCTACTGAGATTGAGAACCAATCAGTTACCGGTACTCACTATCTCTGGTCCTCGACTTAAGATCTCTAGGGAGGCCAGGTTATGTCGTATTTGCCAGGGGGCATGAACAGGAACACTTGAAACCGCTAGACATGTCCTAACTCTTTGTCCAAAAATGGGCCCTACGTACATGAATGCATACGAAAAATGGGTCCATAATTACGAGACAATAAAGGACGATGAATTTTGGTACCAGTGCCTGACTACTGAATCTCTGGGCTTGCAGCTTGCACTTTTTAGAGTATTGACATAGCCTTCTAGGAGTGTGTCAACAACGGACCTTTGCTTACCAGCCTCTTTCATCACCCGCCAGCACTGCGAGTCACTGGGGACTCTTGCTGGGCTCATGTTCGCGCTCGCTCGCCTTCAGGAGGAGGCGGAGCTTGATAGCGCTCACGTGATACATCACGTGGCAGGAACCGCATATTACTCACCTACAGGCGCCCGAGCGGTGCATTGACATAGCCTTCTAGGAGTGTGTCAACAACGGACCTTTGCTTACCAGCCTCTTTCATCACCCGCCAGCACTGCGAGTCACTGGGGACTCTTGCTGGGCTCATGTTCGCGCTCGCTCGCCTTCAGGAGGAGGCGGAGCTTGATAGCGCTCACGTGATACATCACGTGGCAGGAACCGCATATTACTCACCTACAGGCGCCCGAGCGGTGCATTGACATAGCCTTCTAGGAGTGTGTCAACAACGGACCTTTGCTTACCAGCCTCTTTCATCACCCGCCAGCACTGCGAGTCACTGGGGACTCTTTCTGGACTCATTTTCGCGCTCGCTCGCCTTCAGGAGGAGGCGGAGCTTGATAGCGCTCACGTGATACATCACGTGGCAGGAACCGCATATTACTCGCCTACAGGCGCCCGAGCGGTGCATTGACATAGCCTTCTAGGAGTGTGTCAACAACGGACCTTTGCTTACCAGCCTCTTTCATCACACCCGTCAGCACTGCGAGTCACTGGGGACTCTTGCTGGGCTCACGTTCGCGCTCGCTCGCCTTCAGGAGGAGGCGGAGCTTGATAGCGCTCACGTGATACATCACGTGGCAGGAACCGCATACTACTCGCCTACAGGCGCCCGAGCGGTGCATTGACATAGCCTTCTAGGAGTGTGTCAACAACGGACCTTTGCTTACCAGCCTCTTTCATCACCCACCAGCACTGCGAGTCACTGGGGACTCTTGCTGGGCTCACGTTCGCGCTCGCTCGCCTTCAGGAGGAGGCGGAGCTTGATAGCGCTCACGTGATACATCACGTGGCAGGAACCGCATATTACTCGCCTACAGGCGCCCGAGCGGTGCATTGGCATAGCCTTCTAGGAGTGTGTCAACAACGGACCTTTGCTTACCAGCCTCTTTCATCACCCGCCAGCACTGCGAGTCACTGGGGACTCTTGCTGGGCTCACGTTCGCGCTCGCTCGACTTCAGGAGGAGGCGGAGCTTGATAGCGCTCACGTGATACATCACGTGGCAGGAACCGCATATTACTCGCCTACAGGCGCCCGAGCGGTGCATTGACATAGCCTTCTAGGAGTGTGTCAACAACGGACCTTTGCTTACCAGTCTCTTTCATCACCCGCCAGCATTGCGAGTCACTGGGGACTCTTGCTGGGCTCACGTTCGCGCTCGCTCGCCTTCAGGAGGAGGCGGAGCTTGATAGCGCTCACATGATACATCACGTGGCAGGAACCGCATATTACTCGCCTACAGGCGCCCGAGCGGTTCATTGACATAGCCTTCTAGGAGTGTGTCAACAACGGACCTTTGTTTACCAGCCTCTTTCATCACCCGCCAGCACTGCGAGTCACTGGGGACTCTTGCTGGGCTCACGTTCGCGCTCGCTCACCTTCAGGAGGAGGCGGAGCATGATAGCGCTCACGTGATACATCACGTGGCAGGAACCGCATATTACTTGCCTACAGGCACCCTTGCGGCTATAAGCCCGGTGGAGTCAAGCCCTCTGGCTGTTGTGTGGCTTTTAGGTGGATGGTAGTGAACTATTCAATCTGATACAGGTACTGTTTACTTACGCTGCCATCACCTAGTCAGTCATCATGCAATAAGGTTTCGCTTGCTTGAACTTACTCCTCTTATTCTGTCCTCTTAAATAACTGAGTGTCTTTGTTGTACACACAAAGCGGAAAACTCCACTTACTCTTAGTAATTGTTTGTAAACCACTTATGTTCTCCTTGAAAACAGGTATGCCATCGGAGATCACTAGAGATCCTATGAGTATTCCTCCATGCCCAACGCAAAATCTACCGGATCACGATTGGCTCCCACAAACTCCTGTGAATTTGAATATATCTAAACTACAGAACAAGCCTAAAAGTCGTACTCGCACTTCCAAGAAAAATATCATTTTGACACCTCCTATTAGAACCCCCATTCAACATGATATTCGTAAATTTTACGAGAAAACGCCATGTGGTAGAGTGACATCTGATCCGATCGATTTTGCATCTTCGGGGAACACAACAACTGATTTGTCCTCACCCAACGCTCCTCAAAGTGCTTTAAGTTCATCAAAACTCCCTACCTCTAACAAATGCCCTCTTATTCCCCCTTTGAGTATTACCATTTCACATCAAACTCTACTAACTGTACCTCACTCTCCCAACAAAACTATTAAACCTTTTCAAATATTTGCTACAGTTTTAGAAGAATCCACTCATGATATTGAAGAGTTATTACTAGACAACAGTAAGTTAGTTCGAGATAAGTCTACTATGAACACCTCGGTGGCCTCAGTACTTATTGAAGACGTGGGTCAAGTTAGCTTAAACAAGCCCTCACCATCTCCCCGTCTCATTTCTGCTGAGTGTAGAGACCTAGAAAGTTCAAGAGTCTCAATTCTGACTGACTATGAACAACAAGACAGGAGGACGAGGTGTCCTTTATTCAACCGACTCCTCGTCGCTGTCCTATCACTGATAAGAAAAAACAAGCCTTCACATCCCCAGCTAACCCTGCCTTATTAGAAATTACCCTGGGGGCTATTAATACTACCATTTCTAGTCTATTCAAGCTTTTTGAATCTTTAGATCAGAAAATAGTCAGTCAAACCACACAATTAGACCTTATAAGCAAGTCGATGAGAGACAAACCGCCTAAAAATGCTAAAAGCTTCTCTTTAGAGAATTTGGAGCAAAGAATAACCACCCTTGAATCTCATTGGTCTTCCGTTCAAAGCTCTCATGAACAATCTGGAGCTACCATTACACAACGTCTCTCAAATCTAGAAGCACTAAATAAAGTTCCCCCGTCCACCTATCCAGCGTTACCAGCTTTTTCAAAGATCATTCGGCCGATTGAATGTGTAGAAGATGCTTTGATCTCAAAACACAATGAGTCTTGGATTAGCGTTGACTCTCCGGTGAGAGCTGCTGTTCAATTAGTTGCTAACTCTAATTCGCCTGCTTGCTCAAAACAAAATTCACAAAAAACTGGTCGCACATCTGCAAGCACTGGCAAAATAAAAAATGTGTCATCTAAGGCCACACAAAGACATAACAAACCCTCGGGTGGCATAAAAAAACAACATCAATTGAATCCCCCCGTGGGTGCTACAAACACTTCTGACAACTCCACTGCGGCTCCAATACACATATGCAATGAAATTACAAACAATGATACGGCCGGTATGTCAGCAAACCAAGTGTCGCCGTGCGATTCTCCTCCACTCCAAATTGCCCCCAAGACGGTGTCTAACATTTCATCTAACTATGACCCCTTGAATGAGCTGGTACACTTGCTAACAGCTAAACCTGACAATGTGCAAATCAGGCAACCCTCTCTGGTTGCACAACACTGACCGCACACTGTGACGTAATCTCTTCTAGCGCTGGTACGCCACCCCCATCTACCATTTCCACAACAGGGGCTAATGACCGATTAAGCTCACTAAAAGCAGCAGTTGACACTTATCTATTCAACAGAATCTCTGAGGTATTGCCCGAAGCTGTAAATGTTAGTACTCAACCTTCTCAAACACTTAACATTCAACATATCACGGGAAACGAAATTTCACTCCCAAAATCCCAAATAGACACTTGTACCAAACCACCTTATTGCCGTCGCAATCAAGATACTCCTAAACAAAACAGCAGGAAGAACTCAGATTCTCGCAAGGGTGGCACTAAACCTCGCACAAATGATGCCAGCATTGCACTATCAAAAAAATGTAATTTGTTACACAGTCTGATTCTGAAGTGTCGAGATGGGCCGTTCCCAAAATATGATTTATGCCGTGCTAGTGTTCTTAACATTTTTGGGGATATAGAAGGACTGGATGCCATTTCCTCTACTGATTTAGATCAAATTGAGTTTCTATGTGATCAGAACCTCTCCATTGTTAGACTATGGATAAAGTCTGGAATTGTACGCAATACCTTATGGAATGCCAGAATGGATTTATTCAATCTTGGCTTTCTATTAGCACAAGATCCGGCACGCCAGCAAATCAAGAAGGTTGACTTTAATGAATCCACTGCAGGCACATCCTCTTAACCCCTGTGCACTTGCAACTTCTGCACTCAAGAATCATTTCCTGATTCTTTGTTTTCCACTAATTCTCACTCATAACCACGAATATGCACCACCCCAACTGAAATTTCACTTGCTAGTTGGAACACGCGTGGTTCATCTCACCTGCAATGGACTTTAAATACGCAATTGAATACATATGATATAGTAGCCTTACAAGAAACGTGGCTCGTAAACCCGCCTATATGGGATGATCACGAATTTATTCTACTCCCAGCAGAACAAGGTGATAAAGGGAGACCTACTGCTGGTCTGATAGTTGCTGTAAAAGCAAGCAAGGGTTTCAAAATCTCCCCCTGGCAGGCCCCAAACAAATACATGCAATTGGTAAAGATTTCATTTAATTTGCAAACTTACGCTCTCATCAACCTCTATCGTAATCCACTGGGTATCATCGATGATAGCTTTTATACAGCTCTTTCGACTCTATTTGAACTTATCTCTGCTCAGGGCAATATTTCTGGAATTTTAGTAATGGGTGATTTGAATTTGTCTTGCTTTGAGTCTAGTACAAGCACTAAGAACCGTGAAGGATCGAGGTGGTTGTCCTTTATGGAAGATCTTGATCTAAAAATGGCAAACGGTGCGATCATAGGCGACATACCTCCCATGAATACCTGGGAGAGAGGTATTTCTAAATCGACTATCGATTATATCTTTATGTCCAATAGTATCTTTATGAATACTAATAAGTTTGTTGTTGTAAAACAGACAGCTAGTGATCACCATCTCCTAGCATTATTTTGGTCGGTCCGAATTGAAAATCACCTTAAACCTGCCCGTTGGTACAAACAGACCTTATTAGTCAACAATGCCAGAAATCGCTTTAAATGGTCAACTGATAAACTTTTAGCACTGAATGATGCCATTTTGATCAACCAAAAGCTACTCAAAGCCGACTCTTATATAGACGTTTTGAACTCCTTTGCAAATCTACTTCCTGTTCCTAAAAATCCATCTAAGAGACATGTTCATGGGTTTGATCTAGCTCTCTGTGAGAGAAAAAAAGCTTACAGAAAAGAAATTAGAAATCTTCGAAAACTACCCATGAATGCCCAGATCAAAGCCGTCAATATTGCTAAAGCAAAATACCGCCGCTGGATCCGGTCAAGCAAAGCTGCATTGTATCAAATAGATGGTGAAAATGTTCTTGCAGCCTGTTATAATAAAAACTCCGCAATAGTTTGGGAACTACTGAATAAATGCAATACAGCTCCCCAAGTCCCTTTGCAACTCAATGGAGTATCTGAATCTGTGTGGGTCACTCTTTTTACATCACTGTATGATGATTCTAAAATGAGTCATTATAACTACAACAGCAGCTCTGTGAAATGTTGGAGCTTGCGTTGTAGACAAGATATCATTCAGAACTTCATTAAGTTATCATCCTCGTCAACAGCGGCAGGCCTCGACGGGCTTACGAATTGGATGTTCAAACAGCATATAAAAGAATGGGCGTTAATCTTGAATAATGCTTATCTCTACATCTTGCAAACTAAAACCATTCCAGAGTCATGGCGTTCATCTGTGATTATTCTGGTTTTCAAAAAAGGTGATTGTATGAATGCTAAGAGTTATCGTCCAATTGCAATACTGGATGCTCCAGGAAAATTATTCTCTAGGTTGGTGCTCAGAGACTTTAATGACTGGTCAATATTGGCTAGTCAACGAGATCCAGCCCAAACAGGTTTTGTGGCTGGCTTGGGCACTGGTGTCAATTTAATTACCTTAAACGCCATAAGACAACAAGCACAGAATAAGAGACAACCTAAATATTTTGCATTGTGGATCTTCATTCCGCCTTTGATTCGGTTTCAAGACCGAAACTCATAGATAAACTAATCTGGGCGGGATGTCCCTCCACTCTTGTTGATATCATTTACGCTCTCCACTCAAAAACTAAGGTCTACATAAGACTAAACGCTGAGGGCCTCTTATCTTCCCCAATTTGCACATCTAGAGGGTTAAAACAGGGGTGCATTCTAGCGTCAGCCTTGTTTAATTTCTTCATTAATGATGTGCGCTGGATCTTTGATAAAATCATAACTGATGCACCCAAACTAAATGGCGTGAAAAATTGTGCCTTGTGGTATGCTGACGATCTTGTCTTAGTATCAAAAACACCTAGTGGCTTACGTAACCTTCTGTCAGCTCTTTGCCATTACTTTAAAGAAAATGAACTGATAGTAAACACTGGTAAAACACAGATTGTCATGTTTGCTCCTAAAGGTCTACACAAGCATTTGTTAAATTGGCAAATTGAGAGCATCCCCATAAAGATGGTTCCAAATTATGTTTATTTGGGTCTCATTTTTGATGGCTGTCCTGCACTAGAACCGCACCTGAACAAAATCAAACAGAAGTTTTGGCAATTTGTCAAACACGCTTGATTGTTTCAAAATATGGTAAGTTTTCGATCAAGGCTGCCATTACTTACTGGAACCAGAACGTTGTAGCAACTATTCTTTATGGTCTTGAAACGCAAATCATTCCTAAAGGTTTTCTAAATTTATTAGAAGCCAAGTTATGGCGAGCAATTTTACATCTACCCCAATGTGTCCCTGGTGCGTTGCTGCGCTATGAACTAGGCTTAATATCCTTATTGGCCCTTCACAATTGGCGACTATGTGCCTTATTTTGTAAATGCTTGCTATCCACATGTGACAACTCTACACTATCCTCTATTTCCAGTTATCTACTTAAATCATCAGAAACTTTTCCTAAAAATTGGTCCACAAGTATTTTGAAGATCATGGTGAACGCCGATATATCACTTGATCTTCTCGTGTTCCATCCGGAACAAGCAAAGAAGAAGGTGTATATGATGGACTGGATTGACCCCAATGCTTAACTTACAAAGACTTTGATTCCGCAATATTTGGCCCTAAACGATACAGAGAAACTGCATCCTATCCATGTTTGGCTCCATCTTCTGCTATTAGATCTGCTACCTTACGATTGCGACTCAACATCTGGCCCACTCGTCAGGTTAAAACAAGAAGGAAGCAAATTTCCCCAGATCTCAACTGGTGCAGATTTTGTAAAAATGCCGCTATTGTCGAAACTCTGCAACATATAATATTGGACTGCCCGGCCCTCATGAGCACGAGAAGTGTTCATTTTGTGAATCATTTTGCGTATTTTGCACAAATTGACCCAAGTAATAGATGGGCCGCCTTGGCAGCAACCGAATGTATGAGCATAAGAATTGCACTGTTAATTTTTTAAAGGCTTTGAACATGGAATGAATTTGGTGCTTCACTATCTGTTTTACAATGATGAACTTGTCTGCAGATATTCTATCATGTTATGAAATATTTTACCAATATTTTACCAATTTTTCTCAATTCATGAATTTAACTGGCTGATTATTTTCTATTGCAAATTTGATGTATTTTTCATTGTTATTGACTATGTTTATGAATTTTTTTTATGTAAAAAAATTGAAAAAGTTGATATAAATTCAGCTATATTCAATAATAAATTTTAAAAAAGTATGGACACAAATTATGCCATTATTGCAGCTACCTTAACATTATAATATTAGCTAAACTAGACTTTTACTTCCTATTGTAATGTAGTGCTGTGCTGTATTGGATAGTATGTCTGTATTTTATCATATGCTACAGATGCTATATGCTTTCATATTTTGTAATATATTTGTAATATGAATTTATATATTTATACATATACGTAGATAACTAGCTACTTATTTATTTATGAACATCTGTAATTGTGTTTGTATTTGTATAAAATATGTGTTGTGTAAAATCCACTTCTTGGATTATACCACAATAAAATATAAATAAATTTGTGAGTTGAGAAATTTGCAGAGGGAAATCTTAACCTAAGTGCTATCTTTTCACAATCCAAAACTGTTCTTTTCTCTGTGTTTTATATTCAGTGTGCTAAAAAGTGAATTCAACTGCATTATCTACTTTCCTATTTGTATTGTCACCACATTGGTTATTGCTGCCCCATATATATTAAAACTTGTGTTTGATTTGAATTTTAAATAAATAAATAAATATTACCTTTACCAACTAGCCTGATTCCTGGTCCATTGTGACCTGGGGGTATTTTGAGAAGGGGTGTGATATGAGTAGTATATCACTCAGAATATTGATCCTATAGACACAATAAATAAGTATTCATTTGTGCACTGCATGCAAGGCTGAGACCCGGCTGTATTGCCTGATTGAAATCCTTAACAACGCTAAAGCAGAGCTCTATATCACACTCTTGTGTCCAAAGGAGTGTACAAGCCTGAATCGAACCACCATGGTATAGTCCATCCATGGACAACACTCCTCGTTCGTTTGTTGACCACCTGAACTGGAAGGACACATGTTACTGCAGCCTCTACACATGGCCCAAGCAGCACACAGGTGTGGCCTATTCCATTATGGAAAAACAAACTTATTGGACATCATCTTTTAATGTTTTCTTTTCGTAAATATTTATTTCTGATTGTCATTTTTAGTTGAAAACATTTGATGTCACAGTTGTACAAGTCTAAGCATGATGTGGTTATTTTTTTGTAACATGAAAAGAAGAAAGCAATTTTAATAAACCGTAAACTGTAAACATCTCTACAGGTAAAGATAGTGTCAAAAAGTTTTTTTTGGTCCTGATGAAGTCTTCTGCATAAAATATGGCATGCAGTGAAACATGTGTAGACCACTGTCTTGTTATTTATAATTGAAAAGAGATGTCAGTGACATGTTAAACTCTGTTGCTTGATGATTCAGATCTTTACTGGTGAACTGTTACTACTGGGTGTAGGTGTTGTTTGTGAAAGTATGGATGCACAATACCACTGTTACATTTGTGAAATATGTGTATTGCATTAGAGATGGTTGGAAAAGTAATGTGTATAGGGTAGGCATATATCGTTTGTACACAGTAAGACCAAGTAGCTTTGCAAAGGGCATTGCTAGCTTAAATAACTCCGATTTTGAACATTCACAGAGAATTTATAGTATGAAACATGTTTGCAATATAAAATCACACATTTGGGGTCAAACTGTGCAAAAATGAATATGATGCAAACCATTCCAGCCAGGGATTCAATGCATATAAAAGGTGGTAGCATCCATCTTCAGTTGGTACATGCATGCAAGCGTGCAGCCCTCATTTGACCCCTTATCTGTCAAAAAACATTAAAAAAATGTAATTAAATCAGTATTTTAGGAGCAACCTAACCTCTGAATCAGACTTGGAGTGGCTGTGAATGAGAGCTGAGAGTAATTGAAGTGTGACACCGAGTTATAAATTGTGCAAAGTTTAGGACGTAAATCATAGTCTGCCATCTTTGTTTTGATTGCAAATGAGCATGCAGAATGGTGTGCATGTAGGGGGTCAGTGAAGGAGGGGAACGGGAACAACATCTGAATGTTATTCGTGTAAAGGTGAGTGTGAAATCCAAAAGACGTTATATCCAGTCTCCAAGGAATACTAAACAGCATGAAGAGAAAAAGATCAAGTACAGAATCCTGACGTTCCAAAAAAAAAGGAAAATGCACAATTACCAGCCAAGTAGAATAGAGAAATAGAGAAAGCAAAAGCGTAGGGTGATTGACAACCACAAATGGAAGGCTGTTGAATCCGGCTGCAAACGCCCCACTGCAACCGGTCCAATCTCACAGCATGCAGTGGTGAAAGGCACTGGACCTGTGTGGATTCTGACTTGTGCTGCCTTTCACCGTTGCATGAAAGGGAACTGGAGATCATCAGTGCTGGCTGCCATGGTAACCATGGAGGCTGTCCCGCCTCCATATATTTCTGTTAATGTTAATGTTAAATATCTTTTATAGAGCACAAATCGCCCATGGGCCTCAATTTGCAGCATGTAAGAACAGAAACAAGAAGTCTAGAAAACCAAAAGGAGACGGGAAGAAGTAAGGAGCTTAGCCAAGCTGTGCCTGCCTTGCCAGCATGAATCAAGCTGCTCCATGGACCAGCTTTAGGATTCCATGCATGGTGTGGGACCGCTTGTGGATGTGCTGGTTCGGCTTTCCACACAGGTTCCTCATACCGTACCTGGAATTTTAGCAAAATGGAGCGTGTCTTTTGTCTGAGCTCTTTTTCCGCGTCCTCTCAATAAGATGAATGAGGGTGGTAGGAGGATCATTTTCATGGCATGAGTGGTGAAGGCAATCAGAGACAGCAAGTGGTTCAATGTCCATGGAATGAGCAGGACAAAAACTGGATTGTAACGGTGACGATAATAAGGAGTGAGTATGAAGGAAAAACATCCCCTATTTCTGAGATTTTAGCATATATTGCCACAGAGAAATAGGCTGGAAATCAAATGGGAGAACAACTTTAAGGGGCAGTGTTTACATCTTTACAGGCAGAAGACCTCAAAGCGTCCAGTAGCGAGTAGCAGTTACACAAAGTGCGGGGCTATGAGACAGGGGTGTTGCTTGGTCTGGAAAAGATCAGGGGCTAAGCTAAGGTCAGGACTTGCCGGATTTGGGGCTAGCTATGGCCTTTTGGTTGTAGCCCCTGAGCTTCTATCTGGGGCTACAACCAAAAGACCCATGGCTATAGCCCCCTTGTTCTCCCCCCATCAACGCCTCTGTTCTGAGATCACAACTGTAGGGAGAGGGCTGGAGTACAAATAAATGCACAAGCGAGTGAGAGAGTGCATGGCAAAAGAGACACCCCAAAAAAGGACCCTTATTACCAAGGTTTGCTACTGTACATAACACCTTGCTGGAGTGGTACCTGGGGTGAGGTTTTTCAAACAGTTGATCCCAATGGTGCATTTTAAAGGATATTGGACCAGTGACGTTAGGCAGCACCACCCACGGCACAGCGTACCAAGTGATAAAACAGCCCTACACTGGCCCACAAAACTGTCCCAAAATGACCTGTCAGACTGGGACATTGGACATTGTCCTATTGCACTACAGACCCGCCCCCAAGCCTGGGAGTTGGCTGCTTTGGAAGAGGGGAAAGAGGGGATCAGGGATAAAGTTGAGGGTACACATGAGTGGACAACATCCACCCCTTTTTTGAGACGTTGGATGCCGTCCCCCCAGTGGTTTTTGAGTTTGATAGTAAACACAAGTAAGCTTGCACCATATAATTGATTTAACAATTTTTTTAAAAACTTTATTTATTGATGGTCATGTCAGCCACATACAGTGAGAAAAAAAGGGTGTTTTCAGAGGCACAGTATAATAAGGTTGCACTTAATCCTGGTGATGGCACAGGAGAGATTTCATCATCGGGTATCATGTCACATAGGTACCTTCTAAATGGGGCCCAAATGTCGTTAGGACGACTTGTCCTGGGCAATGTCAACACATTTTTTTTTAATTAGCCTCTAGTTTCTATTTGAAACCTTTCAGCTATTTTATAAAAAACGATCAATATTTAAACATAAAAATAGACACAGCATCCACAAGAAAAGAAAAAGAGAAAAAAAAGAGAAAAAAGAAAAAGGATAAGGTTTGTCAAAGGCAAATACTTTTTAAGAAATTACTGTTGCTTCAATTTTTGCAAAAATAATCCTAACAAATTCCAATAAAGCAAAAGTCACTGAAGTTCTTGACCCTTGAATTAAAAAGGACCAAATTTCCGACTGAGTAAGTGTGCTGTATTCAGAAAAGAATGTTTTAATCAGATTTGTTCTTGTATCCTCAATTCCTGAACAATTCATGATTAGATGTTTAAGAGGTTCATATGGATGACGGCATAGTCTACAGCAGTAGTCACCCCTATTAACCGCTGGTTTACTAGCCTCAAGCAGTTCCTTGGTAGGTAATAAGTTCAATCGCATTCTCAGGAATTGAGTGCAAGCTATGTCTGATGGGAATCTTTGGAGATAGAATAAAGTTTTTCCTCGTCTTCTGTTTTCTACACAATATTTGCTGTATAGTTTATATTCTAATGCGGCATCTAGTGTATCAATCCAGTCTTGATCCAATAAAGCCTTCTTGACACTCTTGAGATTTTCCATTAATGACTGGTTATTTTCCCACAGTTACTTAACATTTTCATGCATTTGAAGCCCCATTCCTCCAGAAGGTGGTCGCTTCCCGCACCAATGGCTTGGTTTAATGTAGTAAACCCTCCTTCTGTTGGTGGTGACAGACATTTCCGATCGAAGCAGAGGGTCTTCCAAACTGTTTGTATATATAAAGATGTTAAGCCCAACTCTCTTCTAATAATAGCGACTGGCATGGATTTAGGTAAAGATAGAACATATCTCTAGAATATACCCTCAAGTGCCTTCCAGATTTTCCAAGGCAGAGACAAGGAGCCTTCAGAGCCGTACGTCAACATGGGAGTGACCTAGGTGCGGTGAAAGGTAATGACAGGGGCGAGTGTGAATTTGCAAAAACATTTCTTAGTGATCTAAGACGGGGCAGCACGAAATTTCGTTTTCCTCCTCAGGTCCACCTCATGATGGACATCTACAGCACTTTCATTTATAGCTACTTACAAGTATGTAATTTCGGTTATCACTGGGATCTTTGAGCCTTCGATATACCAACAACTGCCTTTCACTTTAACACCAGATTTCCTCTAAAAAATCAGTACACTTGATTTAGCAGAGTTTACCTTTAAGTCATTGCACCCAGAAACCTGGATAGCGCTTCCAACTTGTGAAGGATTGCAATCGGGCGTCACACACCGGACCAGGAGCCTTGGTTTTGGCCTAGGATGTAGCGCTCAATGAAAATACTTTTTCTTTATTTTCAACGAATTGAAATTGAGCTGGTACCCAACCCGTCTCACACCCCCTTTTACAAATATCGCGGGTCTCAATGGACCATGAACCAAGCCGTGGGTGGTAATACAATATTTTTTTATTTAAATTTCGACGGAAATCACACAATTTTTACATTGGGCAGCAATCACCAATGGGGTGATAATTACAATGAAAACCACTGAAATACACTTGGGTAACCTTCTACAAGAACATATCCAAAGCACAAATGAATAGGGGCACTTTTTATATTCGGGTAGATAGCACCTGAGTTAAGGTTTCCCCCTGCCATGTTCCCTCAAACCCCAATTAATCAAATTCTGAGTTGATAGAAAGAAGCAGCAGGGAGTCGGGGATATGTGGCAGCAAACGGAATCAAAATCCGACCTTCCCTCTTAAAATAAGAGGCAAAAACCCTTTACAATGGCATAAAATGACCCTCGAAATTTGACAAATAATTAATTATATGTGTGGTTAAATAATGATGTACATAAATTGTATCACAGTATCAGGGATGTTATATCACTAGCAACTATAAGGTAAGGTGTCACAAAAGGCGTACAGTTCAAAAGCAACTGGAAAGTGAGAACACAGTGCAGTCAAAATCACAAGTGGAAAATTTGCAATTTACACTTTTTACAGTTTTAAATGTCAAAATGTTTTTTTTTAAATGTGTGAAATGTACAGAATCACAATGCAGATTTTAGGCTTGGGAATAGGTGCACATCAGAGGGATCATATAGAAGTGAAAGAGTGACTATAGCTGAATAATTGGATGAGATTTTCAAGGTGAACCAAATTCGGTTTTGTTAAAATAAAGCAGTTAAAAAGAGAAAATCGGTTTGTAAAGAAAAAGGACACGTTTTACTTAAACTAGATTATCAAGACTAGATTGTTAAAGAAAGACACAGTATGATCCAAGGTTAATTTGCAACTTAACCCTTTCACCCCACGTTCAGCTCTATGTGGGAATTAATTTAAATTATTCAAAATATGACTAAGGACTTATGATCTATGCAAGACAGGAATGAATAGCAGGATGGAGCTAACACTATGAAATCAAGGACAAGATGCACAGACAATTAGAACAGTTTTAGACAAGTTATCAGGTTATGGATAGGAGTACTTAGAAAATAAGACAAAGACCAGAACAAGCGGGCACTAAGATAGAGCGTTGGCGCTCTCTCCCACTACCACTAGCGGGGCGATTGTCGTTGGAAAAAATGATACTTCTCCCTAAACTGTTATATATATTCACGAACGTACCTATATGGCCTGGCGGGAAATACTTCGCAGATCTCCATAAGCTGTGTGCACGGTTTCTGTGGCACTCGGGCGCAGTGTGCAAAAAATGGCTTGGAATGACACTCCCCTACGATAAAGGTGGGTTCACCGCCCCCGACTTAATGAGGTACTGGATTGCAGCACAGGCGCAGTTCGCCTCCTACTGGTACCCCGGGCCTCCGGCTCGCCCTCATGCTAAATTGGAGACCCTTGCTGCTTTGGGCATCAATATAATGTCTTTGATACTGCACCGTCAATATGAGCCGGACTCCCCCATGGACCCGGTGCACACCACTCTGCTGACCTGAGGGCGGGTGTTCGCTGCTGAGACCGAGGATCACCCATACTACAAGTGGCTCCCCACCTGGCGGTTCCCCGGGCTGGAACCCACAAACGACGTGGCCCTGGCGCAACACTTGCAGGCCCTGGGATACCGAGCCCTAACTGACTTCTACCCTGATGGCCAATTCGTAACACCGCAGACGTGGAAACCGGGTCACTCTGGTTCGCCACTAGAACTTTTACAATATTATAGATTTCGTGCTGCCTTCCGTGGCGCTTGGTCTGAGTTCCCCAATTAACCTCCTGACTCCCCTGGGATTTCCTACATTGCCAACTCGGGGGGGGGGGCCGCGGTGTGGTTTCTTCCCTATACAAACTCCTCCTTGCTGGTGCTGCATCGCAGCCTTCTAGGGCCCGGGATGACTGGGCATCCGATCTGGAGTTAGAACTTACTGACCAGCTGTGGGGGAAAATGTGCTCCCACACTAACAGAGTCTCCCTGAACCTCCGATACCGCACCATCCAGCATAAATTGCTGAACAGGCTATATTACACTCCGCGCAAGATCTCCAGGTTTTCCGGCTCTGGTCCGCGCCCCTGCCCTCGCTGTGGTGCGGATGACGTGGGTCATTTACACATGTTTTGGGACTGCCCGGGGCTGGCTGCATTTTGGGGTGAGATCCTAAAAACACTGTCAGAATCTGTGATATTACCATTGAACCCCACCCGCTGGGAGTACTGTTTGGGGCATGGGGATCTGAGGGGGCCAGAGAGGCAGCCAAATTCCTGAATGTGGGCTGTATAATTGCTAAGAAATGCGTACTGCAGAACTGGAAGTCCTCCTCCCTCCTACATTCCAAAAATGGTTGAACTTACTAACTTGGTCACGGAACTGTGAAGAGGAGTACCTCAGCATCCTCCCTGTCCGCTCCGGCCCAAAAACATCTGGACTGCATTTAACAGCTATCTTAACGGGCTGGACGCCCCTTCTTCGGCTGACAACTCACCCTGATCTCCTCACACCCCCCACACAGACACTTTATTGGTTACCAGTAGATTATGCATTGTACCCCTTTCTTTGGTCGCTTTGATGTGTGTGTATGTCTTCTGCCTCTGCCAACAAAAATAAAAGTAAAAAAAAAAAAAAAGAAAATAGGACAAAGGCAAAGGGTCAAGATGGGGTAGGCTATGTGTTGCTTTGGGATGGGGAAATACTCACAATCCGCACTTGAGTTTGGGTAGAAGTTGAGGGGAGGTGATTTTCCAAAAGTAACACGTAGGTGTCCCAGAATCTATTGTCTCAACCTGGAGTACAGACAGAAGTCTGACGAGCATGTGATATGCTGCCTCCTGGTCCATTCAAAGTTTCAAAGGGCACAATTAGCATGTAGGTGTCCCAGAATCTATTGTGGCTTCTTTTGGGGGTAGGCCACTCCCGTTGTCAGCACCCAAATGTCCCTTGAGCCATGGCAGAAAACCTGTTTGGGCTGATTCCCCAGTACAGCCAATTCATTTATTTCTTTATTTTATTTTATTTTGTTCTGAATCAGAAGCAAGCTTGTTGAAATAAAACATCCCGTATATGTTTCCCAGCAAAACCCCCTTTACATTGCTAGGCAAGGACAGGGCCTTATTCAACATTACACTTTTAAAACAGGTATTTTTCTTTTTTGCAAAAGCACATTTTAACACGTGGTGTAGTCTGCTGGGATGTCCCTTTCAAAAGGTTTTCTCTTCCATCTGAATTCCCAACATTGTTTTGCAGCCCTAGTTAGTTTCTCTTATACAGCAATCTGTTCAAGACACAGGCCCACTGAAATTGACATAGGCCCATAGAGCTAGGGTTTCTTTTGAAGCATTGATTTTTGACATTTTGAAGCCTGAAAGTCAAGCATTTTTCCGTGCAGCTGAGAGTAAAGTTTCTGTTGATTTCCCAGATTTGGTCTGACACAGCCTGTCATTCAGGGATAATGCTCTCTTCTGCTGGAGCGCAATCTGAATATGGATGGGCATGGCAGGGTCTCACTGATAAAAGCAGTGTGATGTTGAACAGATGAAACGAGCATCCGGGCAGCATCCTTTTCAATGTAAAATATTCCCTTTTCTATGGGAACTTTTAAGCAAGCAGCAGAGCAGCGCTGCTTTCCAATTCGCTTCTTTGGTGCACACAAGAACACACACTGGCAGCCTCTCTCGTTGTGCTCCCTGTCCCAACTTGCCATAGGTGCTTGGCAAGACAGTGCAGCCAACATTTTGTAGCTGCAAAATGCAATTTTGATGCAAGGCAATGGTGCTCAAAGGAGTCCAGCTTGGTTATGGATGGGAATTTTGCTGAGTGGGTCAATGTATCCCACAAACTGTCGCACAACAGCCCTATTGGTGTTTCGTCCATAATGACGGATGACATAATGAGTCATCCACATATAGCAATCTGTTAACCTGTATTCCATTGATGGTAGGAAGGAAACGATGGATATCCTTGAACATATCTTCTATATCTGAGATATACAGGTTAAAGATTGCAGGTGCTATGCAGCGACCTTGTTTTAACCCAATAGAAGTGAAAATTGGGTCAGTCAAATCTCCGGCATTATTCAATCGTATATGCACTGAGGTTTGGGTGTGCAAATATTTTATGGCTTCCAAGATGTCACAAGGGCAGCCCCAGGCCTGTAGTTTGTTCCATAGGGTAGATAGGTCGACTGATGCCAGATACAGTTTCTTGCTATTTCTCTGTGAAGATCTGAATTTCAACAGGTGTATAAGAAACAGATTCAACTAAGTTCCAACACCCCTTTCAAAGCCTGACTGCCATGGGTCTCGGTGTTTAGTTTCACATAGCCAGATTGTCAATTGCTTCAGAATCAGGGCAGCAAATATCTTTCCCATAACATCAACAAGGGCGATAGGTCTATAGTTTCCTGGTAATGACCTATCGCCCTTCTTAAAAATGGGAACGATAATAGATGTTCTCCATGAAGCTGGTATTTCCCTGCACAGTTGTTTGATTTCAAACAAATGGTGCATGAAAGATGCCCATTCTTCTGGATGAATCTTCAGGGTCATATTTGTGAGACCATCGGTACCACCAGCTCTGGAGGTACTTGAGGATCTGATCAGGGTCAAGATGTTATACCTGCTTGTGTAAAAAGTCCAGGAGTGACTTGGCATACCGTCAACATCAGTATCAGCACTACCCAAAAACTTACTTGAAAAGAGGTTACTAAAATGAGTGATCCCATCCCCTGCTGAGATTGGTTTGCTTGCAGGGATTGCTGAGGCGCCTCCATAGAATTCAGAATCCTCCAGAATTCACTCGCATTTCTAGCAACTATTTGCTGCAGCATATATTCTGCGCCCTTCTGGATTATTAAATGTTTGTGTGATTTTAGGCAGTTTTTAAAGGCTAGTTTCCCCTTTTTAAAAGTTTCTAGATGTTTATCGGAGGGCGTTTTCTGCCATGCCATTTTTAATTTATTCAGCTGCTTTTTGCTTTCAAACACTGCAGGATCTAATTTATGTTGGTGTTGAAATACCGGCTTATTCCACACATATTTTTCTTCCACATACAGGCTTAGGAAATTTGGATAGTTGAGGTCCACTCTTGAGGGAGACACATCAAGGGTCTCTCTTAGGGCCATTAAGTTGTTTGATGTTAATGTAAGTCTGTTCCTACCGGAAAATATTATTAGATTATTTTGGCTCGATTGAGTTTGAATATAATAGAGGCCTTCCATTTCTAGAATTAGAAGATTATGATCACTTGAATCTACTGATTTTACTACCAGCAATTTTATGTAAGGTTTGAAATTATCTGATACAATGAAGTAGTCAAGTTGCTGCGACTCTGAACCCCTTTTCCACGTTTTTTTCGGCAGAGTGTAACCCAATGTGCAGCCATTTAGGATCTCGATATTTCTTGTACTGAGTTATTTCCTCCATTTCCAACCCCGTGGGGTAGCTGCATCCACATTGGGTGTATAATGTGCAACCAAAATTCGATCTTTCCCAAAGCAGTGTATGTTAAAATCACCATAAATTATGATTTTCAAATTCGTCATGGAAGCAATGATGTCATCAATTTCATCCATCACTTTCTCAGTAAAGTTCTTAGCCACGTCAGCGGACGAGTTCCAATAAATATTGCAAATTAGGCAACCTCCGGCTTTGTTGCGATTGGAGGCTTTTTCACCAAGCAAAACAATTTGGATGAGGAGGGAGAGATTTTCACCCAAGTTACCTTGAGGCTACAGTCATCTTTTAGTAGAAATAGTAAACCAGCTATAGGTCAACCCCTAAAGCCCTTTCTGGCCGTGTTTAAGTTAGATGTAAAGACCTTAAGCAGTGGAGGTTCCCTTATCCATGTTTCCTGAAGACACACCATGTCTAAGGACTCAAATAACTTGGTTCCTTCTCCAACTAAGTGTCTGTAGCCCCTAATGTTGCAACAGGCTGGAGCAAGGGCTTTTGGACTCTCCTTGCCCTCGTTCTTAAGGCATTAGGATTTTTGTGCCAATGCACCAGCTAGCCAGTCCCAACTCGCTTCATGTTTCTTGTGTTGCTTTCCAACTTGGGGTTTGCTCATGTTCTTGTGGTTAGAATTTTCCACCACAAATCTCAGATTTTTTAGAGAAGGTAAAGGCGCATTTCTCACTGCTGCAATACTTTGTTTTCGACTCGGGCCTTTCAACAGATGCATTCTTGAGTCAGTAGAATTATCATCACTTTCTAATGGAGCTCTGTTATGGTCTCAAATTGAAAAGCCCCTAAGGGTTAGTTCGCAAGTTTCTCTCATGAGTAGGTTTTTAACTTCCTTGGAGCCAAGATGTAAGAGCACCTTGTCTTTCTTTTGTTTGTCAGGAAATTCTATAAGATTGATGTCCTGGGATCGAATTTGCGTTAAAGCAGGTAAACTGTCAAAGAGCCTCAAGACATTGGCTCTATTGAGGAATAGATCATTCCTTAAATGTAGAATTCTTTCAAGGATCAAGGACATTTTTCCATCACTTTTCCTTTTTGAGCCCCTACTCTGACGATCCACAAGTGCATTTTTGGGGTCAATAGATGGATACCGATGGTAACTTTCTTTGTTTTCTCCCCAAGAGGGTTGTCTGTTCAGTTTTCGGCTATTTTGTTCCAAGGATTTAAAGTCAATACGTAAGTTCTTCAATGGAGAGACCCTATTTGAAGACTCATCCAACTTAGTCGCGTGTACTTGAGAAAACACTTTTACATTTGGATGGCTATCAGTGGTTGGCAAGTTTGTCTTTCTATGCCTTACCAACCTTTCTGATACAATCTCACAATCGTCACTACTTTTAGTTTCGATCACCGTAATAAATGTGGAGGTCGTGTGAAGGCATGTTCTTAAGGCAACCATGTGCTCTACCAGTGGATCATTTTGTTGCTCATTTGCTGAAAACACCTCATCCCAATCATCTGAATAAGTGGAGAGGTTCAATAGGTTGTCCAAACCAACAGATGTTTCTAGAGGGCCTAATTTATCGTCAATTGGGTCTTTCTGGAAGGGCTGTTTTTTTTAACTGAGATTCAGGCGTTCTGTCCTCTGAAGGTATACTTACACCTGATTCGTCCATGGAATCACACGGGGAGCTCAGACTTGGAATTATCACCCCTTTTTTTATTCTTTGTGGTTCCTTTATGGTTTAAAGGATCTTCAGGATTCTTGAGATTCTTCACTAGTTGGGGTCTTCGGGTGAGGCTAGGAAGCAAAGACTTTGTGATTACTTTCCCAGATATCACTGTATCTTTCTTTGAAGTAAGACTTCTGGGAGAGTTGGTAGCACGATTTACTCCCGGTTTTGAAGAAGAATCCAGTATTTTATTGAATATTCCATAGGGTGTCAGACCCCGGGGGTCTAAAGTAAGTGCTGGTGTAGGAACCACCTCCGGGTTCTGTACAAGACCTCTCATAGTAATTCTGTTCGAGTTATCCCATAGTGATGGAAAAAGCTGCAATCATATTAGCAACTATAGATGGAACATTGGAGGCTTGTTTCTTGATCTGGGCGACAGCAAGGTCTAGTAATAGATCTTCATCTGTGATACGATTGTTTTCAGAGATATTTAAATCCTTTGAACAAGAAGTCAGCCGCCTGCGTTTACGTGCCTGGGTAGTACTGCCTCCCCCACCCACTGCGGGAAGGCCGTGACCCAGGCTTGAAGTCTTTGGGGCAGTTTGATTGAGGTTTTTTTAGATATTTAATTGTCCAGATGAGCTTTAGGAGAGATTTTTGACCAATATCCTGGTTCCTTTCATCAGATGGCGCACCCAGATTACCTGCCCCATCTGTCGAGGTTTCTGTTGAGGAGGGAGTCGAAGGTAAATTCAGTGGGGGTTGTATTTGGGGATCTTGGTTTTCCTTTGGAGCTCTTGACTTTGCTGCTGCAGGAGGCTCATTAGTGGTTTTTGCCAAGTCTAGACATGCAGGTAAGCCGGAGGTAGAGATTATATCTGTGGGGCCAGTTACACCTTTGAATGTTCTGCCCGTCTTGGGCCTAGCATAGAAAAAACGATTGTTTAGAAGTAGCCAAAATTGGAAATAAGCCTCTTGGCTTCCAAGTAGAAGATCCAACCATAACAGAGGACGGTTTGATTGGCTTACGTTGTTTAAATAAGACAAAAGTGTAGGGTTTAAAGAGGGTGGACTTTGCCCCCCTCAACTCCTGCTCTGGAAGTCCTACACGACTGGTGACTGGCAAGTAATTAACACCTTCAACAGACTTTGGAGTTGAAATTCTACCCAGATTTTCTCCAACCTCTGATGGAATTAAAGGTGAAGAGATGTTTTCCTTTGCAGGCAATATAAAGGCCCTTTCACTGATGCAATCTAAACGTACACCATCCTGGTAATGCTCCAAAGTATTACAAGGGAAAAGAGTTTGAGCCACCACTTCGACCCGTTCATCCAATGGGCAGAAGTGCAGTGCTTCACTGAAGGGCAGAGCAAGTACATCAGTCGGAGTCACTTGATCCTCGTTACATTTCACTGCAGTTTGATCATTTGTACCCTCAGCGTTAGCCCCTGAGCAAATTTTGACTGCAGAGAGGTGATACGTCTCCCCCCTCGCCTGAACATTCCCCGGCATAATGTCAGAGAAATTCACACGGATCAAAGGGTTAAGGAACCCCGTAATCTCCATGTGGTAGAATAGGTGAGCGACTGTGTAGAGATTAATGTAGTCGGAAGACAGGTCTGTGTGTGTTGAGAGTTCCAAGGGTAGCGTATTTTCACAGGCGAATGGCCTAGCAGATTTGTCCAACAGCCAAGGTCAATCTGCTCAGTTGTAAAATATGCTAAGCATAAGACGGACCTCCAGTGGATATTTTCATGATTGAATTATAGTGGACATAAAACACAACAGTACCTTATTTGTTTTGACCAGCCACTGCACTCACTCAGCAGAAGAGGTAGCGTGTCAGTCGCCAGACGCCAACCCACCAAACACCAAACACTCTGCCTCACTCCGCCTTCTAGGTAGCTCTTGTAGGCTCAATAGTCACGGAAAACAGATTCCTGTCTGTATGAAGGGCACAACACAGCAACACAGCAAATCGTGGCAAAAACGCGGCAGAAATCTCGGCTCTGCTCGCTCTGCCAAGGCTCCGCCTGTTAAGTAGCTCTTGTAGGCTCAATAGTCATAAAAAACAAACTACTGTCTGTATGCAGGGCACAAAACAGCAACACAGCAAATTGCGGCAAATACGCGGCAGAAATCTCGGCTCTGCTCGCAATGTCAACACATATTTTTCCTCGCATTCATTAACAAACGTTAGTTCTCTGAGGAAGTGCTCAGGATGTGGTGCCTGAGGGCTTTTCCAACTTTTCAATATACATTTTTTCGCTATTATACAAGCCACAGTGTTCTTGTGGTTTCTGCCGCTTTCCCGATGTTCCATAACATATATTTTTTGGGGGGTGAGAGAAGCCCGAATCTGCGTTATCTCCTCAATGATCTGGGCTACCTCCCTCCAGAACCCAGTGACCTGTGGGCAGGCCCAATACATACATATGGAACGTGTCTGCTTATGGATCCCCACATTTCTGACATCTTCCAGTACAGCTTTCAGAGAACTTGGCCATTTTGGCCGCCGTGTAATGCAGTTTATTCAGGATCTTAAATTGGATCAGGTGGAGGCCAGCATTCAATGATACAGAATTTGACAGTTAACAGTACTTGAGCCACTTCTCCGCAGTGATCGTCACCCCCATGTCTGTCTCCCAGGTTGCTTTAACTGTGTTTAAGGAAGGGGAGTGTGTTTGTATCATAGCGTATAACGTGGATACACCGGGTCTGGTCCCAGAGGTCATGGCCCGCAGACATTCGTTAGAGGGCGGTTCGTCAGGGAATAACAGCCATCTATCGCTGGACGCTGTTTTCATACGGTGATATTGGAGTATTCTAAGATGTCCTCCACCGACTGTGTTAACAAAGTCATCTAAGGTCACATATTTCCCATTTGGAAACATCATGCATTTTGATCTCCCTATTGGGGCCCCACGTCCTCTGCAGATCTCCGTCGAATGAGGGTGAGATACCGGGGAAATTCCATAGTGAGGCCTCCGGGTCATAAGGTGCCTTTATCTGTAATCATTTGTAGATCGCAGACGAGGCATGGACAGTGGTACTGACCGGGCCAAATTTGCATGTGTCCCTATGTTGTGTGTTGAATAAGATGGAACGGAGTTCGGTCGGGGATGCAGCATATCGCTCTATCCGGATATGTGGTGCGGTATCTAGTGGGTCATACCAGTGCTTGGCAAATTTGGCCTGTGCCACCAGGTAATAAAGCTCAAAATCTGGTGCTGCAATACCCCCCGTGTTGTACGGTTCAACCAGCTTTTCCCACTTCACCCTGGCTGCTCCCCTGTTCCATATGAACGAGGTGGCCATGGATTGGAGTCTAGCAAAAAATGCTTTGCCTGGCCAGAGTGGGATGTTTCCGAAGAGCTACAGGAGTTTGGGGAGGACCACCATCTTTAGGATTCCAATCCAGCCATATAAGGAGATGGGGAGCCTAGCCCATATCTGTAATTTAATAGCAAGTACTTGCAAGAGTTGGTCATGGTTGTCCGTATATGTCTGTCTCTCCATGGATACAATTATGCCCAGGTATCGGACATGTCTAGGTGACCATTTAAGTGCATAGGCGTTGGCGGGACACACGGTGGCAGGTGTAGGCGGGAATATTTTTGACTTAGAGTTGTTGATTCTGTAGCCTGAGTACTCAGTGAACTTGTGTATGTCAGCCATGATGGGGCCTTGTTTTTTTCAGGGTCTGGAATATAAAGAAGAATGTCATCTGCATACAGTGAGATAGACTGAGTTTGGCCTGTCATTCTAATGCCCCTGTGTCTGTGGTTCTGCCGCACAAATGCCGCTATCGGTTTGATTGTTAAGGCAAACAGTATGGGGGAGAACGGGCAACCCTGTCTAGTACCCCTTCCTAGTGACAAGAGTTTGGAGAGAGTGTGGTTGAGTGAGGGCCTTCGCCCCCGGTTCAGTATATAGCAGCCTAACACATTTGATAAGGTAAGGGCCCATCCGAAGCTTTTAAGTACTGCGAAGAGATATTCCCATGAAACGGAATCAAAAGCCTTTTCGGCATCTAGGGAAACCACAGCTGCCAGTGCCTCAGGATCGACCTGTGCCATAACACCAAATAGTCTGCGGAGATTCAGAGCAGTGGATCGAGTTGGAATAAAGCCACATTGGTCTGGGTGGACCAGTCTAGGCATGCTGGGAAGGAGCCTAGTGGCCAGAACCTTAGCAAATATTTTCGCGTCGGAAATAATGAGAGGGGTCTATATGAGGACATGTCATAGGGTGGACGCCTAGTTTATTAGTAGCACTGTTATCACGGCTTCCCTCGTAGATTCTGGGTGGAGTATTCTGTGTAATATCTTTGTGGGTCCCAGTGTGTGAGGAGGTCAGTGTTTAATTTTTGGAGTGCATGAGTTCCTGCAACATCAATATGTGTGGATGGTGCCTAGCGATGTATGTACCCACTTTTCTAGATTTCATCGGGTTACTGAGCCCATGAATGTTCCAGGACAAACGTTACATTTTTAGCCCTTTGCGCACGGGATTCTTGTGCGCCACTGTGTTTATCATGATTATCCTTAACTGTGCATGCCATTTCTAGGAAGGGGCTGCCTGCAGCAGCAGGACCATACATTTTAATACATTTAACTCCCACAACAGGTCCTAGACTGAACACCTTCATCCACCCCCCCGCAGGTGTCTTGGGGAATGGCCAACTCCCTTCCCCCACCACCCCTCTGCATCATCACCCCCAACTCGATGATGCTTCCCTTCAAACTTGTGGAGCTCTCCTGAGGCGCGCATGTAGCGGCTACATGGCTGCCATCACCGATCACCCTTGATCAGGGTTTAACAAGTAGTGATCAGAGCCACCCATTATCGTAACTATTCACCAATGCAAAGGTTATCAACATGTTCATCATTCAGTCTGCGAGATCCCGCCTCTCCTCACCTGGTTGGGGTCTCATGTTCTGATCAGCCCCACATTCTCAGGGAGGGCAGGGGGATGGAAGCCTCAACATACGCCATAGCTTCAGAGGGAGTTTCAAAGAAATGTGCCCTTCCCCTGTGCTGGATCCTCATTTTGGCTGGGAAAATCAGGGCATAAGGGACTCGGCGCAGACAGAGTTGCCGCTTTACTGGCTCATATGACCTCCTTTGTGCTTGTATACTTGCTGCGAAGTCTGGCCAAATGTGTATTATCCTCATAGTGTAGTGTACCTTTTTCTCTGGCCAGTCTTAGGATCGTGTCTCTGTGCCTGTAGTTGAGGAGACGGGCGATTATTGTGCGGGGCGGCGCTCCAGGCCTAGGTACCGGGGCTAGGATGCGGTGGGCCCTCTCGACCAGAAAGTGCTCTGAAAAAAATTCCATGAAAAATAAGGATTTCAGAAGAGTTTCCACATGTCCCTCCATTGGACCTTTGCAGAAGGACTCTGAGACTCCGACAATCCGGACGTTGTTTCTCCTGGATCTGGATTCGAGATCTTCACTTGCCCTGCATCTTGGATAAATCCCCTTTAAGTTGTGCTATGTCGTGGCTATGCTGAGTGATCGCATCTTCATTCGTGCTGATCCTGCCCTCGGCTTCAGTAATACGGGCACTTTCCTTGTCCACCCTTTCCTTGAGTGATCCATTGGTTGCCACTATATCGTCTAATTTGACGTTCACAGCCAGGAATCCACTCTGCAAGGTGGCCATCAGACGGTACTCTCTGGAGTCGTCAGGCATCTCAGTCCTGGTGCTGAGGGCAGACAATGTCATTGCTGCAGACCCTTGGGACTGGAATTAGTGAAGGAGCCCAACGGTCCTGCCTTTTTGGCGCCTGAGCCTTTCTTCTCGTGCCGGCCCATATGTTGCGATCTGTAATGGGGAATGGATTGTGTTCTCCCACGTCGTATAGCGAGGAGTCTATTGTTCCCAGATTGCACTATGGAACCTTAGGGCCTCAACCTGGTAGTATTTCAGCTACGTGGTCCGATCAGTGGTCTGCCCAGGCGATGTCAGAAGCTGCCTGGATAATCTCAGCTCGGCCCGCTGTTGCACCCCCTCCATGTGTGTTCAACTAGTGTCTTTCCTCCAAGTGGGGTACACTTACAACGTCTCACCTGTGTAGATGTGTGTTCTGTATTGTAGATGTAAGCACCGCCTCAACAGTTTATTATGTGGTATCATATCTTCATTCGTATGGTCAGTTTAACAGAAAGGACTGCGCTTTCCCACATACAGCCGTGTTCTTTATGCCGTTGGACGTTATAGCCATAAGCGTGCAGTGTCACAGATTACAGCTCAGGTATAGTGTTGACCTGTTCAGCCCAGATCCTCAGCATGGGAAGGGGCAAAACTTTCAGGACAGGCTTTCACCCCAGATGCCGAGGGTCACATGTGCAGCCATCTCCCTGGTTCGCAGATCCATGTAATGGCCTATGTTACCAATATCGAGTGAGCACCGCAATGTGTATGTTTGTATTCACTGTTCCACCGGTGTATCTACGCACACCATCCAGTGTGGCACTGCAGACGTAGATCCCCTCTTCAGCAGGTTCTCCACCCGTGTAGTAAAGTGCTAAGTGTTATGTTATCAGGGCGTGGGATTACAGCACCGATGTTGGATTCTGCGCAAATGTCAAAGACAATGGTGTCCAACTAGTGATTAACGTGTCAGCCACGGATTGGTCAGCATAGATGCAATATATCCATCTCGTCACTGCATATAGGAATGTTGGAGTTAGTCTTGTGTGCCGGTCAAACAGTGTTATCTGCAGTGCGGGGGGGGGGCAACCTCCTGTTTCAAACGTGGTATCCAAAACCCTGTAGTGCATAATACAGTTTTGTAGGCTACACGCCAATCGTGCCTGGGTTCAGTATTTGCAGCATAGCACCTCTCTTATTGTGCGCAGTATAGACACATGGATTGTGCCCCTCGTCGAGCAGCGCTAAGCTGGTGCTGAATCCGTCACTAATGTCTCATCAACTGTTCCACGTTCGCACCTGCCCCTACTGTGGCAAATTTATGTGGCCAACCTAGGGTCTGGATGACTTATGTGCAGTTATCTTGGAGGCAGGCGGGTCCCCTGAAGTATTATTCTTAGAAATGTTACTTCCTCACCCATTATAATATGAAATGTCTTTGCGGTCAGCTTACCGGATAGTTGCGGTGCCTTTTCACTTATTTCCCTTAGCAGGATCGGATGCAGACCGTGTGTCGTAGGGTTTCCTTTGCAGTCAAGGTCACAAGCCTCTGCCCTGAATATGATACGGGCCAACCGACAGGCCCAGCACGCCTTGCACACACCGGGCTCAGCAGTGGGCCGCAGCGGGAGAACCCCAGGGTTGGCGCAGTGGCTTCCGTTGACCACTGCAGTCCGAATCCGTCGGCCAGGTTCCACCATCACCCAGGTCCAGGATCTGCATCGGGGGCTTGGAGAGTCCAAGGAGCTGGGTCGGGAGCATGTCGCTGGGCCAGCCTGCTCCCTCCTTTCTTGGCTCCCAGTCTCCCCACCCAGTCGGAGCATATGTACACGGTTTAGTGTCGTGGGCGTATTCCCTCCAGTTGCGGCCAGGTGGTCGGCCGCTCTCAGATCGTGTTTGTGCAGCCCAGGGTCCTGTAAGAAGGTTGTTCCACCCGTGGACACCGGTTTGTTCGTCCTAGTCGGGCAGAGTTGGTGTAGCTCTACAGGGTAGCGTCACAGTCGTGCAGCCCGGCCACCGCAAGTGAGGGACCGCAGTAGCGTTATTCAGGCAGTTGTGCGCTTGGAAGGATGGTTTCTTTGCTTGCAGTTTGGCAGCCTTCCAGACTCCTCCCACTGTGCAGCCCAGAGGCGTTCCCCCTCCTGCAGGCTAAAGTAGTTTCACTGCAGTGCTCTCCTCTGGCTTCCGCTCCCCACCTCTCACGCCAATACTTAACACACAACTATCTCAGCCAGACATTGTCTGATTTATTTCAAAGTTTCTCTGGGAGGTCTTCAAAAAGTATTGAGTCAATATCGAGCTGTGCGTTTCTCTGGGCGGCTCCCAGATAGGATGTTTGGTAGTTAAGGATGACAGCCGAAGAGGAGCTTGACAGCGAGGCAGCCATTACGTGTGCGCGCAACAGTGCCCCCCTCAATTGCATTAACAATTTAGTTTGTGTTGGCAAAACGTACAGGTTCTGGGAGTCAGACCATGGACACAAGGTTCTCAGGCCAGACACCACGCCCCACAAGACTATATTAAAACGTTAGCACAGTGCAGGTAGAATGTTTTATATGAAGACCTTGCTCTGTAGTGAATATTTTGGTCCATATTCCTGTGCTTAAAAGGTGCACACCTTTTATACTTTGCCACCAACACTATTAAGAAAAATACATACTTTCTGACTTTTTTCGTGTTTTAATGATTTTCTGAAAGGAAAGTTCACATTCGTCCTTTGCACTTTCTTCCATTGGACAAGGCCAACTGAATAAAATGTGTATATTTCATTTTAGGCGTTCCAAGTTGTTGCATGGCACCCCTGTGAGGGGCCATGGTACATTCCACGGAGTTGTGTGGTCACATGGTTACCCATGTGACCAACCGAATAAAAGGTCCGAGCCGCTTCCGGCTCGGCAGTCACGAGTGAAACTGACTCCGCGTGTGTGTGTTGTGTTGGTGCCGGGATGGTGCCTCGCCACGTGTGCTGGGCCCAAGGACGGGGCCCAGCTTGAGGATGGTGCCCCTGCCGGGCAACGCCGTCCGGACGGTGCCCATGCCGGGCAACGCCGTCCCTGTGGGTCCCCCAGCCATGTGAGGCAGGTTGGGGATGCGACCCCGGCCTGGGTGCCCCTAGAGCCGGGGCCGTGGTGGCCAGGTGGACCTGGCCACGTGTGCGGAGCTCCGGTGCTCTGGAGCGGGGTGGGCAGAACCCCCACCCCTGAGTATGCGGCATGGGCGCCGCCGAAGTGTGTATGTTGTCGGGTGCCCCCCGACCCGAACACGGGGCTGCCCGGTGATCCGGAGCAGCCCCCAACAATGGCGACGAAGGAACGGGCCCCGTGTGCCCAGAGGATGTCATGGTGTGGCGGGCCCATCTACACCTGGGCCTGCCGAGAAGAAGTGGCGTGGCAGGCCCACCTACAACTGGGCCTGCGAAGTGCACATGGGGGGCGAGCTGCCTGCCCGTCCCCTGAGGGAGATGGAGAAGGCCCGCGGCATCGGCCGCATGGGTGGCTGCGCTCCTCCCCCGCCTGGGTAGCGGACGCTGCAGCAGCGAGGGAGGGGTGAAACGGATGGCGGCGTCGGCCGCAACGAGGAGCGGCTAACATCGCCGCAGGAGGATGGATGCGGGCCGAACTCCAACTGGGCCCGCAAAAGTACTGCCCGGACAGCGTGGGGAAAGGCAGAGGAGATGGCGGCGTCGGCCGCGGCGAGGTGAGTCTGCCCCCCACCAAGTGAGGGCGGGCCCAACCCCGTCGGGGCCTGTGAGCCGCGAAGGAGTCAGCTGGGAAGGGGGCCGCCGTTCTGCTGAGGCGGCCCCGAACACGATGGCGGCGGTGGCCGCATGGGTTTCCCCCCTCCTCCTTTGACGGGGGACTGCCCGCGGCATCGGCCGCAATGAGGAGATGCGGGCGGCCGGGGCAGAAACGCAGTACCCCGCGCCCCCCACGCATCGGCCGCCACATAATAAAGGCGGGCCCAACAACAACTGGGCCCGCAAGGTGAATGAGAATGGGTGGCTGCCCGCCCCTCCCCTGGTATGCCTGCCGGCACCGCTGGCCGCCCACCGCGGTGCTGCTGCCCCCATGGGCCCCCCCCCACAAGGGAACCAATGAGGCGGGCCCATCACTGCCAAAAAAAAAAAAAGTGAAGAAATAATGGGGGCATGGTGTGGCTGGTGAGGCCTGGAAGAGCAGGTGCCCGTGGGTGGCTCGGGGAGCACTGTCCTGTGGGCACATCGACCCCGGTTAAAAACAGAAGGGGGGCAAGGGATCGGAAAAGATGGCATGGAGGGCAGCACATCCCGCCCGCAGAGGGCCGAAGTCATCGCATGGCCGAAGGGTAGCGGCTCCCCAAAGGAGTGCTCGTGCGCCCTCAGGGAATCTTGATTCTGAGCTGACCCAGGGCCGTGCGGCCAGTGGACACGGCCGAGGAACATCAACAAGCCTCGGGTGAAAGGGGGAGTGCAGCGCTCCCCGCCCTGAGCGTGGAGATGGCCATGCCAGCAGCCGGCCATGCAATCTGCCTTCATCATTGAGGGACTTGGCCGATGTGGCCCCTGGGCCTCCCCAGGTGCGGCTTTGCCGGTTTGTGGTGACTGTTGTGACTGTCCTAAACAAACTCTGGTGAGGATGCGAGCTGGTTTCCGGCGACTCCATGCGCACGGTGGACATCGTAAGTGCCATTCCCCCGGAAGACTGTGAGCCTGCAGACACGGACTTGCTTAAAATGGTCCAGTTAGTGGGCAATGTTGTGTGGTGCGCACCTGTAGACTCCGAGTGCTTTATGTGGGCCAGTAGCCCTCGCTGGTGCCGTTCAGGGACATGAGAGCCACTCACCCAGGTTAATAAAGGGTGTGTAAAGTAGTAGAGTGGCTCCAGTAGTAGTAGTGGTAGTTATGGTGGGATTTTGGTGTTTTGTATTTTGTTATGAAAAAGGAGGAGTGTTGCATGGCACCCCTGTGAGGGGCCATGGTACATTCCACGGAGTTGTGTGGTCACATGGTTACCCATGTGACCAACCGAATAAAAGGTCCGAGCCGCTTCCGGCTCGGCAGTCACGAGTGAAACTGACTCCGCGTGTGTGTGTTGTGTTGGTGCCGGGATGGTGCCTCGCCACGTGTGCTGGGCCCAAGGACGGGGCCCAGCTTGAGGACGGTGCCCCTGCCGGGCAACGCCGTCCGGACGGTGCCCCTGCCGGGCAACGCCGTCCCTGTGGGTCCCCCAGCCATGTGAGGCGGGTTGGGGATGCGACCCCGGCCTGGGTGCCCCCAGAGCCGGGGCCGTGGTGGCCAGGTGGACCTGGCCACGTGTGCGGAGCTCCGGTGCTCTGGAGCGGGTTGGGCAGAACCCCCCCCCTGAGTATGCGGCATGGGCGCCGCCGAAGTGTGTATGTTGTCGGGTGCCCCCCGACCCGAACACGGGGCTGCCCGGTGATCCGGAGCAGCCCCCAACACAAGTGACGCCCCTGCCCATGCCATAGGTTAATGAGTCCCCCAATTATGTTTAGGCCTCGTGGTTAAATGTCAGTCATTGAATCGGTTAATTGCTGGATGTGGTTATGTAGAGCCCTCGAGATGCCTGTGACCACGCACGAGAAGGCCACCTAGTGCTGTGTTTGCTTGGAATTCTGGGACTTTTGGTTTTCCCCAATTTCAAACTGTAAAGCTAAAATACAAAAAGTCCCAGAATAGAAAGGGAAAACCAGGACCAGGTGCGTTCTTACGCATCGCCACGAGCTACTGGAGAGCTCTGGATAAGTGGCAACGTCGTCATCACCAGACAGATGAGATGCGGAGGAGATGTCAAAATTCAATTGATTCTAGTGAAATGATAGAAACGTTTAGAAAACTGAAAATAAGTAAGTGAGCAGAAAATAACTCTGGTGGCAATACGAAGGACTTGGAGATAAGAATATATTGCCAAGAAAGAAAGCAAGCAAGATTCGAATGAGATTCATTTTGCAGCGAGCAACTTTCTCCTTGTGCAGATGAGAATGTTGTGTGTAATTGTGTTGTGTTGCTGTACTGCTCGTGTACTTTATCAAGCCCAGAATGAGGAAGTTGCACGAGTTCCGTGTAATGAACCTTGGGCAGGTCAATCTTGTCTTTTACAATTGACTTTCCTGGCTTCCTCTTTTCCACCAGAGAGTTCTGTTGTTGACCCTGGGACCACAGACAGAAGGGTGACGTCACCCATTCCTCCAAAGTTCTCTACCCCGGGTCTACTGGCAGAGCCCAGTCCCAGGTTTAGTTTCAGTTTTGACTTTCGGCAAAAGTGTTTAATGCACTAAAAAGAAAGAAATATTAAAACCAGTTTTTTTGATCAATCAAGGTAATTGAGCTAAGATAAAATGTTTAAAAGTTTAATAGTTTGACACACAACATGCAGTGTATCATAAATATTGCTTCATGGAAGCTGTAAAAGAAGAATTGGACTGCTCTAACTGGGCAGAGGTGGCAGTGTCTGCTTCTGCCCGCATGTTAATGTTAATGTTAAAGGACATTTGTACCGCGCACTATCACCACCGAAGTAGTCCTCTGGCGCTCTGGCGGCTCTGACAAAGGGGAGGAGAGGGGGTGGGTTAGTGGGAATAAGCTGGAAAAGTGCAAGAGAGCAGTGATGTGCTGTTGGCAGCCTCAGCCCGGTGGATCCGTTGGCTGGGTTTGGGGGTGTTTTATGGTCCGTAGTCGTCGCGTGCTTTTGTGCAAGTCTATGTGTGGTTTGTTTTGTTGTTGCATTGTTGTGAAGTTTGTGCAGTTTGCTGAGTTTAAGGCTTGTGGTTGTGTTTGGTTATAGTTTGAGAGGTGTCTGCAGAGGGATGGAATTGTTAGTTGGTTGGTTAGTTGGCATTGCTGTCCTTGCAATTGTGGGATTCCATCTAGGTGCGGTACATGCTAACAGTCACATTTCTATCTAGATGCCCCGCAAGCTAAAGTTCAGAATTCCATACTAGTGTGGCACAAGCTAACAGTCACATTTCTATCTAGATGCGACACAGGCTAGGTTCAGAATTCTAAGTGTGGTGCAGGCTAAGAATCACATATGCTAACAATCACATTTCTGAAATTCCATCTAAGTGTGGCATATGCTAACAATCATATTTCTATCTAGATGCAACGCGGGCTAAGCTTGAGAATTCCATCTAGGTGTGGCATATGCTAACAGTCATATTTCTGTCTATATTCGGCGCAGACTAAACTTGAACGTATCTCGATAATGATAACGATTCTCATATTTTATGAAGCGCCACTATTACGGGAATCCCGTTTTACAGGGTTTTCTAACTAATGTTACTAATTTTGTATTTCATTTTTGATTTATTTATTTATTTGGTGTTTTGGTTAAAATTCAACCTTTCACCATAAAAATATGTTAAAACAATGCCATATTTATAAAATTACTCAAACAAAGTTAAAATTCATTAGGATCCAATTCTCAGAAAAGTCGCCGAAATAAATGCTATTCATTTTAATTAAAATGACTACGTCTTAAAATATGCAGCTATATATAATACGTTATCAGGATTAATAGCTAACCAGTAAAATAACCCCAAGTACACATTTTATGGGCATTGACGCCTTTCTCTATAAAGTGTCACGTGCAGCTAACAAATACTTTATTTCCCCAAAGCGAGACCTCCACTGGGACTCGACTTCTTCTCTGCAGTTATCTTAATCTTAAAAAGGGAATTTGGTAAAGATGAGAAAAATGCCCCTTTAAAAAAGCAATTAAGGCTCATGTTAAAGCCAAGTGCCTTTCTGACACGATTCTTGATATGATATGATGTGATAGTTCATTTATATAGCGCCTATACACAATGTGTTTCTTGAAAATAAAGCCTCTGAACAAACTGCCTTTGGGAAGTGGAAACATTTTGCGAAGTACAGATGTGGTCTCTGGACCAGCTTGGGACATTCTATGACCAGGTGACGGGAAGTTTCTTTGTCATCGCTTCTGCATATTTTGCATATACGCTCCCCTCTTCAAGTATGTAGCATGTTAAAGCCAAACCTTAAAAGCCACGTTCTTGCGCCAGTTGATGGAGATTTCTTTACACACATCATAGGAGAATGAAGGTCTAGCAAAGCCTCCACCGATGTCTTATGTCATTTTAAATTCGCCAAGCTATCCCTATTTTTTACATTTTCCTGTTCCATCAATTTCTTTATTGTGTGTATAGGAAATTCCATAAGAACCAATTTATCCGACTGAAAGTCCCGCAATAATTTATCACAATTCTTAGCAAATTCAATCACAGGGACTTCCCTATTGCCTTCTAGGGCTTTGTTTAAGACATAGAAGAGAGTATTTGGCTCGCCCAGCAGGATTTTCCCATACAGGTTTAATTTGTGCCTTATTACAGTGTACCTCCATGAAAGTAATCCCAATTCAAGTCTGATCATTGAGATTGGGAACCACTTTGGTAAATTGAACACTACAACCCTTAGGGATCCCTCCGCACATTTAGCCAATTGAGGTCCGTGTCGTTTAATAACTCCAGGCCATGCGTAATACTGGCGGTGACCTTTAGTTTAGCAATTTCAATCAGCAAGAGTAAAGTGAAGGCATAATATTTAATTCAAATTGCTTTCATTGGTGTTTTAAACAAATTAACTTTGTCCTTTCTATTGTGTTTAATTGCTGCTAAATCGTTTTTATTCGTAATCATGAACCCCAATTATTTCATGTAGTTAACTTCCTCTATTCTAGTATCATTGATTGAATGTACAAATGTTTGCTTCTTACACGTATTTCTAAAGGAAATTATCTTTTATTTATTCAAATTAATTTCCAGTCCATTATTGGTTGCATAAGCCCCAAAATACCTCTGTCTTATTTGTAACCTCATTGACATCATCCACGTAGGATAACCACCCCAGTTGGGTGCTGCCCATTCTGATGGATACAGATCATATCTAGTTAAGGCTGTCTTCATGTCCAACATATATAAGTTAAATAGACAGGGGGCGTGTACACACCCCTCTCTCAATCCCACATTGGGCTTGAAATCCCTTGACAAGGTGCCTGTGGTGTCCAATCTTATCCAAAACGAACTGTCCGCATTGGAACATTACCAGTATATCCAATAGGCTAAATGGTATGTTCCATGCGAGTAAATTGGTGAAAATCTTTTCCCTGATCACCTAGTCAAAGGCCGCAGTCATGTCCAACGTGGCCCCATATAGTGGGTCGGATGCCGTAACTAGAGCTTTTTATTGCAGCGAGACATAAATAAAGCCATTTAATATTGCCCCATGTTCTTTGTCAACCCTGTTTGAAGCATTGACAAGCAACCCGATTGTGTAGGCCAATTTGACAAGTATTTGAGCACACATGAAGCCATAATCTTACTTGAGGTATCAAGCTGATTGGACGCTAGTTGGAGGGCAAAAAAAACAATCTCCCGTCTTGTACATTGTCACGACAATGGGTTTACTCCAGGTATGAGGCTTTTCCCCAGTGTTTGTTACCTGATGTAGAGCAACCAAAATATATTCGCCCATAAACCTGGGTACGATTTGTACAATAATTTTGACAGGACCTCCAGACCACAAGCAGCCTTCCTTTTCACGCTAATAATTGCTATATCGAAGAACCTCTGCTTCAAAATGTGGGGTCCATTTGTGCTTTGTATGTTTGTCGCTGAAGTAATTATATTCAGGGCCGACATAAAAGACTGATTGAAAATATGACACCCATTTGGATTCTGCTATTGAATTGGATTGCATGTTTTGCAGACCTCGACTTCCGCATTTAGCAGACTCCATATTCCCCTAATATCGTGTTGTGCTATGTATTTTATCATGCATTGGCTAACATGAATTCTCCTAGTCCTGATAAGTAATTTCCTCCAGTTTTTATATTGATCCTTTATTCATTATATCTGCTTTAGTATAGGCGTTTGTTCAGTAGGGTTCCACCTTATTGCTCTCCTGAGGGCATTTACATCTTGTCTCAGAGCCAACTTATTGTTTTTAATGTGCATGTTGCATGGATGCTGACGAGTTACACTAAAAGGACATGAGGGGATGTCATTAATATCGTGAACCATGGCTATATTCTCCCTTATGGTTTTTGGTAGCCTAGTAGAGAGGTTCTTACTGAACGTTCAGGATTTTTCCACCTCTCCCAATGGATAGCTTGATTTGCAGATAAATGCTGGCATGAGAGATTTTAAATCAATTTTATAATTATTTAAAACCAGGTTCTTGATGTGACTGGTCTGGGTCACCAATTGACCAAATAGGTGTGTACACTCAAATATTAGCTTAGCATGATCATGAATAGAGAATCTGCTGCAAAAATAAAGTCTATTATAGAGAGTGAGGAGGCACGGACCCAAGTTGGATGGGTATGGACAGTCCTCCCCTTACCATTACATCTTCTCAAATTCCCAAATTGGCCCAATTGGTACCTTTCAAACTGTTTTTGCCTGACATTACAGGTTAGATGCTCGAGTGGGACGACTGACTCCCTGTTTTTATTCTCCCATTCCCTTGAAGATCCTGACAATAGCTATTGAATTCACCGGCTAGCTTTGCTCATTCTAAAAGCGCCTCCTCCAATTATTTCATGTAGTTAACTTCCTCTATTCTAGTATCATTGATTGACTGTACACATGTTTGGTTCTTACACGTATTTCTAAAGGAAATTATCTTTTATTTATTCAAATTCATTTCCAGTCCATTATTGGTTGCATAAGCCCCAAAATACTTCTGTCTTATTTGTAACCTCATTGACATCATCCATGTAGGATAACCACCCCAGTTGGGTGCTGCCTTCTGGTGGATACAGATCACATCTAGTTAAGGCTGTCTTCATGTCCAACATATATAAGTTAAAGAGACAGGGTGCATGTGCACACCCTTCTCTCAATCCCACATTGGGCCTAAAATCCCTTGACAAGGTGCCTGTGGTGTCCAGTCTTAGCCAAAACGAATTGTCCGCATTGGAACATTACCAGTATATCCAATAGGCCAAATGGTATGTGTTACGCTCACCTGACTCCCACGGAGGCGCTGGCCTGGTTCGCGCTGCTGTGACCTCTTCTAAGGTGATGCGCAGGGTTCGGAAGACGGACTGGACCGGGCCCCCAAATCTGGCTTGTCTGGCTCGCAGAAGTATCCTTCCAAGATGTCACAAGGGCAGCCCCAGGCCTGTAGTTTGTTCCATAGGGTAGATAGGTCGACTGATGCCAGATACAGTTTCTTGCTGTTTCTCTGTGAAGATCTGAATTTCAACAGGTGTATAAGAAACAGATTCAACTAAGTTCCAACACCCCTTTCAAAGCCCGACTGCCATGGGTCTCGGTGTTTAGTTTCACATAGCCAGATTGTCAATTGCTTCAGAATCAGGGCAGCAAATATCTTTCCCATAACATCAACAAGGGCGATAGGTCTATAGTTTCCTGGTAATGACCTATCGCCCTTCTTAAAAATGGGAACGATAATAGATGTTCTCCATGAAGCTGGTATTTCCCTGCACAGTTGTTTGATTTCAAACAAATGGTGCATGAAAGATGCCCATTCTTCTGGATGAATCTTCAGGGTCATATTTGTGAGACCATCGGTACCACCAGCTCTGGAGGTACTTGAGGATCTGATCAGGGTCAAGATGTTATACCTGCTTGTGTAAAAAGTCCAGGAGTGACTTGGCATACCGTCAACATCAGTATCAGCACTAGCCATAAACTTACTTGAAAAGAGGTTACTAAAATGAGTGATCCCATCCCCTGCTGAGATGGGTTTGCTTGCAGGGATTGCTGAGGCGCCTCCATAGAATTCAGAATCCTCCAGAATTCACTCGCATTTCTAGCAACTATTTGCTGCAGCATATATTCTGCGCCCTTCTGGATTATTAAATGTTTTTGTGATTTTAGGCAGTTTTTAAAGGCTTGTTTCCCCTTTTTAAAAGCTTCTAGATGTTTATCGGAGGGCGTTTTCTGCCATGCCATTTTTAATTTATTCAGCTGCTTTTTGCTTTCAAACACTGCAGGATCTAATTTATGTTGGTGTTGAAATACCGGCTTATTCCACACATATTTTTCTTCCACATACAGGCTTAGGAAATTTGGATAGTTGAGGTCCACTCTTGAGGGAGACACATCAAGGGCCTCTCTTAGGTTTGAAATTATCTGATACAATGAAGTAGTCAAGTATCTGCGACTCTGAACCCCTTTTCCACGTTTTTTTTGGCAGAGTGTAACCCAATGTGCAGCCATTTAGGATCTCGATATTTCTTGTACTGAGTTATTTTCTCCATTTCCAACCTCGTAGGGTAGCTGCATCTACATTGGGTGTATAATGTGCAACCAAAATTCGATCTTTACCAAAGCAGTCTATGTTAAAATCACCATAAATTATGATTTTCAAATTCGTCATGGAAGCAATGATGTCATCAATTTCATCCATCACTTTCTCAGTAAAGTTCTTAGCCACGTCAGCGGACGAGTTCCAATAAATATTGCAAATTAGGCAACCTCCGGCTTTGTTACGATTGGAGGCTTTTTCACCAAGCAAAACAATTTGGATGAGGAGGGAGAGATTTTCACCCAAGTTACCTTGAGGCTACAGTCATCTTTTAGTAGAAATAGTAAACCAGCTATAGGTCAACCCCTCAAGCCCTTTCTGGCCGTGTTTAAGTTAGATGTAAAGTCCTTAAGCAGTGGAGGTTCCCTTATCCATGTTTCCTGAAGACACACCATGTCTAAGGACTCAAATAACCTGTTTCCTTCTCCAACTAAGTGTCTGTAGCCCCTAATGTTGCAACAGGCTGGAGCAAGGGCTTTTGGACTCTCCTTGCCGTCGTTCTTAAGGCATTAGGATTTTTGTGCCAATGCACCAGCTAGCCAGTCCCAACTCGCTTCATGTTTCTTGTGCTGCTTTCCAACCTGGGGTTTGCTCATGTTCTTGTGGTTAGAATTTTCCACCACAAATCTCAGATTTTTTAGAGAAGGTAAAGGCGCATTTCTCACTGCTGCAATACTTTGTTTTCGACTCGGGCCTTTGAACAGATGCATTCTTGAGTCAGTAGAATTATCATCACTTTCTAATGGAGCTCTGTTATGGTCTCAAATTGAAAAGCCCCTAAGGGTTAGTTCGCAAGTTTCTCCCATGAGTAGGTTTTTAACTTCCTTGGAGCCAAGATGTAAGAGCACCTTGTCTTTCTTTTGTTTGTCAGGAAATTCTATAAGATTGATGTCCTGGGATCGAATTTGCGTTAAAGCAGGTAAACTGTCAAAGAGCCTCAAGACATTGGCTCTATTGAGGAATAGATCATTCCTTAAATGTAGAATTCTTTCAAGGATCAAGGACATTTTTCCATCACTTTTCCTTTTTGAGCCCCTACTCTGACGATCCACAAGTGCATTTTTGGGGTCAATAGATGGATACTGATGGTAACTTTCTTTGTTTTCTCCCCAAGAGGGTTGTCTGTTCAGTTTTCGGCTATTTTGTTCCAAGGATTTAAAGTCAATACGTAAGTTCTTCAATGGAGAGACCCTATTTGAAGACTCATCCAACTTAGTCGCGTGTACTTGAGAAAACACTTTTACATTTGGATGGCTATCAGTGGTTGGCAAGTTTGTCTTTCTATGCCTTACCAACCTTTCTGATACAATCTCACAATCGTCACTACTTTTAGTTTCGATCACCGTAATAAATGTGGAGGTCGTGTGAAGGCATGTTCTTAAGGCAACTATGTGCTCTACCAGTGGATCATTTTGTTGCTCATTTGCTGAAAACGCCTCATCCCAATCATCTGAATAAGTGGAGAGGTTCAATAGGTTGTCCAAACCAACAGATGTTTCTAGAGGGCGTAATTTATCGTCAATTGGGTCTTTCTGGAAGGGCTGTTTTTTTTTAACTGAGATTCAGGCGTTCTGTCCTCTGAAGGTATACTTACACCTGATTCGTCCATGGAATCACACGGGGAGCTCAGACTTGGAATTATAACCCCTTTTTTTATTCTTTGTGGTTCCTTTATGGTTTAAAGGATCTTCAGGATTCTTGAGATTCTTCACTAGTTGGGGTCTTCGGGTGAGGCTAGGAAGCAAAGACTTTGTGATTACTTTCCCAGATATCACTGTATCTTTCTTTGAAGTAAGACCTCTGGGAGAGTTGGTAGCACGATTTACTCCCGGTTTTGAAGAAGAATCCAGTATTTTATTGAATATTCCATAGGGTGTCAGACCCCGGGGGTCTAAAGTAAGTGCTGGTGTAGGAACCACCTCCGGGTTCTGTACAAGACCTCTCATAGTAATTCTGTTCGAGTTATCCCATAGTGATGGAAAAAGCTGCAATCATATTAGCATCTATAGATGGAACATTGGAGGCTTGTTTCTTGATCTGGGCGACAGCAAGGTCTAGTAATAGATCTTCATCTGTGATACGATTGTTTTCAGAGATATTTAAATCCTTTGAACAAGAAGTCAGCCGCCTGCGTTTATGTGCCTGGGTAGTACTGCCTCCCCCACCCACTGCGGGAAGGCCGCGACCCAGGCTTGAAGTCTTTGGGGCAGTTTGATTGAGGTTTTTTTAGATATTTAATTGTCCAGATGAGCTTTAGGAGAGATTTTTGACCAATATCCTGGTTCCTTTCATCAGATGGCGCACCCAGATTACCTGCCCCATCTGTCGAGGTTTCTGTTGAGGAGGGAGTCGAAGGTAAATTCAGTGGGGGTTGTATTTGGGGATCTTGGTTTTCCTTTGGAGCTCTTGACTTTGCTGCTGCAGGAGGCTCATTAGTGGTTTTTGCCAAGTCTAGACATGCAGGTAAACCGGAGGTAGAGATTATATCTGTGGGGCCAGTTACACCTTTGAATGTTCTGCCCGTCTTGGGCCTAGCATAGAAAAAATGATTGTTTAGAAGTAGCCAAAATTGGAAATAAGCCTCTTGGCTTCCAAGTAGAAGATTCCACCATAACAGAGGACGGTTTGTTTGGCTTACGTTGTTTAAATAAGACAAAAGTGTAGGGTTTAAAGAGGGTGGACTTTGCCCCCCTCAACTCCTGCTCTGAAAGTCCTACACGACTGGTGACTGGCAAGTAATTAACACCTTCAACAGACTTTGGAGTTGAAATTCTACCCAGATTTTCTCCAACCTCTGATGGAATTAAAGGTGAAGAGATGTTTTCCTTTGCAGGCAATATAAAGGCCCTTTCACTGATGCGATCTAAACGTACACCATCCTGGTAATGCTCCAAAGTATTACAAGGGAAAAGAGTTTGAGCCACCACTTCGACCCGTTCATCCAATGGGCAGAAGTGCAGTGCTTCACTGAAGGGCAGAGCAAGTACATCAGTCGGAGTCACTTGATCCTCGTTACATTTCACTGCAGTTTGATCATTTGTACCCTCAGCGTTAGCCCCTGAGCAAATTTTGACTGCAGAGAGGTGATACGTCTCCCCCCTCGTCTGAACATTCCCCGGCACAATGTCAGAGAAATTCACACGGATCAAAGGGTTAAGGAACCCCGTAATCTCCACGTGGTAGAATAGGTGAGCGACTCTGTAGAGATTAATGTAGTCGGAAGACAGGTCTGTGTGTGTTGAGAGTTCCAAGGGTAGCGTATTTTCACAGGCGAATGGCCTAGCAGATTTGTCCAACAGCCAAGGTCAATCTGCTCAGTTGTAAAATATGCTAAGCATAAGATGGACCTCCAATGGATATTTTCATGATTGAATTATAGTGGACATAAAACACAACAGTACCTTATTTGTTTTGACCAGCCACTGCACTCACTCAGCAGAAGAGGTAGCGTGTCAGTCGCCAGACGCCAACCCACCAAACACCAAAACACTCTGCCTCACTCCGCCTTCTAGGTAGCTCTTGTAGGCTCAATAGTCACGGAAAACAGATTCCTGTCTGTATGAAGGGCACAACACAGCAACACAGCAAATCGTGGCAAAAACGCGGCAGAAATCTCGGCTCTGCTCGCTCTGCCAAGGCTCCGCCTGTTATGTAGCTCTTGTAGGCTCAATAGTCATAAAAAACAAACTACTGTCTGTATGCAGGGCACAAAACAGCAACACAGCAAATTGCGGCAAAAACGCGGCAGAAATCTCGGCTCTGCTCGCAATGTCAACACATATTGTTCCTCGCATTCATTAACAAACGTTAGTTCTCTGAGGAAGTGCTCAGGATGTGGTGCCTGAGGGCTTTTCCAACTTTTCAATATACATTTTTTCGCTATCATACAAGCCACAGTGTTCTTGTGTTTTCTGCCGCTTTCCCGATGTTCCATAACATATATTTTTTGGGGGGTGAGAGAAGCCCGAATCTGCGTTATCTCCTCAATGATCTCGGCTACCTCCCTCCAGAACCCAGTGACCTGTGGGCAGGCCCAATACATACATATGGAACGTGTCTGCTTATGGATCCCCACATTTCTGACATCTTCCAGTACAGCTTTCAGAGAACTTGGCCATTTTGGCCGCCGTGTAATGCAGTTTATTCAGGATCTTAAATTGGATCAGGTGGAGGCCAGCATTCAATGATACAGACTTTGACAGTTAACAGTACTTGAGCCACTTCTCCGCAGTGATCGTCACCCCCATGTCTGCCTCCCAGGTTGCTTTAACTGTGTTTAAGGAAGGGGAGTGTGTTTGTATCATAGCGTATAACGTGGATACACCGGGTCTGGTCCCAGAGGTCATGGCCCGCAGACATTCGTTAGAGGGCGGTTCGTCAGGGAATAACAGCCATCTATCGCTGGACGCTGTTTTCATACAGTGATATTGGAGTATTCTAAGATGTCCTCCACCGACTGTGTTAACAAAGTCATCTAAGGTCACATATTTCCCATTTGGAAACATATCATGCATTTTGATCTCCCTATTGGGGCCCCACGTCCTCTGCAGATCTCCGTCGAATGAGGGCGAGATACCGGGGAAATTCCATAGTGAGGCCTCCGGTTCATAAGGTGCCTTTATCTGTAATCATTTGTAGATCCAAGACCAGGCATGGACAGTGGTACTGACCGGGCCAAATTTGCATGTGTCCCTATGTTGTGTGTTGAATAAGATGGAACGGAGTTCGGTCGGGGATGCAGCATATCGCTCTATCCGGATATGTGGTGCGGTATCTAGTGGGTCAAAATACCAGTGCTTGGCAAATTTGGCCTGTGCCACCAGGTAATAAAGCTCAAAATCTGGTGCTGCAATACCCCCCCCGTGTTGTACGGTTCAACCAGCTTTTCCCACTTCACCCTGGCTGCTCCCCTGTTCCATATGAACGAGGTGGCCATGGATTGGAGTCTAGCAAAAAATGCTTTGCCCGGCCAGAGTGGGATGTTTCCGAAGAGCTACAGGAGTTTGGGGAGGACCACCATCTTTAGGATTCCAATACGGCCATATAAGGAGATGGGAAGCCTAGCCCATATCTGTAATTTAATAGCAAGTACTTGCAAGAGTTGGTCATGGTTGTCCGTATATGTCTGTCTCTCCATGGATACAATTATGCCCAGGTATCGGACATGTGTAGGTGACCATTTAAGTGCATAGGCGTTGGCTGGACACACGGTGGCAGGTGTAAGCGGGAATATTTTTGACTTAGAGTTGTTGATTCTGTAGCCTGAGTACTCAGTGAACTTGTGTATGTCAGCCATGATGGGGCCTTGTTTTTTTCAGGGTCTGGAATATAAAGAAGCATGTCATCTGCATACAGTGAGATAGACTGAGTTTGGCCTGTCATTCTAATGCCCCTGTGTCTGTGGTTCTGCCGCACAAATGCCGCTATCGGTTTGATTGTTAAGGCAAACAGTATGGGGGAGAACGGGCAACCCTGTCTAGTACCCCTTCCTAGTGACAAAAGTTTGGAGAGAGTGTGGTTGAGTGAGGGCCTTCGCCCCCGGTTCAGTATATAGCAGCCTAACACATTTGATAAGGTAAGGGCCCATCCGAAGCTTTTAAGTACTGCGAAGAGATATTCCCATGAAACGGAATCAAAAGCCTTTTCGGCATCTAGGGAAACCACAGCTGCCAGTGCCTCAGGATCGACCTGTGCCATAACACCAAATAGTCTGCGGAGATTCAGAGCAGTGGATTGAGTTGGAATAAAGCCACATTGGTCCGGATGGACCAGTCTAGGCATGCTGGGAAGGAGCCTAGTGGCCAGGACCGTAGCAAATATTTTTGCGTCGGAAATAATGAGAGGGGTCTATATGAGGACATGTCATGGGGTGGACGCCTAGTTTATTAGTAGCACTGTTATCACGGCTTCCCTCGTAGATTCTGGGTGGAGTATTCTGTGTAATATCTTTGTGGGTCCCAGTGTGTGAGGAGGTCGGTGTTTACTTTTTGGAGTGCACGAGTTCCTGCAACATCAATATGTGTGGATGGTGCCTAGCGATGTATGTACCCACTTTTCTAGATTTCATCGGGTTATTGAGCCCATGAATGTTCCAGGACAAACGTTACATTTTTAGCCCTTTGCGCACGGGATTCTTGTGCGCCACTGTGTTTATCATGATTATCCTTAACTGTGCATGCCATTTCTAGGAAGGGGCCGCCTGCAGCAGCAGGACCATACATTTTAATACATTTAACTCCCACAACAGGTCCTACACTGAACACCTTCATCCACCCCCCCGCAGGTGTCTTGGGGAATGGCCAACTCCCTTCCCTCACCACCCCTCTGCATCATCACCCCCAACTCGATGATGCTTCCCTTCAAACTTGTGGAGCTCTCCTGAGGCGCGCATGTAGCGGCTACATGGCTGCCATCACCGAGCACCCTCGATCAGGGTTTAACAAGTAGTGATCAGAGCCATCCATTATTGTAACTATTCACCAATGCAAAGGTTATCAACATGTTCATCATTCAGTCTGCGAGATCCCGCCTCTCCTCGCCTGGTTGGGGTCTCATGTTCTGATCAGCCCCACATTCTCAGGGAGGGCAGGGGGATGGAAGCCTCAACATACGCCATAGCTTCAGAGGGAGTTTCAAAGAAATGTGCCCTTCCCCTGTGCTGGATCCTCATTTTGGCTGGGAAAATCAGGGCATAAGGGACTCGGCGCAGACAGAGTTGTCGCTTTACTGGCTCATATGACCTCCTTTGTGCTTGTATACTTGCTGCGAAGTCTGGCCAAATGTGTATTCTCCTCATAGTGTAGTGTACCTTTTTCTCTGGCCAGTCTTAGGATCGTGTCTCTGTGCCTGTAGTTGAGGAGACGGGCGATTATTGTGCGGGGCGGCGCTCCAGGCCTAGGTACCGGGGCTAGGATGCGGTGGGCCCTCTCGACCAGAAAGTGCTCTGAAAAAAATTCCATGAAAAATAAGGATTTCAGAAGAGTTTCCACATGTCCCTCCATTGGACCTTTGCAGAAGGACTCTGAGACTCCGACAATCCGGACGTTTTTTCTCCTGGATCTGGATTCGAGATCTTTACTTGCCCTGCATCTTGGATAAATCCCCTTTAAGTTGTGCTATGTCGTGGCTATGCTGAGTGATCGCATCTTCATTCGTGCTGATCCTGCCCTCGGCTTCAGTAATACGGGCACTTTCCTTGTCCACCCTTGCCTTGAGTGATCCAATGGTTGCCACTATATCGTCTAATTTGACGTTCACAGCCAGGAATCCACTCTGCAAGGTGGCCATCAGACGGTACTCTCTGGAGTCGTCAGGCATCTCAGTCCTGGTGCCGAGGGCAGACAATGTCATTGCTGCAGACCCTTGGGACTGGAATTAGTGAAGGAGCCCAACGGGCCTGCCTTTTTGGCGCCTGAGCCTTTCTTCTCGTGCCGGCCCATATGTTGCGATCTGTAATGGGGAATGGATTGTGTTCTCCCACGTCGTATAGCGAGGAGTCTATTGTTCCCAGATTGCACTATGGAACCTTAGGGCCTCAACCTGGTAGTATTTCAGCTACGTGGTCCGATCAGTGGTCTGCCCAGGCGATGTCAGAAGCTGCCTTGATAATCTCAGCTCGGCCCGCTGTTGCACCCCCTCCATGTGTGTTCAACTAGTGTCTTTCCTCCAAGTGGGGTACACTTACAACGTCTCACCTGTGTAGATGTGTGTTCTGTATTGTAGATGTAAGCACCGCCTCAACAGTTTATTATGTGGTATCATATCTTCATTTGTATGGTCAGTTTAACAGAAAGGACTGCGCTTTCCCACATACAGCCGTGTTCTTTATGCCGTTGGACGATATACCCATAAGCGTGCAGTGTCACAGATTACAGCTCAGGTATAGTGTTGACCTGTTCAGCCCAGATCCTCAGCGTGGGAAGGGGCAAAACTTTCAGGACAGGCTTTCACCCCAGATGCCGAGGGTCACATGTGCAGCCATCTCCCTGGTTCGCAGATCCATGTAATGGCCTATGTTACCAATATCGAGTGAGCACCGCAATGTGTATGTTTGTATTCACTGTTCCACCGGTGTATCTACGCACACCATCCAGTGTGGCACTGCAGACGTAGATCCCCTCTTCAGCAGGTTCTCCACCCGTGTAGTAAAGTGCTACGTGTTATGTTATCAGGGCGTGGGATTACAGCACCGATGTTGGATTCTGCGCAACTGTCAAAGACAATGGTGTCCAACTAGTGATTAACGTGTCAGCCACGGATTGGTCAGCATAGATGCAATATATCCATCTCGTTACTGCATATAGGAATGTTGGAGTTAGTCTTGTGTGCCGTTCAAACAGTGTTATCTGCAGTGCGGGGGGGGAGCAACCTCCTGTTTCAAACGTGGTATCCAAAACCCTGTAGTGCATAATACAGTTTTGTAGGCTACACGCCAATCGTGCCTGGGTACAGTATTTGCAGCGTAGCACCTCTCCTATTGTGCGCAGTATAGACAGATGGATTGTGCCCCTCGTCGAGCAGCGCTAAGCTGGCGCTGAATCCGTCACTAATGTCTCATGAACTGTTCCACGTTCGCACCTGCCCCTACTGTGGCAAATTTATGTGGCCAACCTAGGGTCTGGATGACTTATGTGCAGTGCCTCCACACGTGGCTCACAGTATGCATTTTAGTCCAGTTATCTTGGAGGCAGGCGGGTCCCCTGAAGTATTATTCTTAGAAATGTTACTTCCTCACCCATTATAATATGAAATGTCTTTGCGGTCAGCTTACCGGATAGTTGCGGTGCCTTTTCACTTATTTCCCTTAGCAGGATCGGATGCAGACCGTGTGTCGTAGGGTTTCCTTTGCAGTCAGGGTCACAAGCCTCTGCCCTGAATATGATACGGGCCAACCGACAGGCCCTGCACGCCTTGCACACACCGGGCTCGGCAGTGGGCCGCAGCGGGAGAACCCCAGGGTTGGCGCAGTGGCTTCCGTTGACCACTGCAGTCCGAATCCGTCGGCCAGGTTCCACCACCACCCAGGTCCAGGATCTGCATCGGGGGCTTGGAGATTCCAAGGAGCTGGGTCGGGAGCATGTCGCTGGGCCAGCCTGCTCCCTCCTTTCTTGGCTCCCGGTCTCCCCACCCAGTCGGAGCATATGTACACGGTTCAGTGTCGTGGGCGTATTCCCTCCAGTTGCGGCCAGGTGGTCGGCCGCTCTCAGATCATGTTTGTGCAGCCCAGGGTGCTGTAAGAAGGTTGTTCCAACCGTGGACACCGGTTTGCTCGTCCTAGTCGGGCAGAGTTGGTGTAGCTCTACAGGGTAGCGTCACAGTCGTGCAGCCTGGCCAACGCAAGTGAGGGACCGCAGTAGCGTTATTCAGGCAGTTGTGCGCTTGGAAGGATGGTTTCTTTGCTTGCCGTTTGGCAGCCTTCCAGACTCCTCCCACTGTGCAGCCCAGAGGCGTTCCCCATCCTGCAGGCTAAAGTAGTTTCACTGCAGTGCTCTCCTCTGGCTTCCGCTCCCCACCTCTCACGCCAATACTTAACACACAACTATCTCAGCCAGACATTGTCTGATTTATTTCAAAGTTTCTCTGGGAGGTCTTCAAAAAGTATTGAGTCAATATCGAGCTGTGCGTTTCTCTGGGCGGGTCCCAGATAGGATGTTTGGTAGTTAAGGATGACAGGCGAAGAGGAGCTTGACAGCGAGGCAGCCATTACATGTGCGCGCAACAGTGCCCCCCTCAATTGCATTAACAATTTAGTTTGTGTTGGCAAAACGTACAGGTTCTGGGAGTCAGACCATGGACACAAGGTTCTCAGGCCAGACACCACGCCCCACAAGACTATATTAAAACGTTAGCACAGTGCAGGTAGAATGTTTTATATGAAGACCTTGCTCTGTAGTGAATATTTTGGTCCATATTCCTGTGCTTAAAAGGTGCACACCTTTTATACTTTGCCACCAACACTATTAAGAAAAATACCTACTTTCTGACTTTTTTCGTGTTTTAATGATTTTCTGAAAGGAAAGTACACATTCGTCCTTTGCACTTTCTTCCATTGGACAAGGCCAACTGAATAAAATGTGTATATTTCATTTTAGGCGTTACAAGTGACGCCCCTGCCCATGCCATAGGTTAATGAGTCCCCCAATTATGTTTAGGCCTCGTGGTTAAATGTCAGTCATTGAATCGGTTAATTGCTGGATGTGGTTATGTAGAGCCCTCGAGATGCCCGTGACCACGCACGAGAAGGCCACCTAGTGCTGTGTTTGCTTGGAATTCTGGGACTTTTGGTTTTCCCCAATTTCAAACTGTAAAGCTAAAATACAAAAAGTCCCAGAATAGAAAGGGAAAACCAGGACCAGGTGCGTTCTTACGCATCGCCACGAGCTACTGGAGAGCTCTGGATAAGTGGCAAAGTCGTCATCACCAGACAGATGAGATGCGGAGGAGATGTCAAAATTCAATTGATTCTAGTGAAATGATAGAAACGTTTAGAAAACTGAAAATAAGTAAGTGAGCAGAAAAAAACTCTGGTGGCAATACGAAGGACTTGGAGATAAGAATATATTGCCAAGAAAGAAAGCAAGCAAGATTCGAATGAGATTCATTTTGCAGCGAGCAACTTTCTCCTTGTGCAGATGAGAATGTTGTGTGTAATTGTGTTGTGTTGCTGTACTGCTCGTGCAGTTTAACAAGCCCAGAATGAGGAAGTTGCACGAGTTCCGTGTAATGAACCTTGGGCAGGTCAATCTTGTCTTTTACAATTGACTTTCCTGGCTTCCTCTTTTCCACCAGAGAGTTCTGTTGTTGACCCTGGGACCACAGACAGAAGGGTGACGTCACCCATTCCTCCAAAGTTCTCTACCCCGGGTCTACTGGCAGAGCCCAGTCCCAGGTTTAGTTTCAGTTTTGACTTTCGGCAAAAGTGTTTAATGCACTAAAAAGAAAGAAATATTAAAACCAGTTTTTTTGATCAATCAAGGTAATTGAGCTAAGATAAAATGTTTAAAAGTTTAATAGTTTGACACACAACATGCAGTGTATCATAAATATTGCTTCATGGAAGCTGTAAAAGAAGAATTGGACTGCTCTAACTGGGCAGAGGTGGCAGTGTCTGCTTCTGCCCGCATGTTAATGTTAATGTTAATGTTAAAGGACATTTGTACCGCGCACTATCACCACCGAAGTAGTCCTCTGGCGCTCTGGCGGCTCTGACAAAGGGGAGGAGAGGGGGTGGGTTAGTGGGAATAAGCTGGAAAAGTGCAAGAGAGCAGTGATGTGCTGTTGGCAGCCTCAGCCCGGTGGATCCGTTGGCTGGGCTTGGGGGTGTTTTATGGTCCGTAGTCGTCGCGTGCTGTTGTGCAAGTCTATGTGTGGTTTGTTTTGTTGTTGCATTGTTGTGAAGTTTGTGCGGTTTGCTGAGTTTAAGGCTTGTGGTTGTGTTTGGTTATAGTTTGAGAGGTGTCTGCAGAGGGATGGAATTGTTAGTTGGTTGGTTAGTTGGCATTGCTGTCCTTGCAATTGTGGGATTCCATCTAGGTGCGGTACATGCTAACAGTCACATTTCTATCTAGATGCCCTGCAAGCTAAAGTTCAGAATTCCATACTAGTGTGGCACAAGCTAACAGTCACATTTCTATCTAGATGCGACACAGGCTAGGTTCAGAATTCTAAGTGTGGTGCAGGCTAAAAATCACATATGCTAACAATCACATTTCTGAAATTCCATCTAAGTGTGGCATATGCTAACAATCATATTTCTATCTAGATGCAAAGCGGGCTAAGCTTGAGAATTCCATCTAGGTGTGGCATATGCTAACAGTCATATTTCTGTCTAGATTCGGTGCAGACTAAACTTGAACGTATCTCGATAATGATAACGATTCTTATATTTTATGAAGCGCCACTATTACGGGAATCCCGTTTTACAGGGCTTTCTAACTAATGTTACTAATTTTGTATTTCATTTTTAATTTATTTATTTATTTGGTGTTTTGGTTAAAATTCAACCTTTCACCATAAAAATATGTTAAAACAATGCCATATTTATAAAATTACTCAAACAAAGTTAAAATTCATTAGAATCCAATTCTCAGAAAAGTCGCCGAAATAAATGCTATTCATTTTAATTAAAATGACTACGTCTTAAAATATGCAGCTATATATAATACGTTATCAGGATTAATAGCTAACCAGTAAAATAACCCCAAGTAGACATTTTATGTGCATTGACGCCTGTCTCTATAAAGTGTCACGTGCAGCTAACAAATACTTTATTTCCCCAAAGCGAGACCTCCACTGGGACTCGCCTTCTTCTCTGCAGTTATCTTAATCTTAAAAAAGGAATTTGGTAAAGATGAGAAAAATGCCCCTTTAAAAAAGCAATTAAGGCTCATGTTAAAGCCAAGTGTCTTTCTGACACGATTCTTGATATGATATGATGTGATAGTTCATTTATATAGCGCCTATACACAATGTGTTTCTTGAACATAAAGCCTCTGAACAAACTGCCTTTGGGGAGTGGAAACATTTTGCGAAGTACAGATGTGGTCTCTCGACCAGCTTGGGACATTCTATGATCAGGTGGCGGGAAGTTTCTTTGTCATCGCTTCTGCATATTTTGCATATACGCTCCCCTCTTCAAGTATGTAGCATGTTAAAGCCAAACCTTAAAAGCCACGTTCTTGCGCCAGTTGATGGAGATTTCTTTACACACATCATAGGAGAATGAAGGTCTAGCAAAGCCTCCACCGATGTCTTATGTCATTTTAAATTCGCCAAGCTATCCCTATTTTTTACATTTTCCTGTTCCATCAATTTCTTTATTGTGTGTATAGGAAATTCCATAAGAACCAATTTATCCGACTGCAAGTCCCGCAATAATTTATCACAATTCTTAGCAAATTCAATCACAGGGACTTCCCTATTGCCTTCTAGGGCTTTGTTTAAGACATAGAAGAGAGTATTTGGCTCGCCCAGCAGGATTTTCCCATACAGGTTTAATTTGTGCCTTATTACAGTGTACCTCCATGAAAGTAATCCCAATTTAAGTCTGATCATTGAGATTGGGAACCACTTTGGTAAATTGAACACTACCCTCCTTAGGGATCCCTCCGCACATTTAGCCAATTGACGTCCGTGTCGTTTAATAACTCCAGGCCATGCGTAATACTGGCGGTGACCTTTAGTTTAGCAATTTCAATCAGCAAGAGTAAAGTGAAGGCATAATATTTAATTCAAATTGCTTTCATTGGTGTTTTAAACAAATTAACTTTGTCCTTTCTATTGTGTTTAATTGCTGCTAAATCGTTTTTATTCGTAATCATGAACCCCAATTATTTCATGTAGTTAACTTCCTCTATTCTAGTATCATTGATTGAATGTACAAATGTTTGCTTCTTACACGTATTTCTAAAGGAAATTATCTTTTATTTATTCAAATTAATTTCCAGTCCATTATTGGTTGCATAAGCCCCAAAATACCTCTGTTTTATTTGTAACCTCATTGACATCATCCACGTAGGATAACCACCCTAGTTGGGTGCTGCCCATTCTGATGGATACAGATCATATCTAGTTAAGGCTGTCTTCATGTCTAACATATATAAGTTAAAGAGACACCCCTCTCTCAATCCCACATTGGGCTTGAAATCCCTTGACAAGGTGCCTGTGGTGTCCAGTCTTATCCAAAACGAACTGTCCGCATTGGAACATTACCAGTATATCCAATAGGCTAAATGGTATGTTCCATGCGAGTAAATTGGTCAAAATCTTTTCCCTGATCACCTAGTCAAAGGCCGCAGTCATGTCCAACGTGGCCCCATATAGTGGGTCGGATGCCGTAACTAGAGCTTTTTATTGCAGCGAGACATAAATAAAGCCATTTATTATTGCCCCATGTTCTTTGTCAACCCTGTTTGAAGCATTGACAAGCAACCCGATTGTGTAGGCCAATTTGACAAGTATTTGAGCACACAAGAAGCCATAATCTTACTTGAGGTATCAAGCTGATTGGACGCTAGTTGGAGGGCAAAAAAAACAATCTCCCGTCTTGTACATTGTCACGACAATGGGTTTACTCCAAGTATGAGGCTTTTCCCCAGTGTTTGTTACCTGATGTAGAGCAACCAAAATATATTCGCCCATAAACCTGGGTACGATTTGTACGATAATTTTGACAGGACCTCCAGACCACAAGCAGCCTTCCTTTTCACGCTAATAATTGCTATATCGAAGAACCTCTGCTCCAAAATGTGGGGTCCATTTGTGCTTTGTATGTTTGTCGCTGAAGTAATTATATTCAGGGCCGACATAAAAGACTGATTGAAAATATGACACCCATTTGGATTCTGCTATTGAATTGGATTGCATGTTTTGCAGACCTCGACTTCCGCATTTAGCAGACTCCATATTCCCCTAATATCGTGTTGTGCTATGTATTTTATCATGCATTGGCTAACATGAATTCTCCTAGTCCTGATAAGTAATTTCCTCCAGTTTTTATATTGATCCTTTATTCATTCTATCTGCTTTAGTATAGGCGTTTGTTCAGTAGGGTTCCACCTTATTGCTCTCCTGAGGGCATTTACATCTTGTCTCAGAGCCAACTTATTGTTTTTAATGTGCATGTTGCATGGATGCTGACGAGTTACAGTAAAAGGACACGAGGGGAAGTCATTAATATCGTGAACCATGGTTATATTCTCCCTTATGGTTTTTGGTAGCCTAGTAGAGAGGTTCTTACTGAACGTTCAGGATTTTTCCACCTCTCCCAATGGATAGCTTGATTTGCAGATAAATGCTGGCATGAGAGATTTTAAATCAATTTTATAATTATTTAAAACCAGGTTCTTGATGTGACTGGTCTGGGTCACCAATTGACCAAATAGGTGTGTACACTCAAATATTAGCTTAGCATGATCATGAATAGAGAATCTGCTGCAAAAATAAAGTCTATTATAGAGAGTGAGGAGGCACGGACCCAAGTTGGATGGGTATGGACAGTCCTCCCCTTACCATTACATCTTCTCAAATTCCCAAATTGGCCCAATTGGTACCTTTTGCCTGATATTACAGGTTAGATGCTCGAGTGGGACGACTGACTCCCTGTTTTTATTCTCCCATTCCCTTGAAGATCCTGACAATAGCTATTGAATTCACCGGCTAGCTTTGCTCATTCTAAAAGCGCCTCCTCCAATTATTTCATGTAGTTAACTTCCTCTATTCTAGTATCATTGATTGACTGTACAAATGTTTGCTTCTTACACGTATTTCTAAAGGAAATTATCTTTTATTTATTCAAATTCATTTCCAGTCCATTATTGGTTGCATAAGCCCCGAAATACTTCTGTCTTATTTGTAACCTCATTGACATCATCCATGTAGGATAACCACCCCAGTTGGGTGCTGCCTTCTGGTGGATACAGATCACATCTAGTTAAGGCTGTCTTCATGTCCAACATATATAAGTTAAAGAGACAGGGTGCATGTGCACACCCCTCTCTCAATCCCACATTGGGCCTAAAATCCCTTGACAAGGTGCCTGTGGTGTCCAGTCTTAGCCAAAACGAATTGTCCGCATTGGAACATTACCAGTATATCCAATAGGCCAAATGGTATGTGTTACGCTCACCTGACTCCCACGGAGGCGCTGGCCTGGTTCGCGCTGCTGTGACCTCTTCTAAGGTGATGCGCAGGGTTCGGAAGACGGACTGGACCGTACCCCCAAATCTGGCTTGTCTGGCTCGCAGAAGTATCCTTCTGTAGGCGAAAATAGGGGATTAACTGTCTGCGGTGTAATGCAATCGGCCTCCCACTTTCCCTTCTCACCCTCCTTGAAACCCTTCTGTGATTTCTCGTAGCGTCTCACCTTAGGGTCTGGAAGGACGAGCTCTCCATCCTGCTTCTGATGCAGGGGCGCGTTGGTATCAAGTTACTTCACTGGATTTTCGGATTGGTGAGAACCAAACTTGCTTGGCTTCCAGGTACGTTTTTTGATAAGAGGTTCCCCTTGTGTCCATGCATTAGTGTACTAATGCTAGTGTCTTTTTCCCCATAGGGGCCGGGGTACGGAATGCCGGGGAACAGGCACCGACCCGAGATGAAGAGGGAATGAGTCAACAGGTAAGTCTTAACATGGAGATTTAGCTTTCCTTATTCCCTTCTCTCTCTCACCTTTTGTTCTGGTGTTTTTCTCCCTAGACGCTGGGGCGTGACTGCGAATCCGGATGATCGCTGCTGAACATGGAGGCGCCCTGTGAAGGTGAGTGGAATGCGGCGCTGCAGCGATCGACGCGATGAGCATTTAAATTAAAGTCTTCCTTTTCAGGATTGTCGGCGAGATGTCTCCGGGATGCGGACTTAGCAGGTAAGGACTTTTCCTTCTTCTGTTCTCTTCTTCTCTTCCTTTGAAGGTGATCCAGGATGCTGGCACGCGTGGCAGAAGTCAGGATACAGGAGCAGACACGGTGAGCGTCCAGCTGCTAGATGCAGAACAACGCAAAGCACGTGTGGCTGTTCGGGTGGGGTTTAAATAGCCTTGGAAGAAGTTCCAGGTATGTATCCTTCCTCCAATCAGGTATGTATCCTTCCCCGACCACGCCCGGATGGTAAATTAGTCCCACAGGTAAAGTAGTTCCTTTCAGGCTTCAAGGAGGCCGGGATCCTGCAGCATGGTCTGCATCAGGTAAGTGCACCCAAGCATTCCCATAATGAGCCTGGCGCCTACGGCGCCAGGACTGATGTCTTTTATGAGCCTGGCGCCATAGGCGCCAGGACACTGTCCAAAGGGCCCCAACATGGGGTTGCTGGGTCCTTCCTTGGGGACTGGATGTCCGCTTTCGGGGACGCCGGGCTTGAACCGGCTCCCCGGGAGCGGGCATCATGACAGCACTCCCCCCCAAGGCCCCTCCCAAGGTTGTTCCCTCCGGGGGTTTTGGTTTGTCTGGGAAGAGTCGGTGGAATTTCCTGACTAATCGAGGTGCATGCACATGGTCGCTGGGTTCCCACGACCTCTCCTGAGGTCCGTACCCCTTCCAATCAATTAGGTAGAACACTTTTGACCTAAACATTTTTGAGTCTAAAATGTTCTTCACTTCGAATTCGGGCTCCCCATCTATTAGAATAGGTTCTGGAGGTTTGAGTAGTCGGGTTCTGGGTACCACTGGTTTCAGAAGTGACACATGAAAAACAGGGTGAATTCGCATACCAGCTGGTAAATCAAGTTTAACAGCCACTGGATTAATTATTGCCGTAATAGAATAAGGTCCCAGATATTTTGGGTTAAAAGTTCGGTAAATGTCTGGTAGCTAACCACACTTGATCCCCAATCTGATACGGAGGTGCTTCACTCCGATGTAGATCAGCATTCTCCTTGTATTTTCTCTTGGCTTGTTGTAAATGCGTATTTGTCTCTTTGAAGGCTTGGGTAATTGTAGAATGCAGATGTTCTACTGCAGGCATTCCGAGGTTCTGAGGTGAGTCAAGGTTTGAGGTTCGAGGGTGATGCCCAAACAAAGTATAAAAAGGACTGTGGCCAGTTCCAGAGTGTGCCGAATTATTACATGCGTATTCGGCTATCCAAAGAATGTCTTTCCAGTTGCTTTCAGATTGCAGTAACATACACCGTAAGTACTGTTCAAGGGTCTGATTTGTCCTCTCGGTCTGACCATCGGTCTGAGGGTGGTGACTGGTCGATAATCTTACGTCGATCTGCGCCATTTGACAACATTTGAGCCAGAAGTGGGAAATGAATTGGCTTCCCCGGTCAGAGATTAGTATAGATGGGAATCCATGTAGCCGAACAATATTTTCGAGGAATTCTTTGGCTAGGACAGAAGCTGAAGGTAAACCTTTCAAAGGAATAAAGTGGGCCATTTTGGAAAACAAATCCACAATTACCAGAATAGTATTGTACCCCGAACAAGGAGGCAGGTCCGTAATAAAATCCATTGATAGGGTGTGCCAGGGTGCTGGTGGTATGTCTAGAGGTTGAAGGAGACCGGGTGGTCTTTTCTTTTGACTTTTATTTTGGGCGCAAACACCACAGGACATCACAAAAGATTTAACATCTTTTCGCCAAGAGGGCCACCAAAATTGTCGTTTCACCTTTTCCTCTGTCTTGGCAATACCGGGGTGTCCCTCTATTAATGTATCATGATAACCGGAAATAACTAGTTTGTGTAATTCCTTATGTGGCAGGAATAAGCGTCCTTGGAAATAAGGTAAACCATTATCTATGGTAAAGTCTGATCCCTTTTGTATCCATTCCTGTAAGGTTGTAGGGTCCAGGAGTTGTTTCACTCTGGCTTGAATGTCTTCAAGCGTCTGTAACGAAGTCATGCCTAGAAGCCTCTGTTCGGGAATTATTGGTACTGGTTCTGAGTTTGTATCAGATTCTCCCATTCCAATTCGGGAAAAGGCGTCTGCTTTGCCATTGTTGCAGCCAGGTCGATAGGTAATCACGAAATCAAATTCAGCGAAAAACAAAGCCCATCGGAGCTGCCGTGATGACTGAGCCTTGGCGGGATTCAAATACTGTCAATTCCGGTGATCAGTGATCACTGTGATGGTATGTCGAGCGCCAAGCAGATAATGCCGCCAGGCTTTAAAAGCGGACTTACTGGCTAACAGTTCTTTGTCCGTGATTGCATAATTAACCTCGGGTGCCGAGAATTTTCTGGACCAAAATGCTACGGGATGCAGTTGGTTGGTTTCGGGATCTCTTTGGGACAGGACAGCTCCCATGGCTAGGCTGGATGCATCAGTCTCGACGACATAAGGGAGATCTGGACGCGGGTGTTTCAATATAGGTGCGGAGGTAAACTTAGCTTTTAAATCCTGAAAGGCCTGCTCGGCTTCTCCAGACCATTCAAAACGTTTATTTTTCCTCAAGAGTGCAGTAATGGGTTGTACCACGTGTGAAAATTCCGGGATAAACCTGCCATAGAAATTGGCAAAGCCAAGCATGTTTTGAACCCCTTTTACAGAGCTAGGTGATGGCCATTTGAGGATGGCATCCACTTTTCTTGAGTCCATTCGGACTCCTTCGGGTGTCAGGATGAAACCTAGAAACTCGACTTCTGTGGTATGGAAAACACATTTCTCCAATTTAGCAAATAGTTTGTGTTGGCGCAGTTTTTCAAGTACTGACCTGACGTGATTTCTGTGATCAGATTCCGAAGAGGAGTACACCAGAATGTCATTGATATATACGACAACACAAACATCAATGAGTTCCCGAAGGACATCATTCATGAAGTATTGGAAGGCAGCCGGCGCGTTACACAATCCGAAAGGCATCACCTGGTACTCGAATAATCCGTATTTAGTACGGAAGGCAGTTTTCCATTCGTCGCCTTCTTTAACTCGTACCAGATGATAAGCCCCCCGGACATCTAACTTGGTGTATATGCAAGCGTCCTTCACCTGGTCAAGGAGTTCAGGGATCAGAGGCAGAGGATAACGGTTTTTAACCGTTATCTAGTTCAATGCGCGGTAATCGATACAAGTTCTAAGGTCGCCTTCTTTTTTGGGCACGAAGAACAAAGCCGAGGATGCCGGGGACTTTGACGGGCGAATAAAACCATTAGCTAGGTATTGATCCAAATATTGTCTCAAATGCAGCTTCTCAGGTTCGGTAAGGGCATAAATCCTGCTACAAGGGGGTTGTGCACCGGGCACCAGATCGATTTGGCAATCGTACGATCTGTGAGGAGGTAACGTGTTGGCCTGTTCCTTTTGGAAGACGTCCTGAAAGTCTTGGTATTCCGGAGGTAGTTGCATGGAGGCAGAGGTTACAGATGCTAGATTAATCTTCAGGTTTTCTGGGTAGCAGGTTGGTGTACAATCCGGGAAGGTTATTCTCTTAGCTCGCCAATCAATTCGAGGATTATGTGTCTCTAACCAAGGGATTCCAAGAATAACCTGAAACTGTGGAGCCTTGATTACATCAAACACAACACCCTCCCGATGGCCGTCGGGACCAATAAGAGTCACCTCAGTAGTGGAATGTGTTACCGGTCCAGAGGCAATTTCAGATCCATCGACTGTGGTGATGACATCTTTGCTGGTTTTAGGACGGAGAGGGAGGTTAATCCTAGAGACCAATTCACGATCCACATAGTTTCCAATAGCCCCACTATCGATGTATGCCTTTATTGCATGCAACCGCTTAGGCTGTTCTGGATCTACGAGAACCATTGGCACAATGAAATGCGAGGTCTGAAAGTTAGTTTTCAAGCTCGGCAAGCGGACCCCTACACTTGTCGGGCGGAGTCGTTTCCCGAAACAGAGTCTTCATGGTTTTTATCAGCGGCTCCTACCGCCTTTCGGGGCGGTTTTGCCGGGCAATCTCGTAGAAAGTGTCCAGAATTCCCACAATAAAGACATAATTTTTCCTGCCACCTCCTTTCACGTTCCTTTTGAGTTAAGGGTCCTTTAACCCCTCCAATTTGCATAGGCTCAGAAACATCAACTCCCTTGGGATTAGCATGGGTCTTGACCAACACCCGGGTCTCAAACCTGGACCGATCTGCTTTTCTGTTTTGAAGTCTGTGATCCAATTGGACCACTAAGTCTATATACTCTGTGCATTCTTGGGGCAAATTTACAACTTGGGCCAAGACATCTTTAAGTTCTCCGCGAAGGCCTCGATAAAACAATGTGACTCTTTTATCCTCTGGCCATCCCGTTTCCACAATTAGTCTATTAAAGGTTGCAATATAGGATAGGAGGTCCTGATTGCCCTGTCGCAGGGATAGAAGTTCGTCATCCAGCGCCTGCCCCTGAGAGTGTCGAGCAAATAACCTTTCCATGCTTGCTTGAAACCTTTGAAAATTACGGAGAATCGGGTCATCTTGAGTAACCAGTGGAACTGACCAATCGGCAGCGCAGCCGCTGAGATATGACAATACAAAGGCTACCTTGGTCTGATCATTAGGGAAGGCCCCAGGTCTGCATATGAAGTGCAAACGACACTGATTCATGAATACGGCGAATCGTTTGGGGTCCCCAGCAAAGCGTTCGGGTGGGGCCAGCGGCATGTTTCCAGGTAGATTAATCTGCACAGGGTTACTGGAAACCACAGGAGCGGGGTTCCCTCCGGAACCTGGTAGAGGAGTTTGCCCAGCTTGACCTTGTAAAAGCTGTCTGGCCAGGTCATCAGTTCTTTCCTTTGATATTATTAATTCCCTCCTGAGGGCATTAGTCTCTTGACGAGTGGCATGTACTTCGGCCCGTAATTCCCCCAGTAATTGGGCCAACTGATCAGTCTCAGAACTTTCCATAGCGCCTGGGTGGGAATTTGTAGGAAGGCTTCGCGTTCTGTTATGCTCACCTGACTCCCACGGAGGCGCTGGCCTGGTTCGCGCTGCTGTGACCTCTTCTAAGGTGATGCGCAGGGTTCGGAAGACGGACTGGACCGGGCTCCCAAATCTGGCTTGTCTGGCTCACAGAAGTATCCTTCTGTAGGCGAAAATAGGGGATTAACTGTCTGCGGGGTAATGCAATCGGCCTCCCACTTTCCCCTCTCACCCTCCTTGAAACCCTTCTGTGATTTCTTGTAGCGTCTCACCTTAGGGTCTGGAAGGACGAACTCTCCATCCTGCTTCTGATGCAGGGGCGCGTTGGTATCCAGTTACTTCACTGGATTTTCGGATTGGTGAGAACCAAACTTGCTTGGCTTCCAAGTAAGTTTTTTGATAAGAGGTTCCCCTTGTGTCCATGCATTAGTGTACTAATGCTAGTGTCTTTTTCCCCATAGGGGCCGGGGTACGGAATGCCGGGGAACAGGCACCGACCCGAGATGAAGAGGGAATGAGTCAACAGGTAAGTCTTAACATGGAGATTTAGCTTTCCTTATTCCCTTCTCTCTCTCACCTTTTGTTCTGGTGTTTTTCTCCCTAGGCGCTGGGGCGTGACTGCAAATCCGGATGATCGCTGCTGAACATGGAGGCGCCCTGTGAAGGTGAGTGGAATGCGGCGCTGCAGCGATCGACGCGATGAGGTTTTAAATTAAAGTCTTCCTTTTCAGGATTGTCGGCGAGATGTCTCCGGGATGCGGATTTAGCAGGTAAGGAATTTTCCTTCTTCTGTTCTCTTCTTCTCTTCCTTTGCAGGTGATCCAGGATGCTGGCAGGCATGGCAGAAGTCAGGATGCAGGAGCAGACACGGTGAGCGTCCAGCTGCTAGATGCAGAACAACGCGAAGCACGTGTGGCTGTTCAGGTGGGGTTTGAATAGCCTTGGAAGAAGTTCCAGGTATGAATCCTTCCTCCAATCAGGTATGTATCCTTCCCCGACCACGCCCGGATGGTAAATTAGTCCCACAGGTAAAGTAGTTCCTTTCAGGCCTCAAGGAGGCCGGGATCCTGCAGCATGGTCTGCATCAGGTAAGTGCACCCAAGCATTCCCATAATGAGCCTGGCGCCTATGGCGCCAGGACTGATGTCTTTTATGAGCCTGGCGCCATAGGCGCCAGGACACTGTCCAAAGGGCCCCAACATGGGGTTGCTGGGTCCTTCCTTGGGGACTGGATGTCCGCTTTCAGGGACACCGGGCTTGAACCGGCTCCCCGGGAGCGGGCATCATGACAGTATGTTCCATGCGAGTAAATTGGTCAAAATCGTTTCCCTGATCACCTTGTCAAAGGCCGAAGTCATATCCAATGCCGCCGTATATAGTGGGTCGGATGCCGTAACTAGAGCTTTTCATTGCAGCGAGACATAAATAAAGCCATTTAATATTACCCCCATGTTCTTTGTCAACCCTGTTTGAAGCATTGACAAGCGACCTGATTGTGTAGCCCAATTTGACAAGTATTTGAGCACACAAGAAGCCATAATCTTACTTGAGGTGTTAAGCTGACTGGACTCTAGTTGGAAGGCAAAAAAAAACAATCTCCCTTCTTATACATTGTCACCACGATGGGTTTACTCCAGGTATAAGGCTTTTCCCCAGTGTTTATTACCTGATGTAGAGCGACCAGAATATATTCGCCCATAAACCTGTGTCCGATATGTACAATAATTTTGACAGGACCTCCAGACCACAAGCAGACTTGCTTTTCACGCTAATAGTTGCTATATCGAAGATCATCTGCTTCAAAATGTGGGGCCCATTTGTGCTTTGTATGTTTGTGGCTGAAGTCATTAGATTCAGGGCCGCCATAAAAGACTGATTGAAAATATGACACCCATTTGGATTCTGCAATTGAATTGGATTGCATGTTTTGCGGACCCCGATTTCCCCATTTAGCAGACTCCATATTCCCCTAATATCGTGTTGTTCTATGTATTATATCATGCATTGGCTAACATGAATTCTCCTAGTCCTGATAAGTAATTTCCTCCAGTTTTTATATTGATCCTGTATTCGTTCTACCTGCTTTAGTATAGGGGTTTGTTCAGTAGGGTTCCACCTTATTGCCCTCCTGAGGGCATTTACATCTTGTCTCAGAGCCAACCTTTTTTTTTAATGTGCATGTTGCATGGACGCTGACGAGTTACAGTAAAAGGACACAAGGGGATGTCATTATTTTCGTGAACCATGGCTGTATTCTCCCCTTGGTTTTTGGTAAGCCTAGTAGAGAGGTTCTTACTGAACGTTCAGGATTGTTCCACCTCTCCCAATGGATAGCTAGATTTGCAGATAAACGCCAGCATGAGCGATTTTCAATTAATTTTATAATTATTTAAAACCAGGTTCTTGATGTGACTGGTCTGGATCACCAATTGACCAAATAGGTGCGTACACTCAAATATTAGCTTAGCATGATCATGAATAGAGGATCTGCTGCAAAAATAAAGTCTATTGTAGAGAGCGAGGAGGCACAGAACCAAGTTGGATGGGTTTGGACAGTCCCCGTCTTACCATTAAATCTTCTCAAATTCCCAAATTGGCCCAATTGGTACCTTTCAAACTGTTTTTTCCTGACATTACAGGTTCGATGCTTGAGTGGGACGACTGACTCCCTGTTTTTATTCTCTCATTCCCTTGAAAATCCTGACAATAGCAATTGAAGTCACCTGCTAGCTTTGCCCATTCTAAAAGCGCCTCCACCAATACTGATAGCATTGCCTCCTCCCACACTGACACAGGATTACAATGTTCATTTATCAATAGAAAATCCTTATTTGAGTTTTCAGACTCAACCTTCAACACTCCAATTAGGCAAGCTGATGATTTTGTGTTGTGAAAGGCCAAAGAGGACCCTAGATTGCATTTGCCCTTTGGTTCCTTTGCTGGCATCACAATAACGTTAAACCCATCAATAATTGGACTATATAATAGCAATGTTTCTTGAATAAATTTAATATCCACAACCCTTACAATCGTTATCTAAAAAGCTAATAAACCCTCTAGAATTCCAACTTAAAAAAGACAGGTTCAAATCTTGGATATGAAGAGGACCACACTGGCAGAATCGTGGGGAGCCATAACCAATCCTGCTCGCTCCCATAGTCCAAGTTTGAACTGACCTGCCTGCGAACCACACTATCCACTGTGCCCTTTATATGTAATTGGTCGTAAAAAAGATCAGTTCTTTGCGATACATTAGAATTACACAAAGCTGGCATCAACATGTAGACCATTTTTCACTGCACATATATCATACCCGTTTTAATAGATCTGTTTGTGCACTTATAACCAGTTTAAATAACAGCTGTGAGTAGCAGCAGACCAACACTTGTTATAATGTACATTATCATAAAATTCTACTAGTTTCACATTGGCAGAAGTCAAATTGGCTAAATTATCCAAGTTTCTAAATACTTCTTTGATCCTTGTCCTATGCAATGTTATGTCCTGATCCTCTCTAAAGATAGACTCTAGCCTCAGACATAAAGATTTTGATTCCTCTGGGCCCGCAGTATCCATATAACTTAAACGTTTTTTGTGTATGGATATTCTTGTCGGCCTCATACCACTGTCCATAAAGGTCACCGGAAATGGGACAGAGGATTTCTGGGATTGAATCCATTTGCCTTAATTTGCCAGACTGCTTTGAGGGAGATTCCTTTATATATTTTTGGCACTCCTTCCGAGTTGTAGTAGGGGTATTCTTAAGTAGGGGAGAAATTGCATGATCCGAATTTGATCCGTTTATGATTGAGTCTATATGAACCGATTCATGCTGCTCATTGTCCCCAATTATTAAGGACTGCACATCTCCCTAGTGGGTAAGCTACTATCCCTAAGCTTTTAAAGCGGTGAGAAGGCACTCTTTGCGTGAGGATGTTCAGCCGCATCCTCTTTGCGCAAGGATGTTCAGCTGTATTTTTCATCTTTGCATCTTTCGGCAGCAACTTTGTATCATGAATCTGCTCATTATTCCTTTTGCGATGTATTCTTTCTTTCCTCCACTTCCTTTCACCATCTTGAGATGTGTACAACAGAGATTTCATTTGGGCAACCCACAGAATTTTCCAAGGAAATTTCCTCGACCCAGATTGACGAGTTGTGTGACTGTTTCTTTGATTTTTTTTCTGCTACTGCTTTTGCTTTAAACGTTTTGCTTGTTGCCTAATACTATCAGTTTTGGTTGTCTTCACCTTGCCTTCTTCTCTCTGCTTTTTATTTTCTGATCCATTGGTAATGGGCCGTGGTGAAAAACTCCCCGTATCCGATGGTCTACTGTTAGATCGGCCGGCAGAGTTGCCTTTTTGTTCCACTGTTGGGGAAGGTAATGAGTTCTGTTCCCCTCTCACTGTTTGAGGATCCTGAAGCAGTCTCAGTATTTGTGAGAGCTCAGATGCATGTGTTTGAGATTCTCTATGTATAGAGTCTTAAAGGTGAACCAACGATTGCAAAACCATCTTTAGAGCAAAGATTGGGCCAGGACCCAAATTGGAGAGATCATGAAAATCAGGCATCGGGGTATGAAAGTGAGATTGAGGTGTATTCCTTCCTCTGGGCAATTCTATATTTTGTATCTGAATAACAGAAGGGTTCACTGGATTGTTGGAGAGTATTAACAGATGCACTTAAGTGCCGACATTTCATTTTCCAGGCCTCTATTAATGAGGTATTCTCTATGACTCTCCCCGTCACTGCGTCAGTGGTCTGCTCTATTTGCTCATAGGTAGGAGGGTTTGTCTCGTTTGGGCCAGCTAAAGCGTCACTATAGGCTTGATTTCCAGTATGCAGAAAAAACGCTGTCATTTTGTTTCTTTAAGTATCGTCTTTCTTTTTGGACGATGAAGCTTCTCCCAATTGTGTCATCATCTCAGTATCTAATCGCATATTTCATTTGCTTCTGAGGATGTGATGTTTTTTACCGCTCTCATGGTTAATGAGTTTACCCGCCCCTAAACAGACTGGGGCAAATAGCACTGCAGACGGTGGTAACTGGAGAACAGTTGGCCAGTGCAACAAAGTCAACCAAAAAAAACAGAGGGGGGGAGACAAATTGTACTCATGTCAGCCGACAAACCAGCATTTCTCTGCGTCCCTCCTAAGCCCCCTGCTCCAAACTGCTCTAAAGTGCACCCACGCACACCGTGGCACTACGCACCGGATTAGGATGTTTTAAGCGGGTGGGTCTTGTGTCACAACGAGTCTGTGCTGAAACACCAAGGCAGCACATCAAAAGTTCCTCCAACAAGCAGTGCGTCCTGCTCTCCAATGCACTCCCTTTCACCACATATTACTTATCAGCATCATTATTACCCACAATGTGGAACTCAGTTTGGGGCCTCGGAAGGATGAATGAATGAGTTGGCCCGAGAGGAGAATCAAAAACATGTCCATGTGGATACTCCTTCTCGCTGGAAGCGTGAGTACAACATGTGGCGCTAGCATCTCTTTCCTGATGGATGGAATAGATTTAGGTTCCAATTATTTTTTTTATTCAATATTCAATTCTGAATTCAACTTGACTGTCAAGGAAATGAGCCACTTCAATGCCCAAGTGCTTAGAAGTCCCTGGACACAGGGCATTCCTTGGTCTACACTATTTTAAAATCTTGAATTTTGATTCAAAGTAATAATTTCCTCATTATCCACATTTTCTCTTCTTGCCTGTGTGCGTGATGGAGAATGTGTTGGCAGGGTGTGATGCATGGAAGTCTGGGCATGTGAGCGGCTCCAATGTTCCATGAAGTGCCAATTAGCTCTGAATGACAGGATGGATGGATGACCAGTGGATTACCTGATGCTGACCTAACATCTTACTACTAATTACATCTGATAACCTGACAATGTCACTGTGAAGAATAAAGTACAGACAGTAGCAGAGGCAGCTTTTGGTGCCAGGGGCTGTTAATTGGGTGCCAGCGGAAGGGCACAGCAGGGGAAAAAGGGTGGACCAAGAGGGGGGTACCCCCCGACCCTCTCCATGGCTCCGTCTGCCACTAAGTGCAGACCTCCATAAACGTGGCTCCAGAGTTATCTGTGTATGCAATCTTTCAACTTAACACTACGTTAACATTTTTTAGCCTTAAAGCTCATCGTACTAAGCTGTGCCGACTGATAAAAGCCACTCACTTGCCACTTTCTGCTCCCTCACACTCAGACAGCTAACTTCCACCTGATCTGTTGACAACCCCAAACTAGAAAAGCTGTTCTTGATGAGATTTTACACCTCATTGCAACAGCATTCATCAACTACACAACTATCATCTTCACTGGAGGGCTCAACCTGCCCAGGAGTCACAACACCAAGAAAACCAGAGACATCCTACCTTTTGCCCCTAAGGACATTAGCAACTTCTCATAGAGCAAAACACAACAAAGGCAGAAACACACTCAATCTGGTATTCACCACCTCTCCAGCCATCGTGTCTTCCCCACTACCTTTGGACAAGACAGACCACGCAGCCATACCCATCCCAATCCACCACAAACCACTCCCCCACCAGGGTCCACTCACACCAACTATGACACCCCACCCCCTTTCAAGAACCTTTCCATGAAGCAATGGAAAGAAACCTCGGCCTCCACATCCAACTCCCTTGTAGAATGTCAATCCCCGATCAGCACACTCAAACAGACCCTGCGAATACCAACACTCATGCACCTTCTAAAATATGGCATCAACAAGCAATAGGCCTCCACACCTTGTTACACACAAACTCATTGACAGCAAGTGCGCCATACGCATACAAGAGATGACCTGGAGAAACCCCCACTAACTAGATTAACCCATCACTCTTAGTATCCTTCATTCAGCATGTAGGACACGCCTTACAATAGCAAAAGCAAACTACTACACAACAACCAGCATTCAAGCATCCAATAAGAGCAGATCAATCTTCCAAACTGTGGAGCACTGCATCAACTCACTACCAGAACCAGCAATACCACAATTCACTGACAAATGCAACATCCTCAACAACTTCTTTACAGACAATATAAGGCAACCAATTAATAGCTTCAAGCACAGCACAGATGTCCCACCCATGCACGCCAAGAACAGGTGGGACATCAGAAGGCAAAGCGAACTAAGGACAATTACTCCAGTAGACCTGATTAATATTCCTGCAGCGCTCAAACTAACAAACTACAAAAATAATATTCTCCCCTCGTTTATTGTGACGATCAGCAAAGGTGAAAAGCTCATAACACTTTTCAACATCATTGACACATTCCTCACACAAGGCATCATCTCACATGCCTTGATAACAGCACAGATGATAATGATAATGCTTTGTTATTTATATAGCGCTTAAGCCTAAGAGCTGTACATAGAACATATTTACATACATGAATCATCCCAACCGAAGTTGGTACTCATTTATGGACCTCTGAAGGATGAAAGGCTTAGTTGGCCTTGTCGGGATTCTAACCTGCGCCTTGCAAATTCCATTTGCCCTGTTTATGCTAGACTTACCCATTCTGACGCATAACTACCTTACTTATGTCCGTCTAGCCTAATTGAAACCTGCATTTGCTATATCTAGATCGGACTAGCCTATCTCGAGCTACAACTGCCCAACCTAGATCAGATCAGCATACCCCGCTACACTCTGAGTGACTAGCCCCCAGACTGTACTATACTGTCACACCTAAACTACTCTACGCTGCTCCCACTTAAATGCTCGTCAGAAAGACCTTGGTGTCCCTTCTGCCGATGCCCACCTTAACAATAATCTACTTAATGATGTCCCAAAGTAAGTATGTGCCTTGTCCCACACCTGACAGAAATACTCTGACAGAAATACTAGGCTACGAGCTAGGCTTTCCTGCCTGTCTAAGCCTAAAACTATCAGCAACAAGTACCTAAACCTACGCTCTAACCACAACCAAAATACCTCATACCCTGAGCAAGCCCCTATACTAATGACACCATGTGCTAAACCTAAACAACACATACTAGCTTCTATGGAACCACAAAGACTATCTAACACAACCACAGTATCTGGAGCGCTGATTAATGCCAGATCTGTAGTGGCTCATGCCACAGAAATAGCTGACATCCTAACTTCTGATGATCTAGACCTCCGAGTTGTTACAGAAACCTGGCTGCATGAGGCAGCGGGCCCAGCCCTCACATTAGCCATACCGGAGTATTATCAATTAATCAGAATGGACAGACCGAATGCCAGAGGAGGTGGCTTAGCCATTATAGCTAAAGCTAACCTCGACCTAAAACTCAACTTTACCACCACTAAAATCATGTGAACTACTCATTGCCAAATTGCCCATATCCCTCTGTCGCACTTTAACTATCTACCTAATATATAGGCCACCAGGACCCGTCAGCACATTTGAAGAGGACCTATCTAGCCTCGTAGCAAATAATACCAAAGACTCCTCTCAAATACTTATGCTGGGTGACCTAGGATTCAATGACCCAGAGGACAAACAAGCCCAAGCAATAGCAACCATGCTCGCTGAACACGGCCTAAACCATAAAGTCCTCTCTCCAACTCGTGGCGAAGGGAGGACCCTAGACTGGGTAGCCACCTTGAACTGTCCCACCGTCATTACTAAAACTAACCCCTAACCATGGACTGACCCCTATCTAATTGACATCTGCCTAACCTTACACAAACAAATAGCCAATGATAAAATTATGGCACCTCCCCGCCCCACTAGATCAAAAGAATACATTACACCTGAAAACAAGAAAAGTGGCAGAAAAAAACCCTGGAGGGTACAGCGCATGGATGGCAAGTACAGGTGCTTGCTGGTGGGCTGCGGATGAGAGCGATAGTGGGAACCTGCCAAATTACCCACAAAGTAAACAATGAAGGAAGACTGGGTTTGCTCTCACACTGCGCACACAAAATCAAAATAGAAGCATAATTTGCTGATTATATTGAGTGATTTTAATCAACAACGTTGCAGCCTGACACGTGTTTCGAGCTTCATGCTCTTCTACTGAGGCTGTTTACAAAGTGTAGGTGAAAATAAATATTGCACATTTTCAAAAACAATAGTAAAAATCAAACACAAGCACCCAGAGCCAAAACACATGGAGCAAATAGGGTGTGCCAACCACAAGTAAAATAAAATGAGAGGCCGAAACAACCACAATGCCGTAGTAATTGAATAGAAAGTTAACAGATAGTACATTTGGATTAAACATAAGGTAAAAAACATATTACCAATGAAGTGCGGCATTGTTTGTCAAAGGATGTCAGGTTGATGAAGAGAAATAAGAAAATAAATAAAGAACATTAATCGAGGAAAAAGGGGTTGCAATGGTGATCAGCCAAAAAGCACATGGGTAAAACCTAATTATATGGGGGTACCTTGATCTTGGTCAATCTGCAAATCTCGTGCTAAATGAAATAATTATGCAGTGAATTAAATTGAATTAAAGATGAGTCAAAGGATAACGAAATTTAAAAGTCAATAAAAATGGGCTTACCAGGTATTGAACCTTAAATAGATTTAAATAGTATTACGTGGGCTCCCTATAAGGCAAGAAGAATATATGAAAAGGTATTTTATTTTGAAGAAAAGTTGAACTAATTTTAACAAACGCCAAATTGGCAGACATAACGAGCAAAAGTAACACATAATAAAATTTGAGAAAATATATAATGGCAACGTACCAATAACTTGCAGTTGCACAGAGAACGTTTTTGGTCAATCAGAGCAATGCTGAAATGTATCCAAAGTCCAAGTGGTAAACAAACCATAAAGAGAAAAAAAGCAAGGGAGAAGCATCAATTAGCCAATTGAATGTTGCCTCCGGCGGTCGTCTAGACTAACACAGAACTGATTAGGGTCCCCGTGTAGGTTAGGGTTCATCTACAAACTAACTAAGCGATAACTTACCAGCGCGTCCGCTGCTAAATGAAATGAATGGAGCCTCTCGCGTGAGGTTCTGTGTCCATACTTGAATGGAACAGAAAAGGGCGGCAACAGCAAAAAAGGCCAAATGCCAACACAAACAGTGCGGTAGAAGAGCCGCCATATTGAACTAGTGTTGTGCTCTGCAATTGTGCAGAAACGAAACAGTGCGGAGTGAAATATATGAGAGAGTGGCAATAGTCATTAATAATCTTTAGAAGTATAATCAACCAGCCAATGGGGGAACCCATTTGGATAGATGGGTTATTGGAAGTAACTTGTGCGTGTGGGAGTTGTAGATTGTGGGCTGAATGTGACAAGGCCCATGAGATGCATATATTAAAGTAGCAACTGGGACATACGGAACAGGGGACCGTTCATGTTATAAACATTTTGAAAAAATGTTTTAATACAAGTGACGAGTTCCAGAGACAACATGCAAGCGGGGGAGCCAATTAGGGAATCATATTGTATCAAAACCGATTACGTAACCAGATCAAAAATGAAAGTTGAAAAAGCCTATGCTCACACATGTATTGATTGACAGATCACCATCGTTACAAGTATATAATGATTCGAACCCTTAATAAATGACACTTGACAAATCACATACAGTAGGGTTCTAATGTATATGGGATCACAGAAACACAGATAGTTCATGGTCTGTGTTGAGACCAAAATCAACAGTACGGTATTGGCAAATTAGGCGGGCTTCTAATTGCCAGAGTTTTAATACCAGGTTACCTCCACGTTGTGGGAGTGTAACCTTCATGATCCCAGCGAATTGGATCATTGATTTGTTATCCATTTGATGAACACGTTGCCAATGCATGGCTAGGGGGTATTTGGAGTTAGATTGTGCAATTGAATAGAGATGTTCCCTAATACGGATTTTCAATGGACGAATCGTACTGCCAATGTAATAAAGGCCACAAACACATTTGATACAATAAATACAAAATTTGGAATTACAATTAATGAAAGAATTGATCTTGTGTGTGCCTAAGTGACCAAAGTCAATGATCGTGGTCTCAAGTGCATGTGAGCACACAGAACAGCCCCCACATTTATGGAAACCTGGGCGTGAGGGTTGGTGTAACCACGGTATATGTTGTTGGTGTTGTGGTGATATTGGCATGAATGAGGGGGAAAGAATATTCTTAAGATTGCTTGCTTTGGTATAGATGAAGCTTGGTGTGCTCTCAACCCAAGGAATAATGTCCCGGTCGAGTTGTAAAATGTGCCAGTGTCTTTTGATTATATTGTAGAGTACTGAACTATCCGAATTGAATCTAGTGATGAATTGCAATTTCTGAGAGTGGGCAGTCTCATTCCGTACTTTTGGTGTGAGTAGATCGCACCTCTTCATGACTCGTACTTCTTGCTCAGCTTTAGCTACTGATCGATAATCATAACCTCTGGAAAGAAACCTCTGACATATTAGTGAGCATTCTTCATTGAAGTCAGTGTTCAACAGACAATTACGTCTAGCCCTGATAAATTGCCCTTTCGGAATATTGGAAATCACAGTTTTCCTGTGACAACTACTGGCATGCAAAACTACGTTAACCAATGTAGATTTTCTGAAGGTTTTGGTCACAAACTGATTGTCCGAAATGCTAATTGTAAGGTCCAAAATATTAATACTCATAAAGCTGTATGTATGTGTAAAATAGATGCCCCAATTGTTTGAATTAAGATAGGGGACAAATTCATTTAGGCATTCAATGGAACCCTGCCACACCAAAAACAAATCATCAATATATCTCTTCCACATATAAATATGGGGTTTGAAAGATTGGTTTGACAAAGCAATTTGTGGTTCATAATTATGCATAAAGATATTTGCAAGGGCAGGAGCATAGCTTGCCCCCATCGCAATTCCAATACATTGTCTGTAATAGGTGTTGTTAAACAGAAACACAATATTATAAAGAACAACTGTTAGTAAATCTTTAATCATTTCTATATGTTCAAAGAACGAGGCTGAGTGTGCTCTGAAAATGTAGTAAATACTGCTGATTGCTTGTTGGTGGTTAATAGAGATGTAAAGGGCTTTAAAATCAAGTGTAACCAAGATCAAATTAGGTAACATAGGTAACTGATCAAGCATCTGAAGAATATGCATAGTATCACGGATGAAAGTTGGTATAGTGTTCACCAGTGATGAAATACACTCATTGATATTAGGGGTCATTACGACCCAGGCGCTAATTGCGCCAACATTACCACCATGGTGTAAACTATGTTTACACCATGGTGGATGGCGGATTTACCGCCCCATTCCAAGGTGAGTGGGGCGGTAAATCCCCATTTCCCATTTTCCCTTCCCCATTCCCATTTTTGCCCCATAGGGCATAATGGGAGTGGGGAAGGCGCTAATTACGCCACCGTAAATTACGGTGGCGTAATTAGCATCATGGCAGGTTAGCGCCATGGATTTTAACGGCTGCTAAAAGCAGCCGTTAAAATCAGAATCAGGCGTTAAGGGTTAACGACGGCGTTAACCCTTAACGCCTGGGTCGTAATGAGGCCCATAGAGGGAGATGGGCTGCAGAATACCACCACCACCACTTAGGATTGGTCTCCCTTCTGGTATTTTGGTAAATGGTCAGCCCTTCTACAATTAACAATTGTTTTTCCACATCAGTTAGTAGTCCTGCTGTATACCATTTGTCTACTACTGATTTGATAGTTCATCGAAGAGAGGCCATGGGGTTACCGGGTAAGATTTCATAGCAACCCGGGGAGTTTAAATGAGTGAGACCCATTGTAATGTAATCAGCTTTATCCATGATAACAACGTTGCCTCCCTTGTCCGCTTCCTTACTGATAATGGTGTCAATAGTAGCCAATTTGTGTAAAGCTAATTGTTCTGAGCGTGAGAGGTTAAATTTGTTGCTTTTACGTCTGACTGAATCTTGGAGTTTGTGAATGTCATTGATTACCACTTGGTGAAACGTATCAATTAAATTATCCTTAGGAAATACAGGAGTAAATTTAGATTTGCATGAGAGTTCTTTCATTTTCAGACTCTGTTGTTGGATAGTCAAGTCATGCAGAAGATCCATGACATTTTTGTTACAATCAAATTCACAATCATCAATAGACATCAGTACATGAGTGCTCAACATAGTTTGTAATGTGGTGTTTGATGGTAGGGTTTCTTGGGGTTTGCTTTTGTAGTACTTAACTTGTGTGTCAAAAAAATGTTTTATCTTTAATTTGCGAATGAATTTGAAAAGGTCTATCTGGATCTGGACATATTCATTGAAACCCGTTGGTGCAAAAGAAAGTCCTCGATTGAGGACTGCACGTTCATCAGAGGAGAGCGAATAACTACTCAAATTATGAATCAAATCTATCTGGTTTGATTCATGAGAGTCTGTTGGTACGATGCCCGTGTGACTCGGCGTTGCGCAAGTGGGGCGTTTGCGCCTGGTTGGTTGGCCACCCCTTGTGCCCCGAGGCTTGGGTCTGGGGTTGTAGTATTGGCGGGTGGAGGTAATTGGAACCAAACCTTTTTGGCTGCTGCTAATGCTGCTTGACGATTGCCTTTCTTGTATCTGCGAATTTGTTCTAAAAAAGGCGTGGGCTGAATAATTTGCATTTGATAGCCTTCTGTGGACTCCAAATCATCAGAGGGATTAGTCTCAAGACTAGTTGAGACTGCATCAAGATCTGTTATAGAATTGGGTTTTGTCGGCATCACTCTCGGCATCAGAGTTCGCAGGAGATGATGCTAAGCTACTTGTGCGGGAACGAGAGACTTGATCATATTTCGGTTGATAGATGTATACCCTATTATCACGATAGTCTCTGTCATCACGTGAGAATTTACGTGATTTCCGTAAATTCACTTCATCTTGGTGTTTGCGTAGACGAGCATACAAGGTTTTATAATTCTTGTCTACAGTGGCACTAGGTGCATTAAAAAGGGCAATTTCTTCTTTCAAAGAGTCAATTTGAACAACAATTCTATTGTGTTCTCTCTTAGCGTGTTCTATCAGTAACTTTAACATGTTATTTGAACTGGTTGTTAGATTGTTTTCCCAATCTGTTGCTAAGTCGTTATCTAGGGGGTCTTCAAAGTCCGGTAGGATCAGTATACGGAGACCCCTGAGTATTTTATTTTCTTGTAGATAATGCGTGAGAGTGGTCTTTTCCCAAAATGTATTGATCTCTCTGATGCTGAGTCTTTCCAATTTGATAAATTTAGATCGAAGATCGTCTGATTCAGATGTCATCCTCTTGAAAGGATTCAAAGTTGAGCCCCTAGGGACAAATAAAGCTTTGATATCATCATCTCTAGTCAAGATATATTCTGCAGTTGCGGCTATGTTGGCTATAAAGAGGGTAGATTGTATACAAAAATGCCAAATTTGCTGCTGTACCACTGTGGTCTAGACTGTAAACAAGAAAAGTGGCAGAAAAAAACACTGGAGGGTACAGCGCATGGATGGCAAGTACAGGTGCTTGCTGGTGGGCTGCGGATGAGAGCGATAGTGGGAACCTGCCAAATTACCCACAAAGTAAACAATGAAGGAAGACTGGGTTTGCTCTCACACTGCGCACACAAAATCAAAATAGAAGCATAATTTGCTGATTATATTGAGTGATTTTAATCAACAACGTTGCAGCCTGACACGTGTTTCGAGCTTCATGCTCTTCTACTGAGGCTGTTTACAAAGTGTAGGTGAAAATAAATATTGCACATTTTCAAAAACAATAGTCAAAATCAAACACAAGCACCCAGAGCCAAAACACATGGAGCAAATAGGGTGTGCCAACCACAAGTAAAATAAAATGAGAGGCCGAAACAACCACAATGCTGTAGTAATTGAATAGAAAGTTAACGGATAGTACATTTGGATTAAACATAAGGTAGAAAACATATTACCAATGAAGTGCGGCATTGTTTGTCAAAAGATATCAGGTTGATGAAGAGAAATAAGAAAATAAATAAAGAACATTAACTGAGGAAAAAGGGGTTGCAATGGTGATCAGCCAAAAAGCACATGGGTAAAACCCATATTATATAGGGGTACCTTGACCTTGGTCAATCTGCAAATCTCGTGCTAATGGAAATAATTACGCAGTGAATTAAATTGAATTAAAGATGAGTCAGTCTTCCTACATTACACCTGACAAACGTCTACCTCTCCTGCTCCCCGTTATTAATGCTCTTTCAAGTAACTCAGATGCCGATACTCTGGTGGATCTCTACAATAATACTATGACTAAGGCCCTTGACACCATTGCGCCTTTTAAGCTATGCAAAAGTAAACAGCAGGCACACCTCAACGCCTAGTTTACCCCTCACCTTAAAGAACTAAGATTGCAGAAGAGAAAACTAGAAACTCTATGGCAACACTCCCCAACGGACGAAAACAAACTGCAATTAAAACTCTTGGAAAATAACTACAAGAAAGAAATTATCCGCATGAAAAAAGATCTCTTTAATGAAAGAATCTCAAATGCCAGCTCCAATACTAAGGAACAGTTTGTGATCCTTCAGGAACTAGAATCACCCATACCTCCTCCTGACAACTTACCCAAAGACAAACAATGGTGCACCAGCAATAAGAATGCCATAGCTAACAAAATAACAACACTGCAAACTAAAATTGCCATAAAAAAGCCTCCTTGCCCTCTAACGAGACGCCAACTACCACCCCTACTAAAGACAAGCCCAGTCTAGCACCGTTTAAATTTACCAAAGTATCAATTCAGGAAACTGAAAAAATTATTGCATCAATGAAGCCTTCTAATTGCAAAGGTGACAATTGCCCTGCCCAAATAATTAAGGATGCAGCAAGAGATTTAGGCCCCTTCATCTCTAAAATAATCAATGCTTTCTTTTCATCCAATACTGTCCCAAGTAATTTAAAAGAGTCCTGGGTTTTACCTCTTCTTAAGAAACAAACACTAGACCCATCCATCCCTACTAATTATAGGCCCATTACCACGGTCCCCTTCCTCCTCAAGATAATAGATAGAGTAGCCTATCTTCAAATTCAGAACTTGAGACTAACCACATCTTGGGCTCCCACCAATCCGGATTCAGACTATAACATGGTACGGAGACGGCCTTAATTGACCTTAAGGCACAAATTGACGAACTTAACGATAAAGGAAACTCTGCCATGTTGCTCCTCCTTGATCCGTCGGCAGCCTTTGACTTGGTGGACCACTCAGTTTTATGCAAACACCTAGCATCGGCTGCGCACTTCTCGAGCGAAGCCTTAGCCTGGGTCGAGTCATTCCTGGACAACAGAACTATGCAAGTCTTCTCTACCTCGGCATCGGCAGACCCAATTTAAACAACATGTGGCGTTCCACAGGGCTCTTGTGTCTCACCAACTATGTATAATATGTTTACCAAGCCTTTATTCGACAAATTGAACAGACTGGGTGTCACCTACACAAACTACCCAGACGGGCAATTGCGTCTCAGATATGGCCTTGGTAAATGAAATATACATCCTCATTCAGGAATGGATGGCAACTCATGGCCTCTGCCTGAATGAAGATAAAACAGAGATCCTGATTCTTTATTGTTGGCTCTGCCACGAATGTAAAAAAAATGTGACAATAATTACTCCGCCTTCAACATCAATGGAAACATAATTACAGTAGCCCAAGAAGTGAAGACGCTAGTTGCATTATCCTAGCCAATGCCCTTATATTATCTAAACTTGATTATTGCAACGCCCTATATTAGGAAGCCAACAAATACATCACTAATAAAATCCAGACACTGCAAAACAATACCCTTAGAATGGCCTTGAACCTCCCGACCAGAGAACATGTATCCAAAACGAGAAGAGACCATCACTGGCTTAAAAACAGTGATAAGATCCTCCTCAAAACAGATTCGTTAACTTTCAAATGCCTAAATAACGCAGCCCCACCTTATCTCATGGAAAGAATAATCAGAAGCACACCAACCCGCCCTTCTAGAGCTGCTAACTCCCACTGCCCACAAATACCTATATTCAGGTTATAAAAGCTACAAAACCATTATATTAAAAAAAGACAGTCACAAGGGGGCACCTATACTCAGGTTAAAAAGCTGCCCAGCACTGGAATGCACTCCCACTTGATCTTAGAATAGATCAGTCCTACTATAGCTTCAGACGCAACACCCTCAACTGGCTATGATCCAACGACCACTATGACTAACCGACTTTTGGGACCTGCTTGTACTTCTATATTTTACTCTAACTCTGTAATTAATGTATGTATGTATCTTACCTTATCTGTCTCTACTTTGTAACTAAGCTATAAGTATACTTTGTATTCTGTTGCGCCCAGTTCCCTAAGGGTTCGGTGCGCCCTACAAATTAATAAACAAACAAACTAACAAACATAGATCCACACTCGAACTGGATGAACTGGCCAACTATTGCCCCCTCACTCATCTACCCTCCTTTAGCGATATGCTTGAGAACATCACCATCCAGATACATGAAAGGATCACTCAGCACAATCTCCAACAGGACTACCACTGTGGTTTTCGATCACGACGCAGCACAGAAACCATCACCATCCAGGCCATTGATGATGCTCTGCACATCCTGCTCAAATAAAACCCCCTGATTACTCATCCTACTCAACCTCATTGCCGCCTATGAAACCATTGATAATGAAGTCCTCTTTAAAATCCTTGCCACGTGCATGGGCTTCGACGGAACAGTACTGTAGTGGTTTTACTCTTACTTCTTGGCTAGGGATCAACTCGATCAGATGGGCTACAACAAATCCTGCACCACCCAGTAACCCAGGGGTTCCACAAGTCTCCACTCTATCCCTTGTCACCTTTAAATTCTACATGGAGGCTATGGTGGAACTGCTCACCAACAATGACATCAAGATACACCAATATGCAGATGCCACACAACTTTACGAAAAGCTCAATCGCATTAACGATATTCCTTGACTTAAGCACCGTTTGTCCCTCAGTCGAGCCTGGATGTCAAACTGCATCTTTTAATGGATGTCAAGCACATACCTGAAGGTCAACCCATCAAAGAACACATTAATTCTTCTTGAGAACCCATCAAGCATCTAAAAATTGGCCAACTGACAAGAAGCACAATGGAGTTACACCTCAACTTTCACCAAGTGTAACATCTTTGGCTTTAACATTGATTGTGGCCTTTTTTCGTTCAAAACAAACATTGCCAATGTGATGAGCGCAGCATAGTACAATCTTGCGTTCCTCTACAAAAGTCAAGCGTTTTATCCCTGCCTCGATTTTAAGAACCGTTGTGCAAGTCCTGGTTATCTCCGACTTGGATGGTGGCAACATCCTACTTGCAGGAGTACTATCCAACCTTCGTCCCTCTGAAAGCTGTCCAGCATGCTTCAGCACGCTTCATCACAGGTCTAAGAAATCTCGATCAGATCGTAGCCTTCCTCAAGCAACTGCAATGGCTACCCCGCCAAACATGCATCATGTTCGAGACAGCCTGCGTCATTTACAAAGCAGTCACAAACAAAACACTACTCTACTAGCAGGATCTCCAGAGCCGAGAACACCATCAGAAGCTATAAAAGCAATATGCTGAAACAAAGAACTTCAAGAGGGAAAAAAGAGGAAACTGGCCTTTTTCTGCTATGCACCATGAAGACACTTCTCTTCCAAAAATATATCGCAAATGGCTTATCATTCCACTCAACCCCTATTCTCTCCCTCTGGTGCTTCACCCCTTGTCCCCCTACTCATCCCAGCTCCACTTCTACTGCTGCACCATTAAGTGAAACCCCCTAGTTTTGTCCCCATATATAGAGCTCTCCATTGCTTCGCAGCTAGGTTTGCACTTTATATTTCACATACAAACATGCAATATAGGTGTACAACCCTCTTACGATAAGATAAAGGTATTTCACAAACACATGGATTGTTTTAGAAATTATAAATGAACAATTTTAGAAGTAATATATATGCTCCCTCTAAGAAGTATTGCAAATGAAACCCACCTTTTTAGTTTGGCATCAAGTTAACCAACTATTAGGGCTGTACTCGGTGCCTGACATTCGCCGCCCTATTTACTGCCGGACCCCCGTGCAATGCTTCTGGTGGTTGCCAAAATGATCCCCTAGATTCTATTGGGCACAAGTTGTCTGTTGTAATCAGAAAGTGGCAGTATTTATGATCGTCGCGAGGTTGCTTTCAAGTCTAAATACGTACAATAGTGCATGATTGACACACAAGGGGAACAGGCTATACTGATCCTCATTTCCCTACACGTGTATTCTCTTGTGAATAGGAGGAACAGTGATCTCATCACAAATGAAAAACGAAAGTAGGGCTAGCACACAACCCTGCTTCTTGCCGTGCATCAACCCATTCGAGTCAGAGACCATACATACTATTGGCAAACACAGGTGAAAACCATCGTAAGAAGGTGGCCAGATCTCTAAATCTCTGGCCAAAAACATCCCCTCTGGGAATGTGTTATAACCACATGTTCAACAGATCCATGACTGTATAACCAGAATCACATCGGATCACATCACTCCAATCCTTATTGACCTACGCAGAATACCCCTGAGTGGTTGCACTGTGTTCCAAATAGGACGCATTACCTATAAAGCAATTCACTCTCTAAAGCAGACATGACCACAACAAGCCGCACCAAATCAGACTCACACTCAACATCCTACAGATCCAGAAATTGAAAACAGCAAATCAAGCATTCCAACGCATTGCCCCGACAAAGTGCAACCCGCTTTGTAAAGAAATCTACTCTGCCCCTGTTCTGACCCTCTTCCCCTGGGGGGCCACCAAACATGCTTCCCTTCCAAAGTCATTTACTCAGGATTAATGAATGGTCTTCTTGAACTACAACCTGTATTATCCTGTCCATTGGGTCTCTCTTGTCCCCTCCCATACCCCGAAACCCTTTCACCTCATGTTATGCTATACTTGTTTGTTATCTGTAATGTGCTCACCTGCCCTATGGCTAGGATGGCATTATAGAAATCCCTCAAATAAATACATGCAGTGACGAGGTAGTAATGGGAACAATATTCATCCTAGAATGTGATTCTCTGACCTAGTCATCTGGTGGTTGATACTCAGTTAAGGGAAAATGGACAGGTACAGATTTTTTTTTAAATAAGAACTGACCTTTTGAGGACACTGTGTGACTCAAAAGGAAGAGAGAAAAAGTGAAACAATACAATAGTTAGGACAACGCAGGAAGGATATTGGCCTTATAAGTTGGAAGCTATTTTCGAATATGTACCTATGTCTATCAGGCCATCTGCGCCATACACCATGGATGCACCATTAAGCATGCCTATGTCTACCAGCTAACAGAAACATGTTCAACAAGAATGATTATCGATTAAGCGCAGAGGGGCTGCCTGTGAACATCCCAACTGTTTGCCTTGGCTCGCACATTCAGACTTCTGAAACTTCCACACGGCATGAGCTCTTTCTCCTTGACCCCCTGACATGTCCGACAAGACAAATTGATCCATGCTGCCTCGACGCCAACAACGTTCCATCACTACTTCTCTGACACGCATCCCATTCAACCAATCCCATCTCAAGCTAGGAAATCATTTCACTGCCGGAAAACCAATCAAATCGTTCTATATGTGGCTGACCCCTTCTCTTCCTATTTACGTCAGTGAGACTTAGTCACAAGCGCATCTTTGCAAAATGGTGCTACCATTCTCTGTTGGAACTAGAGAAAATAGGTAGGCCCGTTGAGAATTGTTTGAGGAAATAGCTCTTCCCAGGTTTTGGTGCCAGTGGATGCGAGGCGTTCTCACAGAGTGCCGATCCATACATTTTCACTTGCAAAAGTGCAGATATATGCTAAGGACCATTTTCTATGATGGGGCATGATGACTGTGTATTATGTCTGTTCTTAGCAGTATTCTAGTTCTCCCAACATATGTTCATAGAAGAAAGTCAGACCTAGCCAGCCATCTCCTTGGGTTCCGACACCCTAGGTTAGAAGAACCTAACCTAGATCCTAAGGGGTCAACTGCCCCTCCCCCCTCATCTGTCAAAATGATGCTTGGTGTAATAGTGTGCAGCAAGCCCTCTCAGACAAAATCTCACTCCTTCAAACCAAAATCCAGCACAAACGCACCTCCCTCAACACCCTCACCTCAGCCCCACGTCCCCCCACCTATACACCTGTGCAGCACCACACTCTTCAAATTCAGCCACGTCACCACCCAAGGGGTTGCATCGCTCGTCAACAGCCTCCATATGCAAAGCTGACATCTGACCAGCTCCCCTCATCAAAGAATGCTCCGAGCCCCTGATCCCTCTCATCACTGCCATCATCAAGGCATCATTCAACTCCTGCTCTATTCCATCCTCCATCAAAGACGCCTGGATCACCCCCTCCTGAAGAAACCCTCCCTGGACCTTGCTATTCTGCTAACTACTGGCCTATCACTTCTGTCCCATTGCTCTTGAAAATAATAAACTCTGCCGCCTATATCCAGGTCCAAGATCACTTAGAAAAACACCACCCCCTCAGTCCCTGCCAATCCGGCTTCCGCCCCTGTCACGGCACTTAGTCCACCCTCCTGGGCCTAAAAAATCAACTAGATGATGCCCGTTACTCAGGCAACCTCTTTTTCCTCATGCTACTAGACCTATCTGTGGCCTTTGGCTTAGTTGACCATACCATACTCTGCAACGACCTCTCCACAGCTGCCTTATTCTCCCCCTGATGTCATGTTTTTTACCCGACTGCACCTCACGTGTCTTCGCCAGCAACCACTCCTCCACCGCCATCACCTGTGGGGTTCCCCAACGCTCACGCATTTCCCCATCCTCTACAATGTCTTTACCAAGCCCCTCTTTGACCTCTTCGATTGCCACCAAATCAAATGTACCAACTACGCAGACGACACCCAGATGCTCATCCCCCTCGCCGGCATCCATCAGCAAGACACTGCTAACATTAAATGCATCTATGAATCTGTCCAGTCTTGGATGGCGAACCCTGGGCTTTGCCTGAATGATGATAAAACTGAGCTCCTTCATTTCAGCAACCCAGCCCACCTAGCCAACTTAGAACCCGAATATTACTACTTCACCATTGACAATAACACCGTTCCAGTCTCCCCAGTAGTCAAAACCTTGGGCGTCCACTTGGCCTCTACTCTCTCCCTCACCAAACATGTGAACTCCATCGCCTCCTCATTAGCATATACTGTGAAACCCATCAATGACTGCCGCCCGTACCGCACCACCCACAATTGCATCAACATCGCCCAGGCAACCATCTGCTCCAATCTGGATTGCTGCAACTCCCTCCTCACTGGCACCTCCAAAAGGAACCTGCATAAATTACAAACTGTTCAAAACAATACCCTCCGTGCTGCCCTAGGGCTAATAAAATCAGACCACGTCCCTTCAAGCCAGGAGAGATACCCATTGGTTGCCAGTTAAGGACCGCTTCTGCTTCGAAATTCTTACCTTGTCCCAACGCTGCATCAACAATACTGCTCCTCAATACTCCTCAAAGCGTATCACCAAACCAACCTCTTCCAGACCCACCAGAACTTCCTATACAACCTCCTGCACACACAAAAGTTCAGAAGACCCAGAGCAGGAGACTCCAGCTTCCCCGCCCAAGTCACAACACTTTGGAACACCCTTCCACTCCACTTCAGAATGGAAAACTCTCTGACTATCTTCAGAAAAAGACACAAAACATTTCTGTTTAACTGAACTGATCTGACTTGAACCCCTGTGCATACCTGACTTGTACGTATCTGCAACCATTCCTCTTAGCTCACAGCGCCTTGACGCCTTTGGGTTTTCGTGCGCTCTACAAATGTAATAAATAAAATAAATATCTTGGTGCAAAGTTATGTGACTCTGTTCCTGCCACTCTCCTACATGAACCACGTTTCCTATATTTAGAAAGGTATTGAAGTCCAGGCGCTTCACTACACCATTTGCAAGCAGGACTGGTACAATACTCCTGCAGTCCAAGAAAGAACTCAGGACCCTGCTTTTCTGGGAATACTTAGGGGGCACTTCTTCCTAGTTATATACCACCTCTCTTGTATGGGATAGCCAAACCACTATAAGCTGAAACATCTCTGTCCACAGTCCTCAGTTAACCTCAAATTACTTGCACAGCACTATGTTGCTTTCAAGCTAGCTCTGCTCTATATAAACCCAAATACAAACACACAAATAAAGAGACAAGCATAACATTCTGAATAAGTTCAAGAAGCGTTGGTGAATCAATAATTCTGGGCAACAATCTGAATTTAGTATAGCTTTATAGACCAAGAAATGGGTCATTAACACAGGATAATGATCCGCCACCAAGTAATGGCCCGAGGTGAAGTAGAGGGCCATACATTGGAGAAGGTCACTAACCCAAGCAATAATGGTTACTCCTGAGGTCTATGAGGCTGTTTGCACATAGCAGTAGCAGCAATACATGCTTTGAAGTTTTGGTGGTAAAGTAAAAAATATTATAGCGAGTAAAGAAAATAGATAAATTGAGTTACTAAATTAATAAATGGTTTTTTTCAAGTAGTTATATAACAAGATTGTCTTCATAAGATGGGCATTTTAATTCCAAAGTTAGTTGAAGTGAAACAGGATTTTTTTTTGAAAACTTTATTTATTAAATTTTTGCAACACATGAAACAGAAAAGCAAAACCGAACCCCCCCTTCCTCCCATTCCCTCTCCCCTCCCTCCCTGCCTCCCGCCCTCCTTCCCCCAGACAACGAGCATCCGCTTCCCAAATCACCATTCCACTGAATAAATATATCACAATCATTGTAGATCCAACAGTCTCAGGCGCTGCAAGCTCCATATCACCCTAAAGTCATCTTTAAGAAATTCCAACAGCTCGCCCCAGTCCGCCGCAAAGCTCTGAAGTTTGTTGAGAGTGGTATAAGTTGCCCACTCCAGAGCCACCATTTCCCACATCTTCCGGAGCCAGTCCTGGCACACAGGGACCTCAGGGCTCTTCCAGTACTGTGCTATTAACATTATAGATGCCAACGTCAGTATCACCTTTGCCTTCTCCCTCCCTCTAGGTTCACCCGCCACTTCTTTTGTCCGAATGCCTAATAGTATGTGCACTGAAGATCTATCATCCCCCGGGCCAAAGACCAGATCTTGTGCCTTCCTTATCTCCCCCCAAAATGAGGCAGACTTTGGGCATGACCACCAAATGTGCTCGGCGGTGCCTACCAGGCCACATCCCGTCCAACAACTCTCCGAGACCTCGGGGTACATCCTATGCAGCCGAGCGGAGGTATAATGCCACCCATTCAAAACCTTGTACCAAGTTTCTTGTAATTGAGATGCCTTAGCCAATTTAGGGACCTTTCTCCATAGACCCTCCCACTCTGATCTACCAATCTCCCTCCCCACCACCTGTTCCCATTTCCTCATATAGGGCCACTGGGTGCCCGCAGTAGCACTGCACAAAATCTTATAGATTAGGCCTTTCGATCCATTATTAGTGAGGAGAAATCTCTCAAATGGCGTTGGGTCTCGGGTGGGCGCCTTTTTAACCCCTGGATGCATAACCCAATGCCGAATTAGTGCGTACCGCAATCTCTCGCTTTCATGGATTGGCGAATTCCCTCTTGCAGTCTTGAAAAGACAGCAACTCCCCCCCCCCCGGAACATATCCGCCAGTTTCTTGCAACCACCTTCCTGCCACTGAGAAAAGGCCCCCCTCTCCAGTCCCGGGGTGAAGTCCCCATTACCAAAGATAGGAGTGAAGGGTGAAGGAAATGTAGTCAAGCCCCCCGAGCCCGCCAGTTTATCCCCGGTATCCGCCATAAGCTTAGTAATAGCGCTCTCATAAAGATGTCGGGGCCTGAGCGGTTTGGGAAGCCATAGAATTTCTGCTAGGTTACGATGCGCAACCGCCCTGTCCATCCTCACCCACAGTTTATCTGGCCGTCCCTCGACACCCGATAGCCATTCCCTGATGCCACGAAGCTGTGCAGCCTCATAATATCGCCAAAAATTTGGCAGCGCAAGCCCCCCTCATTCTTGCCCGCCGTCAGAAGCCTAAAAGCCACCTTAGCCCTTTTCCCTTCCCAGATGAACCCTTTGGTGAGCGAATCTAGCTCTTTAAAGAAAGTTGATGGAATAGGCAGCGGGACAGCTTGGAAAAGATACAGAAGCCTTGGAAAAGGGACCATCTTCACCGCTGCTATCCGCCCAACCCAAGACACCCGGAGCTCTTTCCACTTTTGGAAGTCCTTTTTCACCGCTTTGAGGAGCGGGGGAAAGTTAGCTGCATACCACCCTGCTAAAGTTGCTGTGATTTTGACCCCCAGGTAACTGATCCCTCCCGGGCTCCACCTAAATTGCAAGTCCTCCTTTAACCTGTCCCGCTCCTAGAACCTTAATGTCAGGTTCAGCACTTCCGACTTGTTGGTGTTAATCTTCAGACCTGATGCCTCCCCAAAAGCCTCCAACAAGGTCACACTCGCTTGAAGCGATTCCCTTGGCGCGGTTAACATCAACAGCATATCGTCCGCGAAAGCCGCGACTTTCTGCTGCTCTCCCCCAAAGGGGACGCCCTGAATCTCCCTAGTCTCCCTGATTGCCTGGAGCAGAGGTTCCAAGTAAATCATGTTGAGTATTGGAGAGAGGGGACAGCCTTGCTTAGTCCCTTGCCGCAGACTTATTCGCCTAGAGGCCTTCCCGTTAACCATCACTCTGATGTTGGGGTCCTGGTAGTTCGCTCGAACCATCCTCATAAAGTCCCCCAAAGCCCATCTTTTCCATTACTCGAAACAGAAAAGACCACTCTACACGGTCGAAAGCCTTTTCTGCATCTAATGCCACCAGGACTGCGGGAGTGTTTGTCCTGTGTGCCTTTTCGACTATGTGAGCCGCACGCCTGATGTTGTCCGATGTTTGTCTACCTCTAATGAACCCCGCCTGGTCGGGGTGGATCGAGCTCGGGAGGATGGACTCGAGACGGCTCGCCAGAATCTTAGTATAAATCTTTGCGTCGACATTAATCAAGGCTATCGGGCGATATGAGGATCTTTCCTCTGGGTTTTTATGAGGTTTGAGAAGGAGGGTGACCTTTGCCTCCTCCATGGTAGGGGTAACCCTGCCCGTTTGCCTAAAAGAATTAAACAGCAATGTCAATTGCGGGGCTAGCTGCAAACTAAACAACTTGTAAAACGCAGCGGTAAAAAATGTCTGGGCCGGGAGCTTTGTGCGCCGGAAGAGCCCTGATCACCTTTCTCACCTCCTCTTCCGAGATCTCTTGATTAAGGGCTTCCCACGTATTCCTAGTAATTTCCCCCAGTTCCACTTTTTGTAGGAATGCCTCCTGAATTTCGCTCTGAGAGTCCTGGGAGGCGTACAGGGAGTCGTAGTATTCCGCAAAGGCCTCCTGTAGTTCCTCTTGCCTTGTAACCCGAGCGCCAGACTCTGACTTCAGCGCTGTGATTGCATTTCTTGCCCTATTACCCCTTAATAAGCGAGCTAATAGTGCCTCCGGCTTATTGGCTTTCATGTAATATTTTTGCCTCAGAGCCAGGAGGGCACCCTCGGCCTTCTTAGTGCGCAAGAGTTCCAACTGACCCACCGCCTTTCTGTAAACCCGCATTGCTGCCCGGGATGGGTTATCGGGCGCTGCCTGCCTCGCGGTCTCCACCTCAACTTCTAGCTGGGTTTTCTAGTGATTTCAAAAGCTTTGCTTTTTTTCGCCGCTGATAGTAGCTTTGAAAGCATCCCACCTAATTCCCTCTCTGGTGTCCTCCTTCCTGTTAATATCGAAGACCCCCCTATCCTCCGGATCCCTCACTATGGCATCTGAGAATTTCCACCCCCACACACCCTTCGCCCTCTCGCCCATATCTAATACCATGGAAACCGTTTTATGGTCCGCTATTCCTATTGGCCCAGTCTGTACCTCATGAATCCTACCCACCAGGCCTGCCGAGACCCAGATATAATCAATTCTGGACTGCGATCCATGCACCCCCGATATAAAAGTGTGGCCTTCCTTATCCCCCTTACATTCCCTCCAAACATCGCGCAGCCCCACTCTAACGACCCTGTCCTTCATCTCTGCGGACGTTACTGCTCCTCCCCCATAAGCTCGCTGTCCATCCCTGTCCTTCTTCCTGTCCCAAGCAATATTGAGGTCGCCCATAAGGATGATCTGACCCCATGCCTCGTCCTCCAACACCTTCAGGACTCGATGCAAAAATTGCTCCTGACCTGAGTTAGGGGCATACACTACTGCAATTGTGTATTGGACCTCTTGGTACTTCCCCCCTGGCTATTATATACCTCCCTCTTTATTCCTAACCACATCACAGACTCTGAAATCCACTGTGTTTCGAATGGCTAGGGCCACCCCCCTTGCTTTGCTAGGGCCTGAAGCGTGGAGGATCCGGTCAAAGCCGCGCAATTTTAATCTGCGCTGGTCCCTGTGTATCAAGTGCGTTTCCTGAAGCCCCAGGATGTCCAGCCCCTCCTTCTGCGTGAAATGCTCCAGCTTCTTCCTTTTAAGAGGGGTATTTAACCCCCTCACGTTATGCGTTAACCACTTAAGCGGACCCCTGACACTGCTTGGTCGCCGTACTTGGTGATCTCCTATTTCCCCTCCCCTCAATTGGTTGCTCGTTGCCCTCCCCCCAAACACTCCCCTGTGTCCCCCCTCCCTCCAACCCCTTCCCTGAAGGATGACTCCTTCCCGCACTTTCTCCACTCCTACCTCAGGCATCTCGCCCTTCCTTTTCCAACATGGCTGCTCCGCCAGTAACCCCAACGCTTTCATCCACCTTTTAGAGGCCCACCACCCCTATCGCTGACCATTCTACATAGGGATTCATTCATTTATGTGCCCTTCCTTCTCCAGGTTTTCCTGGATGCTGCAGATCGTTGTCCTTTGGTTCTTTCCTCCGTTTATCCCCTACAGTCTTCCATTCCCAAGACCTCGATCTGGATCGGCCAGGCGTGTTTCTTGGCTTCGAGCTCGAAGGTGCGTCCTCCAGGTCCACGCGCAGCATGTCAGCTCCTTCTTGCAGTGATGTGATGCGCCTCTGGGCACCCTCCCACTCAAAGACCAAACGGAAAGGTCCATTTGTAACGTATTGCTTTATAGTTTAAAATCTTCAGTAGCGGGCCCATCTGCCTCCTCTTCAGGAGTGTACTGCTCGCCAGGTCTTGAAAGGACCGCCTCCTTCTGAGCATACCTTGCGAATGCTGCCAGGACGTCCCTCGGCCTCGCCGATTGACCCTTGGACAGACGCCCCGTTCTATGCAACCGATCCAGCTCGAGCTCTCCAGGACATCGGGAAAGATGCCTTGGAGTACCTCTTTCAAATTCTTGTCCTGTACCGTTTCCAGCAACATTTTCACTCTAATGTTAACTCTGCGAGATCGGTTTTCCAAATCCTCCATCTGCGTTTCTAGATTTCTGGCGGCGGTGTCCAACCTTTCAATCGCTTCACTATTTGCGGTAGTGTCCTTGTCCACTTCCTGGAGGCCTCTCTCTAAGGTATTCGTTCTTTCGCCCAGTTGACGCATCTCTTGTTTCATTTCTCCTAGGGCTTCATTAAGATCTGCTCGCATCAACTGGAATTGTTCCTGAAAAGTCTTAGATTATTTTGTAAGGCTTGTAACTCCCCCAGGAATTCTCACCTCTGCAGTATTGCTGTGCCCTCCGCAACCCCCTGGGAGGTGCCCTCTCCCACTGACTCTCCGGGGGGTCCGCTTCCTTCCTTGGAGGCCTGCGCCGGCCACAGTTCACGAAGGGTGCCATGAGTATCTCCTGGGGCCTGAGGCGGCCTGTTCCCCCTCCCCTTGACCTTTGTGGACATTCCGCCCGCCTCGCCTCTCCCCGAGGCCGTGTTGCTGCTCCTGAAAAGGGCCGTGGGCCAACTGCGCACCGCCGTGAGCTCACCGCGGCCAAGCGGCTAAGGTTCTCTGCAGCGTGGGTCCGCCCCCCCCCCAGCACAGTGTGCCCAGGTGGCCATATCTCTCCAGGGGCCCCCTTAGCTCCTCAGCCAGCAACCATCACTTAACCACTGGCTACACTCGACAATCCAGGGCAGCCCCTCGTCCCCCTCAGCCTGGGGCAGATGTCGTTATGGCTATGCCCCTCTGGCCACTCTGATGTCCCCTCAGGCCTGCTCGGGCCAGCTGCCCACCGTAACTGCACTTCTCAAGCCCAGTGGCCCGGTGTCGCAAGCTCCTCTCCACCTCCCAGTGCAGACCAGGTTCAAATTGCGTGTATAAGATTTGGGGAAGTAGGGGCCCTCACTCCTGCACAGGTTTTGCCAATCGGCGGACTGGTAGGGGGTCGTTCCCCACCCTCCACGATGGCCTCCTACCTTCTCCTGGGCCTCCGACTCGTTGGGGCGCCGCCACTGGCTGAGCTTCCTCGTCCGCTGTCGCCCGTCCCCGCCGCAGACGGCCGCCTCCTCACCCCTCTGTATTTCAAAATCTGCCGCATGCGGGTAAGGCTCAGCGGGCTTGTTATTCTCAGGTATCCTCTGCCGGTAGCCTTCCTCCGTTCCGGGTCTCCGGCTCTCTCTCGGCCCACGGTCTCGATCTGGGCCCCATCGCTAAGGACGGACCGCCTCACGGACAGACCCCATCGCCACAGCCACCCTCACTCTTGATGGCCTCGAGCCCTCCGTGGGACAGCCGGCGGGGTGTGCTCCACTCCCTCCTGCTGCGCCACCCGCCAGGCCCTCCCCATCAGTTCTCCGATCCACGCCTCTTCAGTGGGCAGGCACGCCGCGGCACCCCGGCGAGCCGTGCAGGTAGACCGCACTGCACACAGGTCCCCCTGCCAGCCTCGGGGAGCTTCTGCCGGCAGCCGTTCCTCGTACTGGGGCTCCGGCGCTCACTCGGCCCCTGGATCCAATCTGGGCTCCGTCCGCTGGGAAGGGCCGCCTCCCGGTAAATCCTTGCCGTCGCGGCCACCTTCTCGCTTGTCGGCTGCAGCACCTCCGCGGGTCCCGCTCCCGCCGGCTGTGCCCCACACCAGGCCTCTCCCGTTGATAAACCACCGCTCAGCCTTCCTCAGAGGGCCCACACACCACGGCACCCCCGCAGACTGTTCACGGGGACCGCCTAGCTTTGGCACTCCTTGGTTCGTTCTCCCACGGGTCCAGAAGGTCCCGAGCCACCCGAATCTCGGCTACTGCTGGGGTGGTGTGCACCTTTAGCAGATGGGTCCGGGGAGCGCCGTCGGCACGTCTACACAGTGCTGGCGGCCATCTTGGAATCGAAGTGAAACAGGTTTAATATGAGCATACATTAGTTGTCATGTAACAGTAAATGTTTTCTCTATAAGAAAATGGAAGTGTATTTGTGAGGAATTTGACCATCCGCACAGGGAGAGTGCACTCGCCTGGGCTTTTTGATTTTTGTTTATTTAAAAGAATGATGATGGGAGATCAACCTCCAGAAAATATGTGGAGCCATTCCTGCACATATTTTCCACGCTCACTGCACAGCAGAAAAATAGTCATGTACTCTGGGAGGACACCGCTTACAAGCGCTGCCCTCCCCTGTCATGTGTAGCTGATACCTGACAGCTGTGGGTACATCAAAAGCCTCTGGAGGGGGCAGCCTGATTAGCATTTCAAGGCCCCATGGATTTGCATCTCCATTGTTACACCTTGTTGGTGGCGGCGAATACTGAAGAATGTTAATTTGCAGGCCTCAGGGAAGGCCTGGGTGCAGGAAGTGACAATGGAGACTAGAGACCAACAACTCTTTGTAATGCAACCCCTACTAGATATGAAAGGGCAGTGAATGTCCTGTCTGGAACCACTCCATTCAGAGCAGGGAAGTATGCAAATTGTAGGAGACGAAAGTCTGCCTGCAACCCTTTACTTCAAAGGAGGCCCATGTTGTGACCAAGCGCTGCATAGGGGCACAGTTAATTAGGGAGACACTTTGATGTACAGCAGACAGGAAGATGAGTGGGAAGTATATGTTGTCATCCTTCCCCTGTCTGTTGCCAAGCACTCTGATATTGACCTGAAGCATCACTGAAGATTGTTGGTGGGGACCCAGGATTGGTTCATTAAGGTGGGCTTAGCCTGCAGCAATCACTGAGGCCCGTTTGGCTTTAAAAGCGGGCTGTGCCCCTCACTGATCAGATCATCTGAAGACTTTGCAAGGAGTAACAAGAAGGACTCATTTGGACCAGAGATGAAGGTACATTCTACCTTACATCTTCTGCCAGTGAAGGAAGGCCAGAAGTTCCAGGAGGGAAGCAAGATCCCTCCCCTAAACATCTCCCTGGGAATAGAGGGAGATACAGGACTCAGAGGACCCGTCCAGCAGCTCCAGAAGCGGTACCCAGCCAGCACACAGCGTGCCCTACTAGGTTCTGACAGCAAGCTTCCTAGGTGGGATGTGCCACAGGGTCTCTGGACAAAGGACAAGGCTGTTGCCTGCTAACGGCCTCCTGAGCATTGAGCCATCCGTCTTGAAAGGACACAAGCCCTGCGAAGAAGCTATGAGGAGTGCCACACAAGCATCATCGAGCGTCCAGCTTTTTAAGGACAATTTCAAGACAGTTGAGTCCTCGAACCGCATCCGGCTGCACTGCTGTCTGTTGTCCACCTCGACGCTGTTGCGCACCAAAAACGTATTCAGCACCAGGTACATTGTGGTTTTGCCCCCCCTGGTCCTCCTCCAAAGGCCCCTAGAGACAGTTACGATCCTTTGCCCCTTTGGTGTTGAAACCAAATAATCTTGAACTATAAGGCTAATTACTTTACCAACTACCCTCCTGTCAGTATCCAGAGTGCATCCCTTTCCTTTGTGAAACTATCTGTCCTCTGTCTTCCTTTACAGAGTGGGTTGTAAGTGTAGTGTGCTCGAAACTGTCTGTTGTAGTAATAATAAAGTAGATATTTTTATACAACCTTGACTGGACAGTCCCCTTTATCATTGGGTAATAATTGTATTTTTGCTGTGCTGCAACTAACCAATGATCCACAACCTTGCGGAGATAAGCCTGCCATTCCGTCCATGTTACCAAAGTTGGACAAGGAGGTCTTATAATGTATTCGTATTCCAATCTGTTCAGATCCCTTCTGGTGTACTAGAGGTGTGGGGTTGATTGATGGTTTAGAAACCGATATTCATCTCTGGACCACTGGTGACCCGGAAGTTGATTCGTCACAGTATTACCATGTTTTAGCTTTCCCTTTCGTTTATTAAATAGCATGTTGCAGAAAAACAAGGTCTTCCCAGAGAGGGAGGGTCTTGTTGAAAGAAATCTTGCACGGGAATTGTATTATTTCCAGGTCTGCTTTTGAATGTAGAATGTTCAGAATGCAGTTAATACCAGTAGTTATTGACTGCACTCTAAAAATTCTGATTCAGTGAGAGGAGGTCATTAACTATCTTCATGCGCTAATTTAAATTAGTGACTCAAAAAATGTAAATATCAATGATGAAAGGTCAAATCCACAGCACAGAACGTGTTGTTTTCCGTATCTGGGTGGACATAACACAGTTCCCCATGAGGCCTTTTTTCCATCAAAAGGGGCCAGTACCATTGGAACGTCCAGAGGAGCTACCTAGAGGACAGATAAGAGCCAATAGAATCTTTGCCTTGTGGACCACTGTGGCAAACAAATGTGCAGATGTTGGTGGCCTAAAATGAGCAGGACAATTTACATGCTGGTAACCATACGCTTTGCCTGTGACTTTCAATATGTTTATCAATGATATGGGCCTGTAGAAGTCATGTGAAAGGTGGTCCTTGGCTTTCTTCAGAAACAATCATTATTTCCATAATTGTTGAGCACAGCCTAATCAGTCGCCTACCTTAATCACACTTGTTCTACGGTAAGGGTGGAAACAGCTTGTTATATGGCTTGAAGAACTCAGGTCTCTGATGTCAGGGTGCCTGGGCAATCTGGAGGTTTTGAGTAGATACCAACAGCTCCCTAACATCCAGAGGTTCAACCAATGGCCTTTTTAAAACTGCAGGCAATCTCTAAGAATTCAAGCAGAATTCTTCGAACACTTAGCTATCCCATGAGGATTGTTAACACATTTTGTGTACCCATTGCCCCAACTGTGTCAATTCACTATGTATCCTGTTACCGCCCACGTCGACCCATTTAATTGAACCTATTAGACATAACAGGTTTTTTGAAGAACTTCACGCCATCCATCAGTGCCCAATCTTATTCCTTCTTCAATTCTCAAATAGTTGGAAACAGCTCTGATCTAATTCATATTGCTTCTCATCATCCTCTTTTAAGACCATTAGAGTCACATCTTCCCGTGGGATGGTGCGATATGGCTGAATGTCCCTGTCCCTTGGCAAATAAATGTTTCCCTGATTAAATCCTGAAATGCCACTAAGGACATAGCAATTGCGCACTCTTCCGCCATATTCAACTCGAAGAACTGCACAATAGCATCTGGTATCTCTGTTCTAAATGCAGAGTCTGAGAATGCATAAGGTTTAAATCTCTACTGTAGTCCAGGGAGGCAGGACCAGGCCATTCCATTCCAAAAAGCATGCTCGAGAGTATGGGTTGGGTAAAAACTCCACATAGCTTACTGCCTAATGCTGTTTGCCCAACTTGAACTCAATAAAAAGATCTAAGAAAAATACATGGTTATTTGGAAGAACTCAGGGAGAAGATAGCAAGTTTGCAAGTGGAGGAAAAGCTTCCACACTTAGAAAGATTTTTTTACTTTGAAGCCAAAGACAAGAAGGAAAGTCCAGAACTCCTGTGTTGGCTACCCTGTGATCAGGAGAAAGCTAATTAAATGATTGAAGGGCTTGTGGTGAAATGGCTTTCATTGAAATGCCATTTATTGTTATGATGGAAAGATAGTGTAGAACGAATACCATAGACTGAGCTTTTGAGCGGGTAGAGGTTTGGGAAGTTCAATTGTCCTCACTGATTGAAAAGACAAGAAGGAAAGCCCAGAACCCCTGTGTTGGCTACCCTGTGATCAAGAGAAAGCTAATTAAATGATTGAAGGGCTTGTGGTGAAATGGCTTTCATTAAAATGCCATTTATTGTTATGATGGAGTGATAGTGTAGAACGAATACCATAGACTGAGCTTTTGAGCGGGTAGAGGTTTGGGAAGTTCAATTGTCCTCACTGATTGTGTGACTGTCAAATGTTCAAATAAATTCAACAATATATTTAGGGATTTGGACATTTACCCAGTCCCTATCTCCCATAAAAATGGAGGGTCTGCCAAAGTGTGCTTTGTAAGATGACTTGATCTGAACTAAGTGTGTTGAATACTTCTAAAGAACCTGCAATACCAGGATATGCCCTCACTTCCCCTGTATTAGGAACTCGAACCAGATGGGCATGGGCTCCCAGATTCAGCTAATACCAGGAAAGGGCGGTCACAAACCCACGCATTGATACCGATGTTAATATAGCTCAGCATCAAGACCACCATTTGCTCATCCATCGAGAAAAGAATTGGTTCAAAGTGAAACCTAAGCTAGCCCAGCATTTCAGTTAGGCAAAGAAAAGTCTATGGATACTGGGGTGGTCCTGGTAACGTGTATGGATATTTTAGGTACCAGTGAGCCCCTATGGCCCGGATGACTTTGCGGTTGACTGTTAAGCAGCACTCAATGCTTCCACTTAGAGACCTGCAGCTATCCCTCTAGAACATGGCCTTGTCACGAGTTTGGCACTAATCCAAGGTTGCATCCATGGAATTACCGCCAAACTCGGTTAGCGTTACCATCGCTCTCTTTCCGTAGAATTACCATTGGATTACGAGTGGCATTTTTGGAGTCCATAGGACTCCATGGGGATTTGCAATCGATTTACCTTCAGCGTCAATACCGTGCAATCAATCCGTGGAGGATTTACCTCAACCACAATACTGGAGGTTAATCCTCCACTTCACCTCCTAACATGCAGTATGGAGGTGTAGTAATGAGGCTTTAATGAAATTACAATCACTTTACCATTGTTTTTTCCCAATCTTGACTTGTGCATTAATAATATACGCAGAGTAAAGTGAGGAAGCTTAGATTGGCCAAGCACATATAGGTTGTTTTTGAGTAGAGGTGTCAAGATGTGGCCAGTTCCTTATCCACACCATGGAAATGGTCCTACGCACCCACTACAAGGTATACATCGTGCCAGAGAAGGTTCCTTCTCATGGTAGGGAGCATGCTCGGGCTGACCTATAAGGCATGGTGCAATGCCCGAACCTGAAACGCAAAATGCTAGTGTGGGCCTGTGGTCAACGTTGACCACTTTCTTGGCCAGTATGATGAATTACTTCACTATGCGGCTAGTAGTTTTGACCATTGTTACTGAATAAATATCACACAATTTCCATCGCATTTTATCAAAAAACTCCCCCTTGGTACTACTCAAGCAGTCTGTCACAAACGGAATGAATTGCCATTTGCAACTGTGGACCACCTTTAATTGGTGCCCAAGACAATTTAATGCCCCAGTCAGACCCTAGTAGGGAATAGACAGTCTGGCGCATGGAAGTACTCAGCGATGATGCAGAATACTGAAAGCCCAACAGTGAAAATGTTGGCCCTGAAAGATTGAGTGAACCATATTTTACTGTCAATGGAAAGGTGGTGAAAAATGCAGATGTCAGCAACAAAAATTAAATTCGACATTTCTTAGGCCTACACGTAACTACTTTAGCAATACTTTGTTAGTGTGTGAAGGAAAAGGGATTATTGCCCATGCGTTTGGGTTGCAAGCACAAATGACAGGCAAATGCAAGTACAGGAGGGGAGAATTACAAAAGACACTGGTAGGGAAAGGGGGCGATATCAGAGGCACATGGTTGAGATAAGAAGCTTTCCCAATGAAAAACATAATTTAAAAAGTTGACAAAAATGAGATTGCAGTCTTTCTACGTGATGGACATTTAAATTGCTGACATTATCATACAGATCCCCGTTGGTCAGAGGAACTATCTATATTTTGCTCCAGGGTCCGGAATCGAATCTACTTTAACAGCATGGATATTAGCGGGATTAAGTGCCACAGTGCCCTGAAACTTGCCGTAAGTGACTTGGAGGTAAATATGTACTGCTCCAGCGTGCACAGTACACACCAACAAGCATATTTACAGTCTCATACAAACCAATCTGTACGGACTACTGACATTGTCATAGACCGTTTCAATAAGGTCAGTAGGTTGGCGATGCCAAAAGTCAAAGGTTGATAGACTTCACTTCTGAGGTGAAGGCCAGAGAACCCCACGCTTGAACCAAGCCAAAGAATCCCAGTGCATCATTTACAGCCCTGAGGAAGTGCCTGGAGGAATGAAACACGTGTTGCTGGACTGTTAAACCACTGACTGATGTGCATTCGCACCAGAGAAGCTATGGACATCAGCGTATGGGGTCTTTTGCACTCAAAAAAAGAATCAACGAACAAAGTATGATGGCTGATTTTAATTGGAATATTTTGGATCCAAGAGAATCTGATATTGATCTAATAAATAGAATGAGGTTTCAACAAAGCCAGAATGCTTCATCTGTTTCCCAAAACATAGCATACATAGTCTCTTGATCACCAGATTTGGTGCCGCTTCAACATTTAATAACATGACTTAAAATGTTTTTCATTTTGCTTTTTTCTTTTTTTTATTAAGCATTTAGTTAAAATATAAACTTTTGCTTTTTGTTACATTCCTTGATCATAAGCCAAGAGATGACATCTTACAAGTTTCTGTTCTTTTTCTCTCTCTAGATTGAATTAGATATTTAGAACTTTCAAATGTCCAGTGCAAGCTGGTCCAAAGCTCTACGAGCCATGTGGCATCTCTTGGCTTTACATTGCTCTGTCCACCCACTGCATTACAGTTAAGATTATACCAGTGATACACTTTCTGATTTCTTACCAAGAATCACCTCTAAAAAATCTCCCAAGGCGCTTGTGGCTTTAGGGCTCGATCCCCCATACAAGGATTTCCACCACAAATCGGCATTCAGGCCACATCCACTTCGTTCCGATCTTAACTCTTTGCGGAAAAATGTCTAATGTTGTAGTGACTCATCTTGTAGGCCACAAAACAGACACTTCATTTATTATAGTGCACATATGTCGTAACAAGCACAGACCAGCACATTCAAATAAAATGTAGTAGATATGTTACCACACAGGCTTTGGTGTGTTCATTCTGCCAGTCTTCTCTGACTTTGTCCAGCACACTTAGGTTAAGTTGGTAAGCCTTGTCTGTAAATACAAAAAAAATAAAACTCTGTGTATAAATGAACAGAAAGCATTGAATGCAAAGGCTCTAGAGTTAAATGCACATTTTGACTAGAATGGGCAGTTTTCAGAAATGGTATGTATGGGTCACTTTTTAGAAGTTTGGTACATTCGATGTAAGGCTTTAATTACTCTTGTGCAATGGACCATTATCATTTAACATTGATATACATATGTATTTGCATGCGTACAATGTGGCTAGAGAAAAAGACCTGGGGCAGACTCGATGTGTAACAAATATTTTATTTTAAAAATGTCTGGTGTGGTCAGGCATGGGCGGTGCCTTCATGGTCAGGCCATCACTCGTGTACAGTTGTAATTGCTATTACGCCACTCGGCAAGCAGCAGGCTTGCTAAATATACTTACTGCAACGCTTGAAAAGTCTGTGACTTGCACATCTAGGGGGCACTGTTTTGACCAAGCCTCTGCTCTCAGAGTCTATATGTATCAAGACTCTTTTTCAGAAGATTTAGGAATAGGGCATAAGGTTATCCAGCATTTAGTAGGTCTGTGAAATGTCTCAGATGCTTGAGTAGCAAGCTCCCAGATCCAGCATACACCCTTTTCCATCGAGCAAATGTGTTCACTCAGTCCGCTGAACGCGTTGGAACCCCAGCAGTAACTATCACCCAGTCAAGTTGTTCTCAGTGTGCTCAGGACGTTAGGACTCAATTTCTCAGTATGCAGAGTCATCACACAATTAATGTTTTCTGACTTAACCCTGTACATTAGGAACCGCTGTTCCAGTAGGCAGCATTCCACACACAAGCGGCGGAATGCAGCGTTGCCACACAGTAGTGGACACAGGTTCAAGCTTGCTCTCACCAAGGTGCCTCGCATCTCTTACTCCAGACACCGATGGCCAGCTTTATTCTTTGGATTCTGCTTGCTCCTTCTCAACTTTACAGTTTCCTAACTTCTCTCACCATGGTATTGGCTACGCATCCGTGGGTTCTCCCTCTCACCCGCTACCATTTCTTCTTTCTGGCATTGCTCTCTCTCTGGGATCCACTGGTCAGAGCTAGCCTCTCTTGAATACTTTTGTCCGAGTACTGCTGCCCACCTCTCTCTGGTTTGGTGTTCGCTAGCCATCAGCGTTTCTCTGATCTCTACCCATTTGACCAAGGTGCTTCCCTCATCCTTCCACCGTGTGATGTTCAGCATGGACTTGGGAAATAGCCTTGCTACTTGGATCAGTTCCAATAGAGAAGGCAGCAGAATAGCATTATTTCAATTAACCCTTAATTTGCCGGCACTGCACCTTGCATCCCCACCACGGAGTCCACAGCTTCACAACAGTTTGAAGATAGCACCCTCTCTTCTCTGCAGGGTTTTTCAAGCAGCCACATTGCAGCAGATCGCATCACTTAACGGCAGATAGGGACAAAAGATGTTACAGGTCTAACTCTGTAGTCCTGAAACAGGGAAAGACCCATGTGATTTTTCTAACTTTCTTGAACTCTATTTTAACAAAAAACATTTGGTCTCTCCTCAACCAATTGTAGCACAGAGGAACTTTACATGCATGCCGGCTCAGCTCTTAATTCCCTTTTCTCTCTTGATTCCCCCTCTTAACCCTTGATAAATCTCTGGGTGCTCATATAAAGTTGGCAAACTGGGAATCATTACTCTGAACTCTCTTCACCCTCCTGAATTCCCCTAAACATGGACAAGGACAAGCCCCATTCTGGTGAACCTTCCCCAGGTGGTTATACCAT